>NC_044244.1:175853750-176197500 GCF_003957555.1 Calypte anna
TCCATAAAGATTCAATTTTTGCACTTCAGTGATAACTGAGCAATAACGACAAAATTACAGAGTGATTGAGCCAAAGGAAGGGATAAAATTAAGAACTTTCAATATTCCTCAGCAATAACATTTAACTCTGAAAAGTAAATCGAAGACATTTCATCTACCAGTTGGCCAAATCTTTACTGATTATACGTATACAAAAATATACCTCACAGAGATACCCACAAGCATGCTTCCCACATACATGCCGTGGGAAGGGGGAGGAGGATACATTCAGCTGTTAGTACCATTATTACAGGTAAAGGTGAAAAGCAGATCAGTTTTACTCCCCACAGAAGCATTTCTGTACAAGAAACTCTTACTTGAGGATTTTTTATCAAATTGTTATAGACAAAAGTTTTCTGATTTGCATTATCCCAACGGGCACAATTATTAGGGATGTGGAAAAAAGGCTTCTGAATGATATGAATGCAATTTTTAATTAATGGTATAATTTTGAAATTAGTACTAAGGTTGCCCCATCAGAAGCTAAAAGCTACAAGAGGAACCTGGACATTTATTTTCTGGAATGCTATTACTATTGCTGAAGACCAGATGCTTTAAATTAAAACCAAACTGCAATGACATGGAAAGATATTATCAAATGTAAAACACACAGAACACCACAGTAAGTGGTGGGCTACACAAAGGTAATCCACATAAATGGATCTTGAGAACGTATCCAGTGTATAATCATATTCTGTCACTTTAAAACCTAGCATTTTTTTTGTCTTTTACTCCAGAGGATAAATGTCAGTGTTTAATTTTCTAAGCACTTCCTATGTTCTATGGAATATGAAGTGTCTTTTGACTACAACCTCTGAAAACGTTTCTTATTAACAATAAAGATGCATCTACTCAAAGATGATCAGAGGGCTGGAACACCTCACCTATGAGGAGAGGCTGAGAGAGTTGGGGGTGTTCAGCCTGGAGAAGAGAAGGCTCTGGGGAGATCTTATTGCAACCTTCCAGTACCTGAAGAAAGTACCTTAAAGAAAGCTGGGGAAGGACTTTTCACAAGGGCATGCAGTGACAGGACAAGGAGTAATGATTTTAAACTGAAAGAGGGGAGACTTAAGTTAGATATTAGGAAGAAATTCTTTATTGTGATGATGGTGAGTTAGCCTCTCCCTGGACGTGTTCAACTCTAGGCTGGAGGGGCTTTGAGCAACCTGGTCAAGTGGGAGGTGTCCCTGCCCATGCAGGGGGGTTGGAACTGGATGTTCTTTGATACCCCTTCCAACCTAAACAATTCTATGATTTACCTGGCCTTCTGCTTTGACCACTCTGGGGCTTACAGAAGACGATGCTTGAATACTAACTAACTAGCTTTCTTGGGCCTCTCTTTTTCCTCCAGGGCCTTCTCCAAAGGGGCTTTACAAAACAAATCCTTGAAGAGGCCAGAGCTCATTCTCTTAAGTCCACCACTGTGATCTTAATTTCTGTCCTCCTTGCTGACCACAGGATTCTGAATTCTACCATCTTATGGTTATCACAGTAAGGCTGCCTTCAGCCTTCACACCCCCAGAAGGTTCTCCTTCTTCAGTCAGTATGAGGTGTAGCAGACCAGCTTTCCTCACTGCCTCCTATATCACTTGTGTGAGGAAGTTGTCACTGATGCTCTCCAGGATGGACCTGGATTGTTTATGCCCTGCTTTGTTGCTCTACCAGAAGGTACTGGAGTGGCTCAAGTCCTCCATTAGGGCCAAGGCCTATGAACATGACATTTCTAACTGTTTATAGAAGGACTCATACACTTCCTTTTCCTGGTCAGAGCACCTAAAGCAGGCACCCACACCAGTCTGTTCTTTAATCCTAACCCATAAACTCTGTTGGCTCATCACTCATCCCTGGGGAGTATTCCAACCTCTGGGGCTCCAGAGCTGCATTTGCAGCTTCCTCCCTGTGTTAAAAGTATCCCCCATCCCTAAATTAACTTTAATAACAGAGAACTGAGCACACCATTATATACAGTTGTTGTTATTATTATCATCATTATTATATTGCTATAGTAGTATTAATAATAGTAGTACTAGTTTGAGTACAAAAAGAGAGGAAAAATTACATTTCTAGAACACGCCCACTAAGGATCATCACTCCATGCATCAAAACACACAGGACCTACAGAACTGATTTACTGTTGGATAAACCAACAATATGCTCTAAGCAGTTATGCTGAAAAGCTAAATTACTGCCACTAAGCTCCTCAGTATCTGCCCTGAATAGCCATATTACAGAATAAGAAAGACTACACAGTTGCTACAAAGTTAACATGCTAGGTGATTCTCAGGTTTGCAATTTCACATACACAAGATAGTTTCTGTTTACATAATCACTGTACAACATTAATCTCTAGCCCAAAATTGAAACTTTCCTCTTACTGTTGTAATGGCTTTTGTAGACATAAATCTTTAGTATTTGGCAAGCACTAGTGGCTGACAACTTGCCATTTATCCTACCACAAAGGATTAAGATACTTAGAAAAAAAAGATAAGTTGTCTAACAATCACCTAAAAGGTACATTATTTACTGAGACTTAATCCTCTTTACACATTTTCCTCTTCCTTTAACTTTAGAGGCCTCAAGGGATTAAAGTTTGCCTTCAAGCAGAAGTGCCTTATGTACTAGCTTTTTCACCTGATTTACTGCAACATGCTATTATTTTTTATGGGAAAGCCTGCTTATCAGCCTTTGGTATACACAGCAATTGGTACATAAGGAATAGCAACCTGCATAAAAAATTAAAACCAATTTTCAATTGAAAACAGAACGTTATACCATTTATTCCTGCAGTATGAGTAATGGCTCTTTGAAGAAAGGGATAAAGAAGATAAAACCATCAAAGCACAGCTATATCCACAGTGTTAAAACATCAAGTGCAGCAAACGTATGAAGGAATCCAGTCAAACTTACCATTACTGCTTACAAAATAAGATGCATAAATTGTTAAGCAGTCCAACAGAATAGTTTAAGTGCTACTTTGACTGAAACCCTCTCCATCACATCATCAGGCATCAAAATGTTACCATCTGTTACATACCTAATTTTCCCCTGCTCTGTCAAATCTCCATCGCTGTGTAATATTGTTGTTAGCAACCTCAGAGTAGAAGTCCCTGATTTGCTGTGATTGTTTTTCATTCCTAGCAACCATCGAACCATCATCTTGATGGCCTGAATCTGAAAAAAAATGACATGCAGAAGTCAAATTACACCACGAGTGTCATTTAAAAAAAATCTTTTAAATTAAAATCTTAATAGAATCACAAAGTATTTTCCCAAGTCCTTTCTGCTGCTATGAACATAAGACTGTCAAAACTGTAAAACATGATTTAAATACTGAAAGATAGCTAAACTTACTCTCTCCGGACACCAACTTTCCACTGAAAGTCTCAAGCATTTATTAGAGCAAATAAAAGTCATACAACACTTAAAGGCTGAACTATTTCTTCTACTGAGCAATCACATATTTTGTCCTGTGATACTGTTATCATAGTTGATCTTACTTCTATTGAATGCTGTAAAACAGGCTAAACAATTTATACTTTCTAAGAAAGTTACTGGATCAAAAAGCAGAGCACGTTTTCATCTTCCTATATTCTTATAATTCCTGTTTAAACAACCCCTATATGTTCTTTATTGACATAAGTAATATTCGAGCTTAAATCTCTAAGACATGCAAATTAAACACTTCATAGACATTTTCACTGGTAAGAGTATCAACCTATAGTAAGACAACTTGTTTTGGAAAAGAGTATTTCTTTCATGTTTATTTAAAGAAAAGCCTCAAAGCCTGTTACTCAGGATAATTTGTCTTTTGCCAATGGAAACATGAAGTGTTTTGAGGCAAACTTCTAAATATGCAGAATCCAGCAGCTATCATGAAACACTGAATAATTTCACAGGTTCACAAAAGCAAGATTTTGGAGATTGTTTGCTTTAACATTTGAATCCCTTTATTGTTCCTTTTCCTTCCATATGAGAACAGAGACAATATAGAAGAGAGGAAGAGGAGCATCCTCTTACAACAAAAGGAAAATGCTCCTCTGAATCGCATAGATATCCTTGGGGAGTAAAGAAAGAAGAAAAAAAAAAAAAGGAAAAATAACCAAACATGTGAACACCAAACCCTGAAATTCACAACACAAACCAAAATTCAAAAAATTAAAAAAAAAATTCAAAAATTCAAATTAAAAAAAAAAATTCAAAAAATTCAAAAAAATTAAAAAAAAAAAAAAATAAGGTGTGGTAGAGAGGAACCTGCCTCTTTTTTACACAGTAGCTTTAAATTTTCTCCTTAATGGGAAATGCAGTTCTAAGAACTTCTATATAAACATTCAAAATATCATAATATATCACTAAATTAGGTTCACCATACAGTTTATCTATTCCATTTAACAAACAGATCCCCTTCAGATCTATGTTCTAGGACTGTCTTCTATACCTGAGTTTATTTTTTCAGCACTGTAACTGTAGCCCATTTACTCCACCTACAGAATTTTAATTCTACTGGGTAACACCACCAAGAAGTAGGATATGAGTCACTCAACTCAAAAAGCAAACAGAGTTTGTGGAACAGTAGTTAAATTGTCTTGCCCTATCTTCCAAGAGTCTTTCATGCACCAGAAGTTTTTAATAGCTACAATAAAAATAGTAAAAACACCAACAGAAGCAGATCTTTCAACAGCTGACCAGTTCAGTTTCTTCATGTCATAACCCTGGTACCATTATTCCCTCCCATTTATTGGGAAGACAGAAATATTCTAGCTCTATTTAGTCTTCAATTAAATCACATACTCATCTACAGAAAAGCTACATGCTCCCTTGTGCCCAAACAGTTCTGGTCAGGTGGGCAATTCTGGTTTTAACCTTTGCTTCTCTCTTCCCTCTCCACAACTCTCTTCCCCCATTCCTACTGTCTGAATCTATTCTACTCTTCCTTTCAATGAAGCAATTCCTAACCCCAAATCCTTTAGAACATTCCTCTGACCCTGCTATGTTCCCTTGTTTCTTTGCTGGTGTTGATGTTGTGATGACATTCCAGAAATCTTTCCCAATTAAACTTTCCTATGAAATTAATACAGAGCATGAGAATTCCCCTGGTCACAGCATCTGGCTACATGAAGTCTTAAAAAAAAAAAAACATTACATGATTTTGCACAGGTCTCATGTCTTCTTATTTTCCTCAGCCAATTGGGCTAACTATGAAAGGATAGTTCCAGTTGGAAGGAGTGTCCAATGTCCTGCTTAAAGGAAGGTCAGTTATGAAGTGAGTTTTATCCATTATACAGCAGAAAGCCTCCAAGAGTGGAGATTGCACAGGCTCTCTTGCCATAGCCTGACTGTTCACAGGTGGTTTTCCTTATATCCAGTCTGAAACTCATTTCAAACTGTCTCCCACGAGCCAGTAATTCCCCTCCGAGATTAAAAATTAGTATACACAACATGAAAGTATCAAGAAAGTCAAAATACAGCATGAGTCAGAACCATATCAAAGGCCACAAATAACAGCTTTGTACTCGACCTGGCAGCGAAGCATGAATTCTGTGTACTTGGAAGGGCAAGCAAACATGAGAGGATGTTATAATTTCTTCCTGAATATCGCATGACATCTCAGATTTGGCATACAAGAAAACTGCAATTAACAACTAGCTTTACATAGAGAAGTACTAATTTTTAAGATTAAAAATAATCAACAGTTATAACCCTTTCCTCTGATTTTGAGGTTATCATCATGTCTCCACTGTAGAAGTAGAATGGGCTTCCCACTCCCTCGGCATGATGACAGCAGCTACCTCAGGTTTCTACAACTTGAATTTTCAGAGCCATAAGTGCTGCAGGTTTGTGCAGCAGAGAAACAAGAGACAAAATGTTGACTTAAAGCACAATAAGAAAAACAGGATGATGAACCTTGTATTGCAGGGTACATAGAAACAAGAAATGTAACTGTGACTGTGTAAGTCTCAATCCACTACATGGTGCACAGAAGTTCTGAGCAGTGATCCTTGTAAAGAGATTACTGCTTTAGAGGAGGCACTCACGTGGCAGGTTTAAGAATTAAAGTCACACTTCTAAAACTGTTACTCTAATTTATATTTAATATTGCACTGAAGCATTTGCCTATAGAAATATTTTAATCTAAGGCTTCCATCCAAAATTAAAACCAGCCCTTACCAGTCTACATCTGGCTTGATCATTCTGTCTTCATCAGTATTTCCTGCTTTTGTACTTAAACTGAAATTTTAGATCCCACTAAATAAATTGTACAGTTATGGTACAAAGGGGAAAAGAGGCTTTTAAAACTAGAGTGAAGAAAGATAGACTGTCAGAAATAGTTTATAAACTAATGGTGTGGCCTGCAGCATTCATTAAATATAGGCTTCTCAGTGGTAATAAATGCTAATTAAATTTGTAAATCAATTTCCACAATAATCTCTTGTCATTTGCCAATAAATGCTTCTCACATTTTTCAGGCTTGGCTTCAACTTCAAATCACCTTAACATTTTCCATAAGCCAATTCCCTTCCTAACAGCCAACTATATGAAAAGTTTCATCAACATCAATTTGCATTCTAGAGTTACTGAAGTTTCACAAATCATTAAAAAATAAAGAAGAAAAAGCAATATTTACTACTTCAAGTATATGTATAATCAATGAAGCAAAATCATGTTTGCTTTAAAATTAAATAAAAACAAACATGAAATAATAAAATACAGTTGCTGCAGTCAAACTGACAAAAAGCTAACAAATCACCTCCAAACAAAACTGAGCATTTCCAGTAATGGGTTCTGCACTTAGTTGGAAACTAAAGTACTTACTAAACCAGCAGAGAAGAGGACATGATACAAAGAGTTGAAAAACTTCAAGATAGAAGGTAAAAAACATTGTAAAACCATCACAGCAATCTTGTTCAAAATGCACTGGAAACAAAATTACTGCTATCACTAAGTTCGAAAGAGCACACTACAAATCACAGGCATCTTTAATTAAAAAAAAAAAAAATGGGAAAAAAAAAAAGGCTGCATAACTGAGAATATTTCTTAACAAGCCCACAATTTTTAATAACAAGTTTATTCTTACTTAAAAAAGAAAAAAAGCAGGGTGTTTTTTACTTCTAGATTTTTCCTCATACACATATTTACACAGAGAAAAGCAATTTTTACTTGAGGAAACTGACAAATCCATGAAGAATTTTTCCTTTATTCTAAAACAGCACTGAAAGTTCCTTGGAATATCCTAAAACTTCAAAAGACAAAGGGAAAACTTCAAGAGAAGTGTCTATGGCATTTAACTCCTATCGTAAAGAGGAAGGGGAAAAAAATCACCATTAAGTGTTGTACACAAAACCTAAGTTTATAACACATTGAATAAATTGTATATTTAGATTTATTTTAAAAGTAAGAATAGCAGAAGCTCTCCAAAACATTTTTTTTTCTTCTGGCAATCCAAAAATGTGCATTCCATTAAGATCCTCAATAAAATTATTTACTTTTTAACTTTTAGAAAGGGGACAAGGAAACAGAGAAAAGTGGTTGACAACTTTAGGAATCCAGATATTTAACTTTCTTAAGTATGATACATACAACCATAGGAAACCACAGAACATGCTACTTACTTTAACAAGCGTTTCAGGAGATACTTCTTCATCTGGGACCCAAAGTTTTGTTGTTTTTTTCCCTGGAAGCTAAATGAGGAAAATATTACATTTTGTTAATCTACTGTTACTCTTCAGTGAAATCTGTTGTAGTCTGCTCTTTCCTGTTTGCTTCTGAAAATAATACAATAGCACTCAGTGGTTAAGCTTTATGCATTTTTTAGAGGTAACCATTACAGAATTGAGAGACTTTTCTTACCTCACTACTCAAGTATCACAAAATTTAGAGCAATAGTAAAAGGGGAGTGGAGTGGTGTTGTCCGAAAACTATTGTTTTAGAGTGTAATAGTTATTGCTTTGAAAATAAATTAGTTTCCATATCCAGTAGACTGGAATCTCAAGCACATCGTTTTAGGGAACACCACCAAGTTCTGCATTGAAATGTGTTGTGTTATGTAATTCCCACATAAATCCTTCAAGATTTTTGTTATTTTATTTTTTTTTAAGCTTGGGTCTTTAACTCTTCAGGTTGTATTGATTTTGAACTTTTTTTCATTTCTTCAGCTGCTGAGGCTGGCCTTGAGCCAAGCTACCTTTAGGCTTAAACTTATTAAACTGTCTCTTTCTTGGGCTTTAAACTTTCCTCTTTAGTAGCAGTTTGATGAATTTTTTGAGACTTAACTTTTCAACAAACTACTTTGGGGTGTTTGGACTCTGTCTTGTGGCAGAGGAAATGGTGAGCTCCTGTTTCCTGGAGTGAAAAGAGTGTGTAAACTTTTTATACGAAAATATTTTGTACAGTTGGGACTTGTTGAGATGGTGGGAGAGGCTGGAACACTTTCACCTCCCATTATTTGACTGGTTGTTGACAAAATGTACTTATGTTCTCTTTGAGAAGGTATTGTAAATATCACTTTTTAGAAATAAATGATCCTGCTATTTTAAAAAGAAATTTAAAAAAAGGGGGCTGGAACACTTCCCCTATTAAGACAGGCTAAGGAAATTGGGGTTGTTCAGCCTCGAGGAAGCTCCAAGGTGACCTTATAGCAACCTTCCAATATCTGAAGGGGGCTACAAGAAAGCTGGGGTAGGGCTTTTTACACAGGTGTGTAACAAGGGGAAATGGTTTAAAACTTGAAGAGGGGAGATTTAGGCTAGACATTAGGAAGAAATTCTTTCTTGTGAGGGTGGAGAGACACTGGAACAGGTTGTCCATCCAATAAGGTTGTGGATGCCCCTCCCTGGAAGTGTTCAAGGCCAGGTTGGATGGGGCCTTCAGCAACCTGGTGTAGTGGGAGGTGTCCCTGCCCATACATAGGGGATGGAACTAGGTGATCTTTAAGGTCCCTTCCAACTCAAACCGTTCTATTATGAGACAGGAAATCTTTCCCTAAATGATGACTGGCATCTGACAAGTTATTTTTTTTCACTTTAAAGTCACTGTAATAGATGTATTAGAAAAATCAAATTTTTCAGCCTTCCATTTAAAGTGTATTTTACTTTCATATGCACTATACTTCCTAAAAATTAAATAAATTTTAAAAATTAAAAAAAAAAAATCACAACTGGCTTGCTCAAGACAAAGAGACTTAGTGACTGAAGTCTGTAACAATTTTCCCATTTTTAACAGAAGTAATGAGTGCTGAACTATACAACTTGTTGCTTTTGTAATTACTGCCAAACTCTAGTTGTTTGTGTGTTTTCAACTGGGTCAAGGAGTACAGATGGAAATACAAAAACAACCACATACAAAACTTAGAAGCCAATAATTTTCACAAGTAATTTCTGAGTATCCTACTAGAGCACAAGCAGAATATTAATATGATGTTTTAAAAGACACTTACCCTGTCATTCATTAAAAGATCTTTAACAATAAAAGTGGCAACCAAAGATTTCAATGGGGCAGCAAATTGATCAGGTGCTAGCATGGCTATATGGCCAATAGTAACCAATGGTGTAATCAGATGCTCAAAATTGCTTGGATCCAGACTTTTATGCAGTGGCTAGAAAAAAGGCAACAAATTCAGATATTACTGATATAATCTGCATCACACTGGGGAAGGCAGGGGTGAGAGTTCTCTACCAAGTTGTCCATGTCTATTTCAGTCTCAGAAATAGAGTTTTAAAAGAACTATTGACTATTTAAAGACTCGTTCATCAACATTATGTCTCCCACAAATCAAAGTAAAAATCAAGAAAGACAAAATGCTTATCACATCTATGTAGGTCAAAAAGTGGCAGCTCATGCAGACAGTTTTGAGAAAAAAGATTAAAAAGCTTATTTTCTTGCTGAAGAATTGAGCATACTTCATCTCAAGATGGCAATTTCAGCAACAGACTGATTCATCCTTGAAGATAAAAGGCTGATGGGCACTAACTAAAAAGTACATTTGCAGTTATGACTATAAAATCTAATGAAATAGTCTCTACAACAGTTCAGTTTTCCACAATTTCTGTAATCATTTAAATACTGTGGGCCAGTGATGTATGGTTCCACTTCCCACAAACAGTTCATGATTTTAGCAGACAGTCCAACACTTTGTTTTTACTCATGTTTATAATGTTAAAATCATAACCCTAAACATAATGGATCATGGGAAAAAAAAAAAAACAAACAACAAAAAAAACCCCAAACTCCACTACTACTTTTCAGGCCAAAATTTAAGAGAACAAAACACATTTTCTAAATTTATATATACCATATAACATGCCACTACATCCCTTAGTTTACATATGCCATGTAAAATATTAATAAAAATTAACTTAAAATTTTTAATTTTACCTCAAATATCTGTGCAAACTGAGTTTCTTTGCTGGAAAATATTGCATGAATGCAGTGAATAGCGTACTTGGCTTGACGAGGGGGTCCCTTTTTAGCTTTATGGTGCAACACTGGAAGCAAAGCACTTTAAAAAAAAAAAAAAAAGGAAAAAAAGTACCTTTGCACAAACTAAAAATCTTCCAAATGATCAAACTAGCAAAGAAGTACAGATCTACATACAGAGAACACAACACCTCTGCAGAAGTGTTTATTGTCCTAGTTTTAGCAATCTCTTCAAAGGAAGAAAAATAGGGTTATTTAAATGACTTGTGAGTAAAAAAATAACCTCTGGTTTTTGCTGATAAATGTGTGGTAAAACACAAATTTTATCTGCACAAGTTTCTAAAAGTTCTTTTGGAAATATTCTTGTCTACAAATCCCCATTAAACTGCAAAGTAGGTTTTTACATTGCCATATATTTAATTTAGGAAAAACCAAGTAATTCTGAAGGGCAATGATAAAAAATACAGCAATATCAGTGACACATCAGCTATCACTACTTTGGATATATTATTTTCACTTCCATTCTTCAAAAAGAACTGCATAGATCATTCAAATCTCTTTCCTGTTTTACCTCAAGTAATACTTTCTTCCAAAAGAATACAGAATAATGCTATAGCATACATAAGGAAGAATGAGGAAAAACCCCATATAGGAAAGAACACAGATCTACAACTTACGATCTTATATGAGGAAAGTCTTCTTCAATTTTACTTCCTGTATTTTTGAAAATTTGTAATGCAGCTTCTGCCACCTTTTCATCATCCATTTTCAAGCAAGCCAGGAGAGATTCAAAAGTTTCAGCTGAATGAAATGAGATTGGGTGTGTAAATGAAAGTACCTGCCAAAATAAGATGGAAATCATGTTAATACTTTCTAAAGATCCACTCAGATAGAATATTCCATCAAAACTAAGTTTCCATTGTCATACTAAAATATTTACAATACTCTGCATTTTTCTTTTCCTTTTTCTTTTTTTTTTAATATTTCCTAAACTTTTGTCCTTATACATTATCTTACCAGCTTTAACTTTTTTTTCTCCAGTCTTAATTTCCTCTATTATAGTGAACCTGTACTTCTCATAGCAGTGCTCACTGAGAGAGCTTTAGGTTTGAAGGGTGAAGGACACAAAACTGGGCTTGCTAGGAAGAAACCCTGGGTTAGCACATGAATGATGTGCTGGCTGGCAAGGCCTTTTGCTCTGCCATTTCAGTGCAGACAGGGGATGGAGATTCATGCAGCAGCAAAGATGCAAGAGAAGCTCCTGAGAGCAGTCAGGAAGGAATTAGGACTTCTCTCAACAAAAAGATGGTGGGGCAATTAACCCAACTGAAGTGCATCTACAGAAATGCAGACAACATGAGCAAGAAACAAGAGGAGCTGGAAGCTGTTGTGCCACAGGAAAACCGGGAAACTGGGATATAGCTGCCATCACAGAAATGTGGTGGGGTGGCTCACATGTCTGGAGTGCTGCAATCAATGGCTACAAGTTCTTCAGAAAGGATAGGGAAGGCAGGAGAGACAGTGGAGTAGCCCTGGAAGTTAGGGAGTGTTATGAATGCTTAGAACTAAATGATAGTGACAATAGGGTTGAGTGTTTAGGGGTAAGAATCAGGGGGAACGCAGAAAGAACCAAGAGGAAGAGGCAGATAAAATATTCTATAGCATTGATTGCTAGCCCTTCTTCTCATGGGGGACTTCAACATCCTGGACCTTGGCTGGAAATAAAATACAGCAGAGAAGAAACAGTCCCAGAGGTTACTACAGTGTATGGACACAGCTGGTAAGGGACCCAATCAGGAAAAGGAGCCCTGCTGTTTGTTAACAGAGAAGGACTTGTGGAAGATGTGAAGGCTGGAGGCTATCTTGGACATAATGATCACAGAATTGTAAGAGTTCTCCATTCCTGAACAAGTAAGGAGTGCAGTCTGCAGAACTGCCAGCTTCTAGCAGGCAGGCTATGGCCTGTTTTGGAGACTGAATGACAAAGTCCCTTGGGAGGCAGTCCTAAAGGGCAAATGAGTAAAGGAAAGCTGGACATTCTTCAAGAAGGTACTTTTCAAGGTGCAGAGACAGACTGTTCCCATATGCCAAAAGATAAGCTGATGGGGAATCACAGAATCATCAAGGTTGGAAAAGACCGTCAAGATCCTCAAGTCCAATTGTCCTACCATGACCACAATATCATCCTGTGAGGCACTGTATCTACCTGTTTTCAGATCAGCCCCAGGGATGGCAACTCCACCATCTCCCTGGACAACCTGTTCCAATGCTTCACCACTCTTTTGGTGAAGAAAGTTTTCCTAATATCTAATATGAACCCCCTATGGTGCTTGAATGTAAGACAGGCCTGGCTGAACAAAGAGATCTGGTTGCAACTCAGGAAAAAAAAAAACAGGAGAGTTTATGGCCTTTGGAAGAATGGGTAGGCCATTAAGGAGGACTACAAAGATGTCATGATGATATGCAAGGAGAAGATTAGAAGAGCCAAAGACCAACTAGAAATTAATCCTGCTTCAGCAGTTACAGACAACAAGAAATGCTCCCACAAATATATTTGCAACACAAGGAGGACTAAGTAGAATCTCTGTCCTTTAATTGGATGCAGGGGGAAACATAGAGCTTGAGGATAAGGAAAAGGCTGAGGTACTTAATACCTCAGTCCTCAGCAGCACCAGTTGTTCACTAGATACTCAGACCCCTGAGCTGGAGCACAGGGCCAAGGAGCAGAGTGAAGTCCCCAGCATCCAAGAGGAGATGGCTGGTGACCTGCTGCACCACTTACATGCACACAAGTCCATGGGACTGGGTGGGATGCAACCAATGGTACTGAAGGAGCTGGCAAAAATGCTCACCAAGCCACTTTCCATCATTTACCACCAGTCTTGGCTAACTGGGAAGGTCCCAGTTGATTGGAGATTGCCAAATGTGATGCCCATCTACAAGAAGGGCTGGAAAGAAGATCCAAGGAACTAGCAAGCCTGTCAGTCTGAACTTGGTGCTGAAGATCCTGCTTAACTAACCTGAAATCCTTCAATGACAAGGTGACATACTTAGTGGACAAGGGAAAGGCTATAGATGTTGCCTACCCAGACTTCAGTAAAGCCTTCAACACTGTTTCCCACAGCTGTCTCCTGGAAAAACTGGCTTCTCATGGCTTAGACAGGTACACTCTTTACTGAGTAAAACACTGGCTGGCTGCCGTGCCTTGAATAGGGTGTTCAGTTTCGGGCCTCTCACTACAGTGACACCGAGGTGCTGGAGTGAGTCCAGAGAAGGGCAACAAAGCTGGTAAAGGGTCTGGAGAACAAGTCTTAAAATGATCTGAAGGAACTGGGATTGTTCAGTCTGGAGCAAAGGAGGCTGACGAAAGACTTGCTCACTCTCTAACTGAAAGGAAGTCACAGAGACATGGATGTTGGTTTCTTCTCCCCAATAACAAGTGACAGGACAAGAAGAAATGGCCTCAAGTTGCACCAGAGAAGGTTTAGAAGTTCTCCATTTAAAGGGAGAACTCAGCAGAAAAGTTCTCCACTTAATGGGTTACCAAACATTGGAATAGGCTGCCCATGGAGGTGGCTGAATCACTATCCCTAGACTACATGTGGTGTTTACAGACACTGTTTAGCAGCAGACTCAATAGTATGGTTGGTGACTGGACTCAATGATCTCAAAGGTCTTTTCCAACCAAAATGACTATGTTTAACAAGTACTGGGTTACAGCAGAAGCCAGTGTTAAGTGAAACATGCACGATGCTAAAGGCAGAAATATTCATATTGCAGGGGTTTTACTTCACAGTACTTCTAGACTGACTGAACCTACTTTCGCCACAGCAACACAACGAGCTTACAAAGCCCATCTCATAATTTTGTTTCTCTACAATGAACCCAGGCTGTGTGCTCTCAGACTTGATGCTTGTTTGCAAAATGGAATAACCATCTGTGCTCTGATGTGCCTACCTCAAAAATAACAATATTGAAATATCCAATAGGGTCTCTACTCCCTCAAGCTTTCCACAGCAGCTTAATCCCTGAACGTTTGCCTTCCCTTCATTTTTAAGTAGGTGATGATTATTAGCCTCTCCTCAGATAATAATTCTGACCTGTGATAAAGAAAAGACCCTCAAAATCTAGGAACTGCTTCATGTAGGTTGTTTTCTCCAGGTTACCTTCCACTTTCCTGTATAGCATTCCCTTTTCTGGACTTGTATATTTGCCCCTTCTGAATTCTTCTCATGGTGTACAGGTCACTTCTTTCAACACAATCATAGTCCTCTCTTCCTTACATGTGTCATGCCAGTTTATACTAATATGTAAGCACTGACCCAAAAGCCTTGTTTCATGTATACAGTCCTTCATTACATGATCCATTCTTACTCAGGTTTCTTTTTGTGCTTCCTGGTTTTTGCTTGTTACTACACTTGTTACTTTTATCTAAATGCACACATCTGGCTGATAAGTCACATGAGCTCTGATGAGTCTACCAGGCACTTAGTTGACCTGAGATATTCTGAAAACTTCAGCATGGGAGTCCTTCACTTTTTGGACCCCATGAAGTCAAGCCACAGTTGGACTACTCCCAGCACTAGCTAGAACTGAGGTGGTTCCATGGCACAAGTACAGGCAAAGCAGACACTACAAAGTGCTTTAAGCCTGAAATCTTTGAGAGACATAATAAGATGAGCACAGAGAACAAAAACCAAACCAGTTTTCTTCAAGATAGTCACTACATGCTTATGATTAAAGATACTCAGTGCTAATTAAAAAAAAATTTAACTAAGTTTCACATGTTCAGTGACCACCAGGAATATACTTGCCTTAAGCAATTCAAGACCTGCTCTGATTGCTTGGTCAGTAGGTACACCCTCATCTTCATCATCAGCTGTGCCATCTATAGATTTGTTTACTTGCTTGATAAGGGCACTGAAGAAGAAAACAAAACATGGCCTTGTATTTACTGCAGTTGAACCATGTATGACTGCTTGCATAAGTTAAAGATACAATCTCATTAAAGGAACTTTTTAAAAATATAAAATGTGAGGCTTGTTATAAAACAAATACAAGTTAATATATAATCTGGTTGTCTTCATGTCCTATCAAAATCAAAGCTTATACTGCCTTAAATTAAAAAACTGTTTATCTATCATTAATTAAAAAATATATACAAACTACTCTGGAAGGATGACAGAAATAAGAAAATAATCTGGGCATTACAAGCAGCAAATTAAGGTAAAAATTTTGGTAAGGTTTCTGGCTGCTACAAATTCTTGATAATAACTGGAAAATAACTGTTTACAACGTTCAGTCTGTGACCAGGAGAAAAAACCAAAAATATTAGGCAGCTGTGCTAAGGGTTGATGAAAAATTTAAGATATATCTCCTGCAGATTTCACCTTGACAGCAGTGCTTGGGTTTTTTCCTTACACTGTACCATAGAGAGAGGGAAATGCTATTTACCTATCCAACCAGTGACTTGTGTAGGCTCCTTCCTATCAAGGACTAAAAAATATTCATAATATTCCTTCAGTACATCCTGTAAATTATATTTATAGCCAAAATAAATGAACCTCACCAGAAAAACAAAACAAAACCAAAAAACAAACAAAAAACCCCACACCAACCAAAAATCCACAACTAGCAGTAAACCAAGGGAGGGACCTCCAAGTCAGATGTCCCAGACTTCCTGTTTTTTTTCCTTTGTCCCTAATTGGACAAAAATTACAATTTATTTAAAAAACAAACACACATAACAAAAACAAACAAGCAAAACCCAAAACAAACTGTTTGAGTCTCAAAAATGATGCAGCTCAGTGAAATTTTAGAGATGGGAGAAGGCCAATTCTATAGCAAAACAGAAAATCTGTGATTTTTACATTTTTTTTTCTTCTTTGTATACTGCATGAGTCAGTCAGCAAGTACACTGTGAAATAAATTTTAGAATTTATTACCACACATGATTATTACTTTAAACATATATGTGATTATTTCTGTGAATATGAAAAAATATATTTTCAAATTTAAAGTAAAAATCCAGCTAACCATAGTACTTAATTCAAGATCAGGAACAGTTTTTTAAATGAAATCTCAATGGCTCCATTACCTGGTATATGTGACAGGCAGAAACTGAAAAGCTCAAGTACTTAAAAGTCAATTACTATTGCTGGAATTATCAGACAAGTACCAGTATTTATATAAGGTATCATGTTCTTTAAATGCAGCTATTAAGAAGTAATTTCAGTAATTACTTTTTTTTAATCCCTCTCAAAACTTCATTGGCTTACTCTTCCTTAAAGTCTTGATGCCTCATCAGGATAATCGCTACTTCCTCAGTTAAACTACTGTTTACATCACTATGAACCACCATTCTGTGTGGAAAGTTTTGGTGAATATCAGGGACAGAAATTTCTCTTAAAACTAAGTCTGTCAGTCACAAACCAAACTTTGCCATCAGCACCAGATCCATCCTCTGTGCTGAGAAACAATTCAGTTGTTTCTGTGGCTGCACTCTGAACCAGTACACAAAAACATCACACAAGGGGAAAACACAAGAAAATACTCCAAGTCACCAGGCTCTGAACCACACCCACCCAATCCATTACTGCTTGTGCTTAAATATGAAATAAAAAAACCCCAACATCCAACCCTGTGATCTGCAGCCAACATCACACACACAACAGTACCTGATGGATTCAGTATCAATGTGCACAGGAGCAATTCTCTCAAGAAGAAACTTTATCATTTCCAGGAAAGGATTCGTTGGCTGTTTTGGATTGCCCAACTTCTTTGTTATTTCCCTCTGCAATATAAGTTTCAATTAAATTGATAATCAATTTAGTTCCAAAAACTTTCAGGTATTATAGGAGCAATTCTTACCACACATCCTTCAGCCTGTTTGCAAGAACATGTTGGGCTAACAAGCATTTCTAATTGACTTCGTATTTTTTCATCATCTTCTAAAACTTGTGTGAACTTTTTCATGAAATCTTGAGCTTTCCCTGGATCAGGGAGGTTTCCTTTAAATAAGCAAAAGAAATCATGATTTATTTTAATAAGTATCATTACTGTGAATTACAAAAGTCACATCAAGGTTTCTACGTGTGTTTATGTTAAACAAGAATTGTGGAAAAAACAAAACAAAACAGAAACCACAAACCACCAATTTCTGAAATATTGTGTATCCACAAAACTCCCCTAGCGATTTGCTTTCCTTGCCCATCACACTCGTATTTCAACAAGTCAGGCTGTTCTTGTAAATAATATTAACAGAATGCAAAGCCTGTTCTTCACAAAAAAACATCCTCTGTGTATAGATCACCAGATACGACAAGTGTGAAAAACATCGAAAGGGGATTTTTGCTAACTTATTCCTTCACTAAATGTAAGCTTTAAAAGAGCTTGCAACATTGTTAAAAAGCTTAAGTGTTTCTTAAACTACATACTAATTTTACTTTTTTTTTTAATATATTATAGCAAGACAATTTATTGGCAAAGTATTGCTATGCTATTTGTTTCATGTTTCATCACTTTTATTTCAAAAGAAAAAAATACAAACTGATAAACTATTTGTAACATGGCAAACCAAGTAGCAAAATTCAGTTTTCCTCTACCTTTTTTCCAAAAATGTCAATAGCCTTTAGTAAATCTTTTTTTGCAAGAACAGTTGGCCTATTCATAAAGGAGGCTGATTTTAAAATAAAACCTTAGAATTGTAAAGCATTTTTTTTTCTTTATATTGATTTTAACACATTTAGCATGGTGGGCTGTGGGGAACAATCAGTGATGCTTTGGCGATGATTTTTTCTCTTCTTTGCCAAAGGTTTAGGTTATACAGAAGTTCTGCAGTTCCTAAAGTGTTCTCAATGGTGCAGAAACTCACTCTTCAGCATTCTCCCAAGAGCAATTACAATACCAACACCTCAAAAGACAGGTAAGCTAGTAATGCTTTGGTATGTTAGGAAATATCAGTTAATATGTATTCTACAATAAATGCTAAACCAGACACTGACACTGTAGTGTAACGAGGCAACCAGGTGCCACTAATTGCCAGGGAGTGAGCATGAGCTTGTGTCTCAGGACTCACCTTTTATTGCCCCCCTGGTCCTGCTCATGCGCAGTGGGGGCCCACCCTAATTGGGCACAGGTGGGCTTGACACAAGCTCATGCTCACTCCCTGGCAAGGAGTGGCACCTGGTTGCCTCCTTACACTACAGACACTATATAATATAGATTTTTGAATTAGTGCACAACAGATGTATCCAAAAAAGTCATGTGATGAACTTCATGACTGAAGACTTTTTACAGTAAATTGTCTTAATCCTTTAAAGCATATCATTACACAGTATTTGTCATCATTCTAAGTCTTATCTGTTAAAAAACTTCATAAGCTTATCTCAAATAATTTTTAAGTAACAAGCATTATATTTCAATAGTACTTTTCAGACAGTGTAACTATTTTGACTTACTTGTTATAACCATCACTTTTGAGAATATAGCTTTACTGCTGGCATCTGTCTACAAGTCACAAAAGAAAAACGGATTAAGTAAAAATTTTACATTATCTATTTTCACATTAATACTGAGTAAGCAAAATTCCATAATGCATTACCAACAAGTCAGCACCCATCATTTTTGCTAACACATCAGTGTGATAGAAATCAAAACCACCAGTGAGACATTAATGGTGTCTCACATGTATTTATGTAAAGTATATGTATCTACTAGATAACCTAGGAATAGCAGAAATAGTTTATTTCTGTAACTGTTTTGCATCTAAAGCCTCTTTGCTTTTAAATATAAAAGGAACAGCAAGCATTAAATTCATTTTATCTTTTGTTCAGATACTGGTGCTAAGTGGTCTCAGCAGTAGTTTCCACCTTCCTGTAAAGAAAGGAGCAAATCAGTAATAAGAGCCCTGTTACCCCTGTTCAGCCAAACAGACAACAGCAGTGTGATGGTGCAAAGAAAAACCAGAGACAAAGACAATCACAAAAAGAAAGTAAAGAAAGCATAACTGCAATTCAGGTTCTCTCTAAAGCCTGGATTTCAGCAAAACTGTGGCTAATATAAAGTCATTCAACAGCATCTTACAAGCAAAATAAGTTACACAAAACCTGACTTTTAATCTCATTTATTTTCCTTTTATGAGTAATTCTGCTGCTAGAGAATTTCAAATTCTAAGTGCAAAGTCCACCTAAGAGGCAGTTCTGACATTGGATAAATGGAAGAGGAAAAAAAGAACACAACAAATTTCCTGGCCAGATGAGAGTATACAGCAAAATGCTACAAATACCAACTCATGAAGAGGTGATGTTTCTCCAACATATCACCTACTGAAGGCATACAAACAGTTTCCAAGACACTTTTTCCCTACTTCTAGCTGTAATCCACAGTATTCTACAGACTAGGAAGTTTTATGGAATTACACGTTAGTCTGAAAAATGAAGGAATTACCAGTAAAAATTACAAAGGGAATCCTCAACTTACAGTGAAGATAACACCCTAATCATCTTCAGAAAAGTGTGCTAAGGCAGATGAAAAAAGAAAAAAAATGAAATATTTCACTGTTGAGCAACAAATGCTGTCTAACAACTCTGAAATACTCATAACTACAATGAAAACTGGAACCTGAAAGATTCAGTCTTACAGCAATGTTGTCAAAAGCACACAAATCCATCAGCTTTTAAACCACAAAGAAAGCTGCTCTTTTGCCAGTTGACTTTTGACAGATCAGCTTCAGAGACAAAACTTACTAAGTCTGCAAAACTTCATAAATGCATCTTAATAGTATCAATTATGGGCTACAACTATCAAATTATAGGCTTCTGGGAAAAGATTTAAATAGCAATGCAACCACACTTCATGGGCTTTCGCTCAGTATTTAAATTTTAAAGAACACTCCTTAGCCACAACCATTGCAAGAATTGTCTTTTATAGAACTCCCTTTGTTGCAGACAAAACTGACAGTAGATGAGCCTAAAAATTCTAAGAAAACAAAGTCAAATCAACTCAAATTGTAGGCTCATCTTAGAAGAAAAAGAACTTAATATGAGGTAAATGAACACAGTGAGCCTTTTCATTAGATTCATTTTAGGGAAGAGCCACAAAGAAGTAGTGTTGCAAGATACCAACATTTTCTTATAAGTCTTTAAATGATTATGGAGGAGTAAGAAAAACTTCAAGACAGAAGTCAAAGTCTTGTTCAGGTATATCTAATTTCTTTTCATTTTATTGATGAAATCTGCGTGTAGATCTCAAATGAAGTACAAACAACCCCTATCAGCCTTGGAGACAACAACATTATAATTTATTACAATAACCTTGGCAAATGCATGGAACTGTCTGTTTCCTGGAGGAGTATCCTTCAACTTTCAGAATAAATTTGTTATGCACCTGTTTAGGTGCTATGAAGAAAATAGGATTTTGAAGTCTAACATATTTGCACAAGTTTTTTTGTCACAAAAAAAGAAATTAATTACAAAATTTGTGGAAAATGTGGCAAAGTAGCACAGTACAAAGTTAACAGTAGCAACCTTAAAATGATTAGAGTGTAACAAAAATATAGCACAAGATTGGGAAAAGCAATGTTTTTAGTGAACAACCTATTTTTTGACCTGGAGACTTGGCACGTAATTCAAGCTTTTGAATATTTCTGCACAATTTTCAATCACATTTTAGTGTAAGATGAATGCTCTTATTTTCAGTGCATTTACTGTCGCAGCTGAACAGGTACATTCAGAGAAGAAAGGAAAAGGAGAAATAAAATCTGGTTTACCGGACTCAAAACATAATGTTGATAGATACAGAATCTCTGCACTCAAACCTCTGGCAACTCAGAAGAAAAATACTAAAACTGCATTGTGAAGTTCCTTTGGTTTTGACCAGTTTTGTTTTCTAATATTGGCTAAGTCTTCAAGTACTGGCTTTAGGTCCCTGTAAACTGACTTCAATTGCAGCAAAACACTATGCATTCAGCCAAACTTGAAATAAACTGAGTCAGGAGCATTCTTCTAACCTCAAGTAGCAGAAATCCACTGAATAATAACAGATTGAAGATGATCAAGAAACATTTGGTTTTTAGGTGATGTACTGTGGCATTCCAACTACGTTATCTTGCATTCTTGATAAGGAAGAATTAGGACAGCTGCATATCTGCAGCAAATGAAGTTTATATCCAATACAGACAACAACCATTCACACACTTGCTGCATGGAAACAAGCAAGTTTGTGCATTTTATTTAACTGTATACCATTGCCAAAACACAAAACAAGAGAAGCTGTGATTTATACTTCTGCTCTTCAGAAAAGTAACTCATCCCAAAGACAAGTTTGACATCCATTCTTTCTTGGAGTAGGAGACATTATGATCAACAAAAGAAATGCAAAGTTTTGCAACACATTTTAGTGCTTACACTGGGGAGAGCCTGAAGAGGAAAAAGAAGAATGCCTGAAGAGCTTTGCTAAACATCAAAAAGATTTCCTAAGATGTCAAAAAATGGTCTGGAACGTTCAAAGATTTACCACAGAATAATGTAGGTTGGAAGCAGCAACTGTAGGTCACCTGCTTAAACTGCCTGGTCAAAGCAGGGCCAACTTAGATCAGGTTTTGCTCCAGGTCTCAGTTGGTTGCCTTTTAAATATTCACAAGAAAATTCATAACCTCTCTTTACTACTTGTGCCCATATTTAATCATTCTTACTGCAACTTTTTTTTTCTTAGTACCCTAAGTTTCTTTCTGGCAATTTCTATACACTGCTTCTTGTCCTACCCTCTTCATGTCTGGGAGCTCCCACAATGCCACAGGGACAATATCCACTGCAGAACAAATCAACAATTATGCTACAATGTTTAGGTGGAGAAATCAAACTGAGGTAAAAAAGCACATATGGTAACCCCAAGTCATATCGTAAGAGGTTCAGGCTTTGTTTCCTGAAAGGAAACACAGGTCATACAGCTCTGAATGCCTAATGGGTATTTGTGTCAAGTTTATTACTGCCTTGTACTGTATAAGTACATATCTGTACATTCATGATGAAAATGCACTCTTATTTTAAAACACAATTATTTATTTATGCAAATTAATTACTCATGTGAGGGGGAAATCCTAACAAACTATACAAGGAGCGTCACAGAAATAACAGTTTTGGTAGAAATAGATAAGCACCTGCATTGGGCAGAGGGCAGGGCTTGGGGTACCAAAGGGCTGCTGGGGTGACCTGTGCAGGAGGAGGTCAGGGTCTGCCCTATGCCATCAAAGCTATTTTCAGCCAGCTCCACAACCAACAAACCAACCTACCACCCATGAAAACTTCAGTCAATCAGTCAGAGGAGCCTATGGTGACTCTAAGAAAACATTTAAGAGGGGAGATGCTGATGAAAGTACAACGCTAAGGGACTGTGGCTGGTGGAGGAACCCACACTGAAGCAGTGGGTTAGAAATGAGGAAAAGCAAAAGGAAAGGAAAGGAACAGAACAGCCCTGCTCTGACCCCCCACCCTCACTCATGTCCTGCCATCACCTCACTGAAGGAACTGAGCATAGTGCATGGAGAGCACTAGAGACTCCTGGAGACTGCAAAGCAGATCCAAAGGGCAACCAAAGGCCATTTTCCCAAGAGTTTAGTAGCTCACGTTTATTTCTCAATACCAGAATCAATAATTAAAATTTTATGTTAATTGACAATAAACTAAATTACTTAAAACTCTCCAACTGTTGCCTGTGACAGCATCTCAGTTATCACAAGCCCCTTAAGTTTTCCCATGAAGTCCTGATTCCCAAAAGACGTTTGAGAGAGAATAAGCACTTCATAGAGAAAGACAGTATAAAAGCCATGTGGACAAAAGACAAACATGTTGACAGCACACAGCTTTGAATGTGATGTCTATGCTGGCATTTCTCAGACCCTAAATGTTTAATACCCTATTGTATTTGATATCCTGCAACTGAGAAAGAATTTCATTATACCTCCCTGAAAAAAAGAAGGAAAAGTTGAATTTTCACTTTCAACTGAAATGCAGAAAATATGAAGAAACTAACTCAGGCTTTAAATACATGTGTGTATGAAAGTAAAACATTATAGAACAGCACATGAAAAATGTTTTAATGCCATCACTGAAATGCAACACTGTTGTACTAGCAATTATTGTACTTAGATTTTAATACAAGATTATAGAATATTTTTAACATACTAAGTCAAAATTGTGAATTTCACTGCAATCATTTTTATTTGACAAGTCTTTCTCTGGCTGCAGGAAAGTAGCATTTCTAAGCAGATACATTAAATAATACAAGCACACAGTTACCTACTCTTCGTGTTATGGTAATTCTGAGAAATGTATAATTCAGCCATAAACCATGATTAAATTTACTATGGTTTATAAGTATATAAACATACAGAAAATAAAAGTGCACACACATTTGAACGTGAAAATGGCTCCACTTTCTACAATATATCTTTTAAATAAAACACCAGATTAAACTTTTGGCGATAAAGTCAGAGTGGCATTCTGAAGTATACCCAGAATTTAAGCTTTCAGTTCCCCCCATCTCCCAAACATTACTGTACAGATATACATAATTAAAATAAATATGAATTTTACTTCATAAGAATATCAAGTATATCATAAATGGTTTTTTTCCTTCTGAGCAAATCTGTAAATAAAGAATTCAATTGTAGTCTGATATTTTTAATACAGAATTTAAGAAGCTTCTAACAGAGAAGAGAAAGAAGTAACCTCTTGGGTTACTTCCAATTTCTTGAATGCTACTATTCATACACAGAAGCTACATAAATCATACACCACATCAGGGTGTGTAAGTACTTTTACTTAATCACTTGATCAAGAAAAATGGTCAAAAGTTTTGCTTCCCCCTCCCATTTCTAGAGCCAGAAAAATCTTGTCAAACTGTAAATCAAACACTGAGCAAACATTTTGTATTAAATGACTCGTAAAATATTTTTTTAAATTTCTATAATACACATATACGTATTTTCTACTGCAAGTGCTATTTAATAGAGCAACAATTTTCACAGTATTTTCTATCTCTCATTAAAAGTAAGCTTGAGATAGTAAGACAAACGGAATTGAAAAGAGCATATTAAGCAGAACTGCATATTCACTGTGGGATTAAGATAAATTGAACTCACTTTAGGTTGTTTTATTAGGTCAACTAAATCCTTTACTTGATGCCGTAGCAGATTTTGACATTTCCACATCTCGTTCAATGCTCTAAAAAAACAAACAAAAAAATCCAAACAAACAAACAAACCCCACACAAAAACAAAAAAGTTGTCAAAATCACATTTATTAGATACATAACACAACTTCCAATAAGAGCCTTCAAACTCTTTTCAGCTTCAGACTCAGAAATGTGCTTAGCATCTGAACTTTCATTGGAGGTGTGAGCAAAGACTAAATGTTTCCTAATTACATGATAGGGAAAGTTTAATTGGTGAGATTTTGAAATAAGTTTCATTTCAGATGCTTAATTACACTGCCTTTAAAAGAAGTAGGAAGTGATGTCTAGCCCATAAAGAACTCAATTCTACGAGCTTGAAATCATTCCAAGAAGCAGGCTAAAACAGATGTTTGATTTTTATCATCAAAACAATGTTTTTCTTGCATACAGAAAGCAGCTAGTAGATGAATTAAGTGTGAAAAGTAGACATGATTAGACTTGTAAGAGATACATTAGAGATATCAGACAAAATTAAAAATAAGCACACTTTCCTGGCTAAAGTCAGTTTCCTTAAAAAAAACATTCCAGAATCCACAAGTCAGTTCTATATAACTAAACATACTATGTCTGTAAAACTAGTGCTGCTACATATGAAAACTGCAGAATTCCAGAGTTTTGTTGCCTGAAATAGCAAGTACTAAAAGTACTAAAAAAGTACTAAAAAAGTACTAAAAAAGTACTAAAAAAGTACTAAAAAAGTACTAAAAAGTACTAAAAAAGTACTAAAAAGTACTAAAAAAGTACTAAAAAAGTACTAAAAAAGTACTAAAAAGTACTAAAAAGTACTAAAAAGTACTAAAAAGTACTAAAAAGTACTAAAAAAGTACTGTACTAAAAAGTACTAAAAAAGTACTAAAAAGTACTAAAAAGTACTAAAAAGTACTAAAAAGTACTAAAAAGTACTATTCTGCATTTTTGTTTAGCCTATACTAAAAATTGTCAGAAGAGTAACTTTTCATTTTAGTATACTATTCTAAATTTTAATTTAATTTATTACAATTGTAATTAACACGTAATAATAAATAATAAACATATAATTTAAAAGGCAGGGGGTTCAAAAATCAGTTTTGGTAGTATTTGAAGTCTGGAGTTTAAGCCACTCATGTACGTGCAAGTTTTTTCTAGTGCCCATGAGAAAAAGAAATATTTTATTTTCAACTGACAGAGTACTACTAAATGAAAAACGTAGTAAAACTAAACTCAAACTGTGACTATTACAGCAGCAAAACTCTGTGTGTACCCATTTTAAACTGGAGAAAGCACGTAGCATAAGTATCACGCATACTGAAGAAGGAAAGAAAAACAAATAACTTCTTCCCACTCTTAATTCATCCTGGCTGCTAAAACAAGAAGTAAATTAATTGAGCAGCTGTCAGATTATATCTAGGGCTAGTTAATGCTACTATCTATGCTCTCTCTCTTGAGACATAAAAGGACCCACATGCACTCAAGTTTCTTTCCAGATCTTTGACACATTTTTCAGCAGTTTATGGTGAAAGGGTTGTCAACCAGAGGTTGTCAGAAAACACCCTGTTAGTGTTTTGTTTTTCCCTAAAATCTCACTTGAAAAATAGATACTGATACATTTTTTCCAATAGGTGAAAGTCTGGATTTAGAATAATATTTGTATTAAAAATAATTTTGCAAGAAGTTAAAAATAACACATACTTCACAGCATTTGAATCCAGTGTTGCATAAAGGTAATACAAACATTTCATTCGTTCATTTGTTTCCAAGTTGTGAGGCACCATATACTGAGCAAAGATGCGTTCAACAAGTAATCTGAAAGACAGGATTAAAGAGCTTAAACAGTTAAGGAAAAAGGGGTCTTAAATTGCTAAAACATTCATTCAAAAATTCCCAGACCCACCTAGAGATCAGTCAGTGTATATATCAATGGGGTTACTCAAAAGCTGAAAGGTCAAATTACTTAACATCTAGTGTAATTCAGCATAAACTAAACAAACATATATCAATGAAGAAGATATAACATTAGTAGTAGAACAGTTAAGACATGACATTATTAGAATCATATATATTAATCTAGACAGAAACCTAAGAATTTTAGATAATGTCTCAACTATCAGCCCAAAGAAATGCTGTCACTGAATTTCATTAGGGGTCAGTATTGGGATTAATTAATGAACTGACCCAAATTAATGTGCATTTACAAAAAAAAAAAAAAAAAAAAAAAAAAGAAAAAAAGAAAGGTTGATTATATGACATTATCATGTAGCATAGAAGGAGAATAAGGAGAATTTAGATACTGGTCAGGAACTGACTTCCCTCCACCCCTCCCTTGCCCCTTTCTCAATGGCTGAGGTTTTCCCATTTCTTTTGCTTCAGCAATAAAAATGCAGATAAATTCACAAGGGAATTACTAAAAGCCTTTGCTATCACATGGAAGCTCCTTATGTGAAAACAGGAAGAGAGAAAGCTTTGTGTCTGCCATGTACCTAGAAAAGACTGAGAAATAAAAACAAAAGGAAAACTAAGCCCATGTTGCAATCTTAAACACCAAAAGGGCCCAAGGGCTTTTGCAAATTGAGGTCAACAGTAACAAAATGGAGTAAATAAGAAAAAAATAATTATATGCAATTGTATATTTAGACTAGAAAAGAAAAATCTTATGCACAATTGGAGCAGGTCATCAAAAGCCAAAATCAGCTAGTTTAGAAAGATCCTGAAGTGTAAGAAAACTAGGAGAGGGTAAGACTGGATCTGAAGATTCAGACAATTCTGTCTGCTTCCTTGGTACCATGAAATAATTCCTTCTTTTGGAAATGGCTTTTTGAGGCAGCAAATTTTGGGAAAGACTTGTATGGTTTTGTAATGTCATGTGTACTTATCATGCTGCTAAACTCAAAGTCTCACGTCCAAAGCCACCAAGACAGCCTTGATTAGCCAAGGCAGACCAGTTTCCAAACTTGTTCCTTTTGTGCAACTATTATTTAATACAAAGGATATACAAGATTAGAGTTGGCATAACAGAAGCACTGCTTTCACCACAAGCCCAGAACAAGGCTCTAATTCACATCTATTATAGTACAGAAAAACTTATCTTCTGTAGAGTTGTATGCCTTAACTGTAGTCACTACATGTTCTAGGTATCATTAAAGCAGGCAGGAACAACATGAAAATCTAAAGCAAGATCATTAAAGCAATTTAACTTACTGAACTTCAACATAAAAATTAGCAAGCTACTGAAATAGAAACAAAAATCTTTACTGAAGCAATTGTGAAGTATAGCCAAAAATTTTGAAGTATTCCAACCTATCTCACCATTTAGAATTAGTTTGGTGTTTATTTTGTTGTTGCTGTTAGGATGGTTTTTTGGGTTGTTTTTTTTTTTTTTTTATGGCCAAAAAAGTAGAAGGTGGAGAAGAACATTTTGCTGCAATTGTATAAGATTACACACTAGATCAAATCATACAGCATTATCAAGTCTCCTCCTTCCTCTCAGCATTTAGGCACAGAGGAAAAACAAATCTGAACATTAATTTACCACATTTATGCACAGAATCACCCAGTTTAAGTGATTGACTTACCGGTCATCAATACTGTTTTGATAATATATATGCAAAAGTTTATCTTTGATCCATGATATCTGTTTTGCAGCTTCTTTTCCTGCTTCTGATTGTAATGAATATTTCTTGTATATCTGTGCAAGTCCCATCATAGCTTCCTTCCTCACTCGCCACTTGAGAAAAAGAAATAAAAGAAATAGTACTCACTTTAGCATTTAAAAAGACAAAACTGAAAAGATCACAGAACTTTCTGGTGACTTTTTTTTATTCTGCAAACTAAAAATTTAATTTACAAAAAACGTTGAGTGCTAAATGCAAAAATTTCTCATTACAACATTTATTACATCATATATATTGTTGAACCTTTCAACATTAGTAGCTAATATGCAACTATGCCTCTTGAATTTAGAATTGCTACAAGTTTAAGCCTCACAGTCTACACTGAATATTTGTAATTGTATTACAAGTGCAACAGGGGAAAGCATGTAA
This sequence comes from Calypte anna, assembly GCF_003957555.1. Taxonomy (NCBI): domain Eukaryota; kingdom Metazoa; phylum Chordata; class Aves; order Apodiformes; family Trochilidae; genus Calypte; species Calypte anna. Next base: position 175,882,448 of record NC_044244.1, read on the forward strand.
TCAAATGAAGAAATCAGGAGATCATTTTAAGAGTTTGTAATCAATAGCCTTGTTTACCATTCTTTACCACAAGCAGCAAACTTTATACATTTTAGTGAATAATGAATTTAGCTAAGCTAATTTTTAAAAGTATTCAGAATTGAAAGCTAACACCCTGATTTGCAGTCTTCCAATGGTCTAATTAAAGGCAGGTAAACCATACACCTCTGATGGAAAAAAATTTTATCAGTATTCTACAATACATTTTGAAACCAGATTGAAACTATAAGAAATAAGAATTTCTTATGAAAAATGTTATACAGTTTTACAAGAGTCTCACATTTTACTTTAAAAATTTACTAAAACATGACTACCAGAACAAAACTAAAAATCATAGGATCAGCCAGGTTGGAAAGGACCTCTGAGATCATCAAGTCCAACCGTTAATCCACTATCACTGTGGTTCCCAGACCATGGCACTGAGTGCCACATTCAGTCTCTTAAAAACCTCCAGGGACAGAGAATCCACCACCTCCCTGGGCAGCCCATTCCAGTGCCTGATCACCCTCTCTGTAAGGAATTTCTTTCTCATATCCAACCTAAACCTCCCCTGGCAGAGCTTAAGTCCATGCCCTCTTGTCTTGCTGATCGCTGCCTGGGAGAAGAGCCTGACCCCCCCATCCCCCTGGCTCCAACCTCCTTTCAGGGAGTTGTAGAGAGTGATGAGGTCTCCCCTGAGCCTCCTCTTCTCCAGACTGAACACCCCCAGCTCCCTCAGCCCTTCCTCACAGGACTTGTGCTGGATCCCTTCACAGCCTCCTTGCTCTTCTCTGGACCTGCTCCAGCACCTCAATCTCCTTCCTGAACAGAGGGGCCCAGAACTGAACACAGGACTCATATAAACTCAAATAGGGGATTCTAGTCAGGGTCAGAAATGACTTGTTAAACAGACCATTTCAAAATGTTGTGTATTACATAGGTTTTCATTTGTAGTTTTAACATCAATTCCAACATTTTTTACAACCATTGCTTTTTAAGAAGATGAATTACAGTCTAGAAATACAACACAGAATCATTACTAGTACTAATTAGGTCTTACCCTCTTGTCCAGTGTTCGTTCTCTGACAAAATTAAGCAGGTGATCATTGACAAGCAAAAGATCTTTTTTAGCAGCAGTAACTATGGATACTATAACATCATGCCTTATGGCCTCTTCAGGATCATGTGACCTTACTTTAAGATATTCTGGAAAAAAACAGAATAAGTATTTCATTTTAAGTATGCAATTTCAGCTACTTGTCTTTCCCTAGACAGTACTTCACTAACAGAGAACTGTTTCAAGCATCAACATTAAAAACACCCAGTAGTTTTTTTTCTGAGATTAACGGGAGTGTCAGTAAAACTTGATATTTGCTTAAATATGTCTGGCTTTATGGAAATAAAAGTTACAGGGTTAATTTTTTTTAATTATTATTTCTTATAATGGTTAAGCTATGTCTACATTATCAACAGCTACAGCCAAAAAAAACTGAATCTGAAGAACAGACAGTGCTTGATAACCACATTATATACATTTTGAAGTCTTACTTCAGGCTAGAAGCTATTCTCTTCCTGCAGAATCCATTCCCCTTAAGCTGCCGGAGCACATTAGTTGCTCTCCTGACCACAACTTCTGTATTATCCATAAGGAATCAAGCTCTTCAACACTCCACAGTGTGAGCCACCACAACCAGGAACAAATCAAGGGACATACTTATGCTCTGACAAAGCCATATTGCTTATTTAGACACATGCTAGCCTACTAATCTTAAAACATTTTTTCTTGATCATTTTGACCCATGGCTACTTAATTGGTAGCATCAGTAATCTTACACTCTCAACATTTTAAGATCTCTGCTTGTATTGATCATGTTCATTACCTATTGTAACTTTAGAAATATGATAAACAAAATGGCAAAGTTCATTTATCTTTTTAGATGTATTTTAGGTTAATCTAAAAGAACAGATGGGTGGGAAAATACACACAAAAGTTAAGATCACTGTATGCAGCATGCAACAGAGAAACACTGACAAAACTAACCCTGAAAATTCAAAGTTCATTTGAATGGAATAACCAGAGGTTACTGTCCTCTTACTACCAATGAAAATCTTCAGGTCTTATCTGAAATATTGGCCATTAACATTGATGGTAGTCAGCACAAGTGTCAAAAGAGCACATCAAGAAACAAAGCTTTGCAGTTATGGATATTATGAAATCTGAAATCCAAATAATTTTTTTAAAAAAACAGTTTTGCTGCACAGGAACATGTAATAAACTTAATAAAACAAAGAATGTTGTGTGCCATCAAAACAATTCTGGCCTCTAATACCATTCAGTCAGAAATTTTTCAACAATTTGACTTTGGTAAGTGCTGTGGGGAGAAAGGAGGGGCAATCAAAATTACATTTCCCAGAGGATACCATTAGAGGGGGCACAAAGTCTTTCAGCAATGTAAAAAAGAAAAAAAAAAATCCTTGAAAATACAATTGTGATACTCAGAGAGGAAGCATCTTTTTCATTCCACTATGGAAAGCTCCAGAAACTTTTTTTTTTCTTTTTTACATTGCTGGCTTAACAATGCAAACAGCTACAGGATGACTCTAGCTTGTCTGTATTTGTGTTTATCTTAACAAACACTCAGTGAGCAGGAAAACAACCCCATGTGCTTAACAGCCCTTTAAATTCCCTCATTAGAGCAAATGGACAAAATCACCTCCAAAAAAATTACAAGTAGTAGTTTATTGATCAAGGGGAATTACAGTCTCCAAAGACACTTTGAGGGAGAAAAATCCCCCAAAGCAATCCATTCCCTTTAGTTACATGTTTTTCATTAAGACATGGGCAACAAATACTAAACCCATCTATGCCAGTTGTTTTCTTCCAAAAGAGGTCCTGACAGCTGCAGTCACAGCTAGGAGGGCTGTATTCATATTTTAGATACTGGCTGTGTAATATTTAAACATTTCAGCTTGGTAAAGCTGAAATCTCCACTCTGCACCCTAATTAATAAATGCCATGACCATTAGGCTGGCCAGGCTGCCTGTGCCTGCTCCCATGGCACTTAATTGCAACAGGAATTGGGAATACAACCACTCCAAGAGCAGGAAAGGCACCTCTTTGGTTAAGGCACTATTTGTGCACAATCCTCTCAGCCTGAGAAGCAGCAAAGAAGGGAGGGACTCTGTGACTTAGAAGTCCAACCTCAATTGCATCCTCCACAAACTTGTCAGCGTTACTTAGGATTACAATTAACCTTACACACTTTTCCAGGAGACTTACAATTGTATTTTAATCTTATAATAAATGTGGTACCTGTTAAGTCTTTTGCTAGGTCGGGATGGTTCATAAGGCAGTGACTTGCAAATTTCACACATTCAAGACGAATAGGGACATGGATATCATTAAACCTATTTAGAAATAAAACAATCCATTACAAAAACAAAAATATCATTTCTACACAAGCAATTAGTTTATTTCTATACAAATAACCCTGAATATATTTTTACGCCTGAAACATCACCAATTCGTCCACATTAGAGCAGAAAACTTAAAAGAATTTTTAAATTCCCTCAAAATACTTGGTCTTAAAGAAAAAAAAATAAATTTTGAAACATTATGGGTGTTGAAAGGTTTATTTATCAAATAACAGGGTTTTAGGAAATACTAATAGTTAAAAACATTTACTTTTCAAAATCAATGGACTTGAAGAATGGCCCCTTTACTAAGCTATTGCAACTTAGTTAAAATCTCTGAAAAGTAAATACATTTATGTGATTCATAGCTAGCTGAAAACAGTAATTATGAACAACAGATTGCATGTATTCACATTGCTTCGCATTGTAACACAATGAAGCATTTTCCTTTGGGCCCAATTAGATCTAGTATTTTTTGATGACATGCCATGTTTTAAATAGCTTTCTGCTTTCAAGCAAAAGGCCTTCCCTCAATTAAGTTTCCTATACTTTTAAAAGTAGCATTTCTTTGAGGACTCTAGTTTTCACATGGATTTTCACTGGATTTATAAGAAATTATAGAATTTTCTTCATTTACTCAAGCAAAAAAATATTTTCATCCTGATGACACACTCCAGATATATTTACTTTCTCACAACGGCAGAATATCCCAAAAACAAAAGATTAAAACAAAAGATTAAAATGCTCCATACTTCTTTTAAGGGATCGACACCATTTAAAAAAATAGAAACTATTATATAATACTGTAAGTAAGTCTCAAAACCAGTTCTGATGTCACTTGATGCTGTTTTAGACTTAATCCATCCCTGAACAGTTTAACTTGTGAAAATACTAAAATAAACTAATGAGAGTTGCAGAAGATGCACATAATCTCTTTCAAATTATCTGTCAGTTTTCAGATAAAAGAGTGGGAGGGAACTCACACTTAGCTATGGCACTTCAGAAAAAAAAAAAAATTTCTACTCCTAGGAAGGGAACTAAACCACCATATACCTTCCCAGGTAGCACTGCCAAAGTGGTTTGTTTTGAGATGCCAACTCTGAATCCTTCGCCCCAAACATTTTTGCCAGAAGTTTTACAACCTGCAGACGTTCTTCATTGTCATTGCTCTGGAAAATGAACACATTTTTTTAATTAAAAAAAAGATAAAACTAAACAAAAAAATGTAGACGCCTGTTTTATACAACCTTAATTCCAATACACTTACACACCTCTAGAAATATACTACATATTAATAGATTTTTTTGTATACCAACGTACATCTCAAGACAAAAAACCTTCATTATTATTTGAAAAAGACAAGATAATGATGGCAATGAAAACAAAAAAAACAACTAAAAATGCAGAGACAAAAACAATATTAACAAAGCCTGGTGAATAACACACAGGTACGTCTTTTTAACCCTGAAGAACAAGTTACTGATCCCATTAAGAAATCTGTTACATGCATATGTAACATATATATATATATATATATATATTCCTACACAAATTCAAGCACAACACCAAACTCACAAAACTCATTCTACATTTGTGTGCACATTAAGATTTACAGTTCTGTAGAATAGTGTTTAGTTATAAACATTCAATTAAAAAGAAAAACGTTTTCAGAAAATGAGTTTTTAGAGAACATAGCATTGAGAACCTAAGAACTGAGAAGAACAAGATGTGGTCCTGTATTTAAGAGTATAATTGAAACTGCTGAGTTACAACAGATGCATTTTTTATATATTTAAAATCAGCTCTAACAAAGATAAACCAAGGCTTTCTCCAATACATCTTTATTGTCATTGATTTGCATTACACTTGCTTAATAAAATACACAACACTTGAAGCTTAATACATACTTTGGAAATGTGTCCTAACATTTGTGCAATTAGCATGTACTTACTGTCTATCAACTTTTTTCCTTTTTCTTATTAAAGTAAAATAAAAGGAAAAAGTGGCTGAAACACTTTTTTGAAAAGGGAGTAAAAATTAATTTTAATATTATTCACTCCTATTTCCATCTTATTCCAGGTAATAAAGACAAGGACTGTTTAAAACATTTCTACCATCTTTGACATTCTTCTTAATTCAGCATCACCTTTTGAATATGAACAATACAACCGTGCAATGTGGCTGTTGAGTTTTCTAAAGCATCACAGTCTCAAAGATCAACTATTTTTCCTGACTCAATACCATAAATGGGCTGAAAAGTTTGCCAGTATATCCTTTTAATTTATCTCCCTAAGAACACTAAAACCATTTGTAAAATCCTTAAAGTAACAGTGCAAGAGAAGGATGAAGGAACCTCTAACATTGATAATATTACTACATTGCAGAAGTCTGATTTTTTTTTAATTCACTAATAAGTATTAGCAGCATTAATAGTACAACCATTAATGTTTTTGTCTGTATTTGACTCTTTACAATTGAAATCAGATTGGTATTACTGAAGGCCATCTAGAACCTCTTCCTCTTAATCTGCAATAAATGGTATCTTTGTCTTGATGAGTTTCAGCTTGCAAATTTCCATTACAGCACAAGTTCTTATTCTGTGTCTTCATGATTAAGAACTTAAAAAATTTTTTGTAGCTTGTATTAATCCAATCTGCATGACTCACCCCCACCACTCCTGCTTAAATAAACAATTTATTAGAAATATTAATCCTCTCTGCCTTTCACTAGGTAACCAACACAGATCAAAAGCGAGATACCCCAGAGGGTGAGAAGGGACAGAGGGGAGACCACCAAGCATTCAGCTACTTAATGTTGAACAATCAGCCAGAAGTATATAAAAAAGATACATTTAAAAAAAAAAAAAATAACAACCAAAACTAGACTATCCTTAAAGAAGTAGCCACAGACATTTGTGGAATCAAATGAATATTCGATATCAAATACTCAAAGATTTGGGACTTTATAAATTTGTGCCCTGATGTTGGCACATCTACATTCTATATTCTTATAGAAGTTCTTAAAGGTAATAAAAATCAGCTTCTTAAGTGGATGCATTACTGCTACAGTCTCTCCTTTATTCTACTTTAATCTCTAATTAATTTTTTCCCCTCAGGAAAAGAACATCATAAACACTGGAAAAATTTTAATCTTTCTCCATTCTCCACTGTACACTTGTTAAGTCAAATCCTTTACTTTTTTTTTTTTTTAGCACTCTGTAGGCTTAATAGTATTGCATAATGATTTGTTAATAAAACCTGACATTGAAATTAGTCATTTCAGTTCCCCATACATGTTCCCAACACACAGGCACTGCTCTTCATCCTAGATGTCACTTAGGTAAGCTAAAGTTGGTCACATTTTAACATTATGAAATCTCAGAAAGAAGGCAGCACTGCAGACTTGGGGGGATTTCAGAGTAGAAGTGAACACATGACCTGCAACTTGTCAAAAATTTTAACTAACATAGCCAGGAAGAAAGGCAGCTCTACCATAGTAGCAGTAAACATTTTATTGAATTTAATTTAATTCACTACGTCAGATTCAGTAATACAATTTTCTAAAATTCAGATATCAAATTTAAATGAAAGAGTATTGCTTGCCTTTACAAGATAACCTAGACAACATTACTTTCTTAACTCTGTTCTCTCCCCTGCACTGGTAACACTTCTGTATCAATGCTAGATCTCTAAACACAAGACTTAGTAATGCTAACATCAGGCACAAAATACTGACTCTCACAGAAAAGGTTAAATTAAATGAATTTCAGTACATTTTCTCCTTCTGAAGACCATAGTGTTGTAAAAATAAATATTAATTGCCAACAAGAAGCAACCATGATTCTCACAGCTCCTTTTCAACCAAATGAGAACATGGAAGCTTTTCCCCTACAAATGTGAGGTGGGCTCACCCCAACCAGAAGCCAAACACCTCCTCTTCTAGCCTCTTACTCATTTTGCTCTCCTATATAGAGAGGAGGGAAGAAAATGGAAGGAAGATTAAAAGGCTCATGGATCAAGATAACAACAGTTTAATTGGTAAAGAAAAAGCTGCATACACAAGCAAGGCAAAAAGAGGAGTTCATTCTCTATTCCCCATTAGGAGGCAGATGTCCTGCCTGTTCCTAGAAAGCAGGCTCAGCATGTAATGCCCTGGCTTGTGAAGACAAACACCATGACACAAACTTACCCCCTTCCTCCTCATTACCCCAAGCTTTTATTGCTTTTATTTATAAGCACATCCCCTCTTAACCTCCTGAAGTCTCAGCCTTCTTGTGGTGGGGTGAGAAATCCTTTATCTATGCAAGCATTGTGCAGCAATGGCTATTACAGTAGGTGTGCCCTCCAACACCTGGTTTAGCCACAAATACACAATACAGGTACCATACAGGCTGTTACCAAAAAAATTAACTCCATCCCTGCAATACCCAAAAGGATAAATAGTTCCTCCCCTTCTTTTTGGTACGTGACATGGCACAGCACACACCCAGCTGCACTTCAATGCTCTTTACATAAATCAGAAGATTCTTGCGATAGATTGAAAAGCAAAAAGGAAACTGAGGGAGTAAAGCAGACAAAAGCTGCACATTCCAGAGGATACCAGCTGCTGCCAGCAACCTTCAATTCTTCATCCAAGTTAATACGTACAACTCTCACAGCAATTAAAATTACCTGGCAACATGACAAAACCGTATGGTCATTGATTTTACCAAAACAGCAAGGTGCTTGAACACTAGGTGGCCACATTGTTTAGATCCAAACCAGTAAACAAGCACAGCAGTGTTACTGAGGCATCTGAGCTCTCTCAAGTTCCATACTGTTTTATAGCCTCTCCAGACATGATCTGAAAGTTATTTGGTCATTGGCACGAAATCCCTTGGTTTTTTTCCAGACTCAAATAGACAGTCTACTGTAACACCCTGATCCCATGAAGATAAATCAAGAGGCTTCCTGCCATGCAGAGTGCAAAAGAGGTTCAGGGAGATGGACAGCAAGAGACTTGGATCCTAACAGGTAACAAATGGGACACAGAGACATTTGTTCTTATCCTCAAATTCCTGTGAGTGTGAGAGGATGAGAATAAGACAGCCCAACAAACTGGAAAGCAGCAGAGATTGCTTGGTGAAGCTGATCTGCTTGTTGTGAGAAACCTACCACCACCACTCTCTTTCCAAAATGCAGCACACAATGTTTAAAAGCAAACAAAATAAGATAGGAGATGGAAAATCTGGTTCACAGATATAGAATATACAACTAATGGAAAAGCTGCTAATATCAAGGAGAGTTGGTTTACAGAAACAGGATCACCATCAGAGAAATACTCAGTATCCATACAATGAGACTGACTGAGCACCCTAAGGATGAAACACATGAGCCACCCCTGAAAGAACAAGTCAAGAATACCAAGAACTTTCAGTATCCTTCAAGAACAGGACAAGGCCCTCAAAACTGGAATGATCAAGAGCAGCCTCCTTGCCCCCATCTTGACTCTAGCTAGAATTTATGGGAGCATAGCAGCCCTTGCAATCATGAAACAGGAGTTCATCCAACAAACTTCACAGATCTCAGTCTGTCCTCAGACAGAATTCAGTAGTTCTCATATATTTATATGGTGAATACATTCACCAAAATCCAGGTATATTCACGGAAGAAGCCTGGACATTACCTTCCAGCTAAGCAAAGTTACAGTTCTTTGTGAATAATTAATTGGAGTGGTTGGAGATGGTGAGCATATGAACTGTCAGGAGGATACTTTTCAAACATCAACAGCTTCCAACAAAGCAGGACTGCAATCCAGTTCTGTAACACTATGTGAATTTTAAAGGATTGCTAAATTGTCCATCACCACAGCATGTAATCCTCACAAAAAGAAAGCTAAAAGCCCTGCTTAAGCAAGAAAACTTATGGTAACCAGCACTACTGAGGTACATATTCCAAGATTTAAGGACAGTTTTTCCAATATGGCCATTATAACACCATGCACTGTCTTCCATCCACATTTTTGTATTATTAATAATTTGTCAGCAAGTTGACCCAGTGAATTACCAGATTTTCTTTCCCAATCCTAAGTGGAACCAAAATGTGCCATTTTCTCCACACCAGAGACATACTTTTAAGCTCTCTCTTTACACAGAAATAACTGGGAGAACAGCACCAAAATGACATACAGATAATCTGTTGGCACCCAATAATGGTTTTTACATCTCTGTTGCACAAGAGAACCAGAAACCATCAGTTATTTCTAAATGGACTCATCCCATTCACCAGACAAGATCTGTCAGTAATCACGTGGTTCCAGGACCACAATATCTGTCTCCTTAATGCATCTCAAGTAAAAAGAAAGGAAGAATGAACTAAAGTGTGTTTCTCTTAAAGCACCCAGTAACAGGAAGTACATACACCATTAGAACATAGAGGTGGAGTTTCTCAAGGACAATCTTTCAAAGTCTTGAACCATATTATGCTTCTAGAAATTCCTGCCTTCTCCTGTTTGGTTAACGATTTCCTACTTTGTTGCTAAATCAAATCCAAAAATGAGATATCTTTTCTTTTAAGTTGCCAGTAAACAACTGCTATACATCCCATGTCACATCACTCTTTAATGGAGGCGTAGATCTTATTTCCCAATTTATTTTAAAGTTTTGAGCCCAACTAAGCTGACCTTCACTGTTCTCCAGGCTTTACATGACAGAGGCAAAAAACAAAAAAATCTATAACTGGTTAACGCATATATGAAATTAATAATTTGTCGTTCTCTACTGGCAACAAGAATTTTTAGATAATGTCAGAAGAATTAAGACGACAACTTTAGGATAAAAACAGCTCAAATTACAATAAAACATAAGAAAATGCATTAAGAAATTATTTCTTTTAAAATAAATGTCATTGAAATGATAAAAAATACTGGGTTCTGTTTAAATTCATGAAGACCTTGCCAAGTTTGTACCTGAAAATATTTTTTAAAGCATAAGCTTTAAAGTGAGTCAGAACATGTTGTCTTGCTTAGAAGTCTACCACGAGTCTATGCCATCTGGACAGATCTTTTTTTTACTCACTGCTTTTGAAGACAATTAAAAAGAAAACATACATTTTAAAAAAACAGACCAATTACCCAATTTATCTTTGAAATGCACAGATGAGATGTCCACTTGGATGAATTCAATGTATGACAGGTTAGATCATTCTGACATCTTCACTCCTCAAAACTGACAACTGAACAGTTGAGGCAGCCACAGCTTTCCTTCAGCATCATCTGCTTTAAGACTAATACAAACTTATTTAGCAGAAAGTAGCTATATGAAATCTTGGAATACAGTAACTGTCTCACTACTCCATATTTTCCCTTAGTATTTCACTTCTATTACCATACCTGTATATTTAAGAGCCATATCAGACAATCTCAAAGAACAAAAACTGGATGTTCTCTGTGAAAGTGTGGATTTGACCTAAATATACTGTACAAGCTTTTACTTAAATACCCAGTTAAGAGTCCACAAGTGAGCTGAAATAGAAAGGTCCTTAAACTATGGGCAAGGATGAAGATATAATAGGATGTACCAAATCCAGAAAAGCCAAAGTCATTTAGGCAAGCTCTGAATTATATGTACAACTCACTGAATTTTATTGTTATTGGACCATTAATTTCAAATGACCTTTGTTCAACAGACATCTCCTCTCTCCCACATTTCAATATGGACTACCAAGCATATTTTTCTCCTTTACCACCCACCTGATTAGCTTTGTTAATCTAACAGGGATACTGCCATGCTGCTTCTTTTCATTCAAAGCAGCAAAACAACATCTGTCTTTCACCATAAGCACTCTGAGTTTTATTGACATTGCACTCTCAACACACTACCGTGCTCTTTACCTGGACATGAATTTACCTGGAATTAAATTAATTAATTCATTTAACATAATGAATTAAAATTCACATTAGCTGCTGCTTTTTAGAATAAAGACACAGCTATTGTTGGAATAAACAACAAACTTGCCTTGATCTCAGAAAAATCATAGGCTGACCATATTTCATTAATGTTTCAGAACATTCACCTTCAGAATACCCTTTCAAGCACAAAGACCTTAAAGATCTCTGAACTCATTCAGAACCATGAAATGGTTTGGGTTGGAAACAATCTTTAAAGAATATCTAGTTCCAACCTCCATGCCAAGAGCTTTCATTAGACCAGGTTGCTCAAAGCCCCATCCAGCCTGGCCTGGAATACTTCCAGGGAACAGGCATTCACAACTTCCCTGGACAACCTCTTCAAGAGTCTTAGGATCTAAACCAGGATTATCCTATGTCACATAGAGTGATTGTATTCCTGTAAAAGATGGGTCAAAGTACATTTCACAGTCAATAGGAACAAAATATGGATATAGTATTTGTCCTTATAACTTATGACATCAAAACCACACACCTGAAACAGCAATTTGATTCAAAAAGAAGGCAAAACATGCTCTCAAAATAGCCACAAACTGTACTGAGTCCAATCAGATATCAAGGAGTAAGAACAGCAAGATAACTATCAAACTGTACATGTCTACTGGAAACATTGTTAAACTGGATCTTAAAAATCTCTAACATGAAACACCTCATGGCCAAAGGATTTAGATCACAAGAAGAAAACTACAGTAAGGATCAAGGAGCTGGAAAATAACAAAATACATGTGCATCCTCTAAAAAGAGTACACTTAAAACCACAAAAATACAAACGTGAAAAAACATGTTGTAAATTAAGAGATATAAAGAAAACATGGAAATGCGTAGGGCTAAAACCACAAAGGAAGAAACCAGAATTTGTTCTGGGACAGGCAGGCAGGAGCACAGAAAAGGCTGACAGCACTGGGCTATTAAATTTGCTGATTCCAATGCTAAAAAGGATACAAAAAGAAATTTGAATTGAAATGGTGGAATATGAGTGTCAAAGAAGGAGAAGAAAGACAATTCAGGAATCTGTAGTTTTAAAAGCACCTAAAGATGGAAAGGTTATGGCAATTATGGCTACGGAAAAAAAAAGGATGTGGCAGCATTTAAGATTACATCTGAATAACAGCTTCAGCTGCAGAAGCACTGTTTTTATTGGCATGACAGTGACAATTGTTCGCCATGTGTAAGAACAAGAATTAAAGGCTGAAAAAAAAATCTATTTTTAAGACACAGACAGCAAGCAATTATTTGAAGCCTACTTCTTTCAAAAATGTTAATGGAAAGCTACAGCGATTAAAAAACAACTAATAAAAAAGTGCAGTGTGCCTGTCTAACAACATTGGTGAAAATATTAGACATGAACAAGCCACTACAATAAATATTGGAAGATACTTGGGAGAATAGTCCAAAGCTTCTACAAATCTAAAAATCTGTCCTCAAATACACATGCAAATTGAAAAGTTGTCTGCTGCACATTAGCCCTCAAGTTTAGTAGCAGATCACTTTAATTAGCTTTATATTACTAAGTTTGAAATTCCCCACTTCCATAAAAACCCTATGGAATGACAAATAGAATAAAAGTAATGGCAAATAGAGGGAGAACCAGCTGTTATACTGAACTACTCCAAGTGATGGAAACACACCGAAATCATAGAAATTAAAAACTAAAAATACCTATTGAAATAAATAGATAGATAGATAGATAGATAGATAGCACCAGCTATCCTTCAGACATAAGAAACATGCCTGAAATAATCATAGAAGTTATTGGAGCAATAACAAAACATATTTATTAGACTAATGCTCTGTTTCCAGCTGTCACACATGTTCTGTTTGGACTTTTCTGGAGGGCTTTTACGAGTTCTCCTTTAAACAATACAGGGATGTTTTACACAAGTTTTATATGCAAAATAATGTTATGAAGTTGTCAGTACAAATGCTATATTATTAGTCAAAGCACACACATTTCAAATATATAGAAAGTATAAGAAGTGTTTACCTTAAGTTTGAATTCAAGCTGTGGTAGAACAGAAAGCAAGAGGTGGCTGTCAATATTGTATAACTCCAGAATCAAGTCGAACACGTGTTCTGACAGATCACTGATTGATGTTTTACCAAGCATGAGGACCTGATTGAAGAACTAGAAAATGAAACAGTTTTCATCAGTAACAGTATGTATACAATCCTATGCTTGTTGAAAATTAAATCTAATTTTTCATCTTTATTTCATTCATTTATTTCACCACTATTAAAAACACACACAAAAAAAAACGCGTGGTTGGGTGCATGAATCAGTAGTTTCCATAGTAGAAATCTTAATATATTGCTGTGTTATGTTCAATATTGCACATAAGGGAAATATTTAGACCACATAAGAAGTAGTCTAGTTCATGAAGCACAACTTTAGAAGAGTTCCAGTGCATAAGACCTTCTTATAATCTGACTATAGAGTTAATTCACAACTGAGACCAATCACTTCAAAAAACATCCTAACATTTAGTCAAATCAAGGTTGAAACAACTGGGTAATCACTATAGTACACAGTTGATACCTTAAGGAGCCATAAGCAAAAGCACAGGAATTAATAAGTGACTGTTCCAGAATTTACAAGCACCATAATGTACCTGTAAAGCAATACTTCTTCCTTGGTAAACTTGTTAAGCTCGAAGAAAATTACAAATTCACCATTAAATAAAATATTTTGCAATATAAAATATTAATTCCACACTACTTTCAACTATATCTTCTCAAAACAGATGAACAATAACTAACTAAGAGTATATTATCCCCTACTTGTAAGGGAGGGGGGAGGTGGGCATGAAATTTGGAAAATTTTTCTTCTCTTTGGGTTAAAACAATACATAAGTGTGGATAAACAAATTAATACTGTTTCTATCTGCCACTAAGGCAACAGAATACACTTAACTGGCACTTCAATTTCCTGTTCACAAACTTGGGGCAGGTGAACATCACTACCTGACAAGGTTCACCTTATCAGGATAGAAATTCAAAGCATGAAATCTACCACTTTTTGAGCTTATAAAGTTAACACAAACAAGTGATGAAATAGGAAAAGTCAGCAGTTTCAGATAAATTAATTTCATTAGAAGTTAAAGACTCCATACTGTATTGCACAAGTTTTCTTTTTCTGGATAGAGAATTGCCTGAACACATATTCCTGGTTAGGCAACTAACCCCTAACACATCTTTAATTTATTTTAAGGAAGAAAGTAACTTTCAAAAATGAAGACACCAGACACCACAACATTTCCCACTTGGGGAAAACCTAGAGCAGAAGACTTCATGCAGATATTTTCCTTAAGAGAAAGATTAGCATACACTTCCTTAAAACCCAAAAAATGTCACCCAGTTTGTAATCTAACCTCACAGATGAACATTAAAAACACATTCCCATGTAGCAATACCAAACAGATAGTTTGACTAACAGGTTTAGAGTGAAAGTTTACACTGAAGTTTTTTTAAATCTTAGAAGGTATCCACTTTCTAAGTACCACAAGTGTTACAAGTCTGGAAGCAACAAAAAGCATTGAAAATTTCTATTGTTTTCATGCTCCTGATGTTTTGGATAGCAGCCATGGTACTCATTAAATGCTTAAACTCCTTAAAAAAAAGTACATTTTTTTTCCTATTGTGCAACTTAATTTAGAGCACACTCCTGTCTGATCTTTACTTCCTCTCATTCCTCTTCTCTTGCAATGTCTGTGATGTCTACACTAAACTTGGCCACAACCCTCAATCCACTCACTGATTTTCTTCCTTACTGTCTATTCTTAGATTCTGCTTCCTATTCTTGTGACAACAGAGCATTAGAATTCTGCACTATCTTCACCACTCCTATCCTCAGAACAGTCTCATCTCCTCACTAGAAAATTAATTTTGCCTGAGGAACAACGTGGGTTTGTTTTTATCAAAACAATACACATATGTACATTTGGTCTTCCAGTCAAATTAAGGATTGAAGTGAAAGGTGTCCCAAGAGGGCAGAATGTAAATTATCCAATGCATTTCAGAAATCAAAACTCTTATTGGCTTATTAGTTTCTATTTGGTAAAGAACTGGACTCAAAGGTTACCAAGTGCTTCATTAACACAACTCTCTCCAAAAACAATTGAGAGTTTCTAAGATTTTACAACCTTATTTAACTAGACACAATTAATTCTATTTATAATATAGCTCAGTGTAAAAAAAATACTGATTTCCATATTTGTTTGTAGTCTTCACTTACATTAGTAATGTATGGTTCAATTGCTTGTGCTGTCCTCTTTAGTAAAGCCTTTGCTAAATCATAGGCTTGCTTATTCAAATTCTGAGGGGGAGGAAAAACAGAAAAAAATTAATAACATTCAATAATCTTAAAAGTAAATATGAGGATTTAAAGCTAGCATGTACTGGTTAATGCATTAAAGAAACAGTTTGTTCTTTTTATACTTTCCATAGTAATGATAATACCGTAAAAACAAACCCAGTCCAAACAGAGCTTTGTAGTCTCCGCTGACACTTCTCAGAAAATCCATTCCTAACCAAGCAGGCATTACTTTACAGTTCCCATCTAATCCTGACACTCAGTGAAGTCAGTTCCTGCTGCTTATTAAAAGCTTCACCCCAAAAATCTAGGAAAAAGATACAAAGAAACACCAAAGCATTTATAGACACCAAAGCAGCAAGACACTGAACAGGATTGTGTCCTTGCACCAAGCAGCCACCTGTGAACCACCATCAGAGTCTCTCCCAAATATCTTCCAAAGATCCTCTCAGACTGTTTGACAAAAGAAAGAAAAAAAAACAAACTGAAAAAAGAAAAAACCTCCAGCCTCTGTGAGCAAGAAAGGGTGAAGAATAGAAACTAATAGAAACTTCCTGGGGACATTTAGGTTGGATATTAGGAAGAAATTCTTTACAGAGAGGGTGATCAGGCATTGGAATGGGTTGCCCAGGGAGGTGGTGGATTCTCCATCCCTGGAGGTTTTTAAGAAGAGACTGGATGTGGCACTCAGTGCCATGGTCTGGGAACCATGGCAGTAGTGGATCAAGGGTTGGACTTGAGAATCTCAGAGGTCCTTTCCAACCCAGATGATTCTATGATTCTAATGAAACTCCAATGTAATAAGTAATAAAAACAGACCACCCACAACATTCCTATACCACCATTTGTGTAATTGGGTTATTGCCCCATAACAATTTCCTTCCTTTCCCAGCATACATTCCCCAGCCTCAAGCTGCTATGTTGTTTCTTCATTTTCTACAATTATTATTCAAAAAATTTCAGAAGAAAATGCAACTCAGCCCTTGTGATATCCACTGCAGACTTAATTAACCCATACAAGAATGGAAGAAAAGTTTTCAACACTGAAAAATAGTTTTTTAATAGGTGAAGTCTCCATAAAAATATGGCTTCCCCAATTTTGATGAGTTTTTGCAATTCAAAAATACCCAACATGTTCCGTTTACAAGAAAACAGTATAAAGGGGCAGTTTGTGGTTGGTGGTTTTTTAACTACATCTCATCCATAAAATGAAAAAAACCTTCCTTTCATCACAATGAAAAGCAACCACAAGATCCATTGCCACATCCAGGGTTTTTTCTCCCCCTGCATATGCTTGGTTCTTTATAGCTATCTGAATGAAAAACAGAGGATTTGCAAAAAGATTAAGAGTATTGTTTGTAATTGACAAAACTGTATAAAACTACAGTCTTTTAGAGAGCAGTGGGAACAGATTAAAATTCTTTATCAATATAAAACTAAAGTCTTTGACTTGCCTACTGATAGAATTAAGTGACTGAAGTCAACAGACTATGAAGATTGATGCCTGAACTTTGTTTTGGTCAGAGCCACTATAGAAAGAGGAAAAAAATGCCAATTCTGGAAAGATACAGGAGTTCTTACATAGGATGCTAACATCCTTGTAACATCCTCTTCCCTTATCTAATCAAGATACAAGGGTGAACACCGGCAGCCTTTTTACAAAATAGTACAGATGTTCCACTGTTGCCAAAACAAGAGAAGATTCTGCATGCTACACTGTCCTTTATGGTTAATACACACACAAAATAGAAAGCATTTTCACCTGTAGTGCTTTTTTTCTGATATTTATTTTATAGTTCTGACTGTTCAGGAAGTAAAGGTCCAAAATAACTAAAAAGGAATGTATGCCATTTGCAAATCTTGCTCTGGTCCTTCTTGTTTTCCTCAGTTGACCTCCACCAAACCAAAGAAAAATGCTTTCACCTGGGTAAGCAGTGAACTATTGTCATGAGCAAGACCTGACTGAGGTATAAAACAAGTCAGAACAGCATAGCAGAGTTCCAGCAGGCAGATTGTTTTGATTCATATTAATTACAGTTTCAGTTTGTATCTTTCACACAGCAATTAATTTTAAAAAACCTTCCATAATTAATCTACACAACTATTAAAAACTACAGTTTAAAAATGTAGACAAATTCTTGCACGTAGCCTTGAGGAATGAAGTCTGAAAGCAGAGAGATCTTTCGTAATTAAACAACTAAAGGCCAGGCAAAATATCACCCAGCACCTTCATGTTTGCTGAGATAAATGCTAGAAGCAGCTATTTGCAGCCCTGAGTAATTTATTCAGACTACACATCATTCTACCTAAAAAAACTACAAAGAGAAAACATAGTCTAAATCATAACTGGATAAGAAAAGTCAGCTTTTTTTTTTTCCTTTTTTTTTTTTTTTTTTTTTTTTTCCTTTTTTTTTTTTTTTTTTTTTTTTTTTTTTTTTTTTTTTTTTTTTTTCCCCAAGCCTCTTGCATTTGGTTCAACTGTGCTGACAGCCAGGGCCCTCAAATGTCTAGAGGCTGAACTTTCTTAAAGTACCAAAGAAATCTTAAAATATTCTTGTGTGATTTTTTTTTTCTTCTCCCTTTTCCTGCTCCAGGATAAAAGCAAAACAAGAAAAAACAGAACTGGTTGAAATGAAAGCAGGTACAACCCATGCCACTACCAAATAGATTAAAAAATCTTTCACAAAACATCAAACCTCTTCCTGACTGATTTAACAGACAGAAGGAGACTTTAAACTTTGCCAGAAAGAGAAAATCTGAAAAGACTTATTTTAACCAATTCCTTTTCTGTGTTTATCTAAACTCTTCTGTCATTATCTTCTCTTCAGTCTTTCTTTGCATTTTGGAAAAACTGATATGTAGCCCTTGCTGATGGGATGGGGGACAAGCATCTTAGTCAGGGTGCCCCTCAGGGGATGAGCTCCCATTACTGACAAGCTGTGGAGACCCTTGAATTGGGCAGTAACTAAGACATCAGCTGGCAACACTGTTTCAAGCAGTGATTAGTAATCGCTAGGGTTTGAAAGAAAAAGGAGGAAGAAGTATTAATAAGGCCAGACCAAAGAACTAATGAATAGGCACAACACAGATTTTCTACAAGGTAGTTACACTTACCATGTAAAAAAGAATTCCAGGATTTCAGAGATAAACCATTTAAAAAAAAAAACAAACCAAAAAACCCAAACGCAAACAACAACAAAAAACAACAAAAAAAAACCACACACACAAAAAAACAAAAAAACAAACAAAAAAAACCTACACACACACACACAAAAGCAAAACAAAAAACCCAAACCTTCAGTTTTCTTACAGAAAAAAAAAAAGGTTAACAGAAGAAGATAATTTCTTTTATGCTTAGAAGGCCTTCAACAATAGTATTTAAAACTATACAATCTTCATCAACCTTAAGCTCTCTCCTTTGTCTCAACTCCCACAACGACTTTTGTTTCTATTGCTTTCAAGCTTTTTACACTTCTGGAAGACATTAAGAATTTTGCCAACTCATTTTTCATTTCTGTTTTTCTCTAGAATGTTTGACAAACTTCTACTGCAGACACAAGAAGCAGTAGCAATCATTCTGAAAGGATGGCACAGATGGTTTTGGTTATATATAGACATTGCTCTCCAGGACAATTTGCCATAGAGGAAAAAAAAAAAATTAGCTGTAGTGCTACAATGGGGTCAGTAGTGACTTTTTCTAGTTGCCTCTCAGTGTCCAATTTAACACAGTTCAAAGCAATTAAGAATTAAATACTTTATAATAATTTTTAAAAGAAAAATCCCACCAACAGAAAAAGAAATCCATGTCTTTTTTTTTTCCTTCAAAAAGGATGACTAGTTAGCATCAATCCCGTCACTAAGTTTACAACAGTAAAATGCTAAGCCTGTATCTAGAGCAAATATTCTGAAAAAAATCCCACACATTTTGACATATTATCTTGCCATTCAAAAAGGATCTTCAATTTTTTTTGTTATTATCAATGGCATATAAGCAGAATTCAAATAATACAAATTCTGTATCCAAGAGCACTTGACAAAACAATTTCAACAGACCCTCTAGTTCTGCTGGGGGAGGGAAATTGTTTTTTTAGGGATGGCTGACAAAGAAAAGCTCAGCTGAAGTGTTGCCAAGATAGATAACACTACTTATTAAGCAAATTCCTAGGAGAGACAGGAATTTAATTGTCAATATCACTTTTTCAACAAGATAAGCATGTAAAGCATGTGGGATGTGCAATGTGTGTTTCCCTGTAGTACTCCTGAGGCTGAAAATGGAAAATTCTGGCAAACACTCAAGGAAATAAAATTGTGCCTTCTAGTACACTGCACAATGCCAAAATTCTTTATGGGTGTTGCCAGAAATGTTTTCTAATTAAAAAGAGAAACAAAAATTGTTATTTTTTTCATATTAACTACTCGAGTTTAGTTCACTATTTATTTGATTGCATATTAATTCTATCAAATGAGTTTCAGTAGAGTTCATTTAAAAAAAAAAAAAAAAAAAAAAGAGAGAGAAACTTGGGCTACTTCAGCAGCTCGTAGTTAGGGTAGGCAGACACTTGATACTATCTTACATCCCCACTATATGCTCCTTCTGCCTACGTTTTTGCAGCTGTGGTACTCAGGACTAGGGACCACAAATGGCATTCCTCTCCAGAAAAATACTGACCTTGATTTTAAGAGGCAATAGCATAGAATCAACCCATTAGTAAATTGTTCAACTAGTTACTACATCTCTTAAAAATAAATTTTCACATTAACCTACTTTCAGCCATAGGGCCTTAGCACCTGGGATCCAAAACTAAAGGAGCTGTTTGAACCTTTTTGTTCCAAACACACTTGCAGACTGATGCTTTGATAAATTATATAGATTAAGTTACTCAAGTCTTATACCCAGTGTTACTCACTATGTCAGAATTCACACAAGCTCTCTCTCTGTTTTCTAGAATACAGTCATTCAGTTCACAAGAGCACCCCATGTTATCTCAGGTGCTCTCCCTTCCCTCTGGCTGTGTTTAGAACACTTGCCTCTGTCACTTGCCACAACCATAGTTGTTATATCTATAATATTCTGCCAATCTGATCATTTTTAAATAAAACTTGTAACTTGTAATTTGTGCTTCCTCAACTCCAAAGATATTATTTTAGTCACCAAGGAATCTGGCTAGATGAGGTCACCCATTTACATTACATCAATACTTGCCTTTATGTCATTTTTTGGTGGCCACCCTGATTTTTAAGTTTCCCTTTTCCACAGCTTAATGGCCAGGTCAGCCAAGACATAGCTTTATAGTTGGGCCTTATCCTTTACCTTCTTCTACCTTTGTGCTCAATGGACTTCAGGGGAAAATTCTCACTTTTATTCATTACATTTTCCCAATGTTACATTAGTCATTTAACCACTTTCTGTGGCTACTATTTAAGCTCCAAAAATTTAAAGATAAGACTACATTGAAATGAAACAGAAAAATATTGTAAATTTCTTTCCTTGATTAAGAAAATGGTTAAAACAAATTAAAAAAAAAGTACTAAAAATCTGGTCTTAAGTTATGAAACTACTTTAGTTAGAAAACAAGCTCTAAATTAGTATCCTATCCAGAGGGTCAGTTTCATTAAAACAGAAGCAGAATAAATGCCAAGCCCCCCAAAAACGTAACTGATGTATACTAAGCATTTATTCTTGGGCAGTCAATAGAAAAATAACTTATGGACTGTTTATTTATTAAAATATGAAATGCTGAAACAACACATACAAAGTTTTAACCTTCTCAGTTCATCTGTAGGACTGGGTTTTTTTAAACATTATTCTTTAAAGACTGCCAGCCATCACTTGAGCTGGAACCACAATTTTGTAACATGGTTAGTTCTATGGCTGCATCAAAAACACATCAAAGTGCTTTCAATAACACCAAGCCAACATTTCTGAAATACAACAATACAACAGTGCAAACAACAAATCCATAGTCAAGAACCATTCTCTACCAGTTTGGGGAGCACATCACTTTGATCTGTTGATACAGTATTACATTACTTAGAAACTTTCCAAAGCATATGTCCATCTTTCATGTTAAGTTCTACTGGTATTGATCTCATAAAAAAACCCCCGTGTGAAAAGTCATAGGACAATAAAGCTTTTAAGTTACTGTGACCATTGACACAGTATGGTCACAGTATGTTTATGACAAGTGAATCAAAGCAATGAAGTGCTACTGAATTTTCTAGCTATTAAAAAAATTGTTTGCTAAAAATACAAGTAACAGGAACACATTTGCTATAGTTAGTCCCTCAATGAAATCTAAATATCTGAATACATACATCCAACAAAACACAATTAAAACAAAAGATAATTTAAAAATTAAGCCACTATTAAGTCTTACCTTATGTGCTGGCACTAGGTTAACTAACACTGTATCCAGGAGTTCCTGTGACACAGTATCTCCCTCACAAATGATAGAGCTCATTAGATCAACCATGTGCATGTGTACTTTTTGGTTATGACCGTTGCTGAAATTAAAAACAAGAAATTTTAGAGTAGTGTTCATATAAAGTAAAACTTCCATTCAGAATACTTGTTATGAAGACAAAAGGGAATATAAAAATAAAGCCTTCTAGAAGTCAAAATGCTTATGTTTCTCAGATGCATTTACCACTTTCCCAAGTGTTCTTACATCTCATGCTCTCTTTATTTACTCCTGTAGTACTGTATTAAAACACCTCTCCTCTCTACTCAGCACCAGTGCATCATCATCTGGAGAGCTGCACCCAGTTAGAACCAGGCCTAGGTTGAAACTTCTTAGATTTAAATACCTGATGCCAGCATCAGATTCAGGACCAGATTCAGTCGTGTCCAGTGACACAACAAGAGGCAATGGGCACAAGGTGAAATAAAGGACATGGCATTTAAACATAAGAAGCTTTTTTTAATTTAAGGGTGATTGAGCACCAGGAAGTTGTCCAGAGAGGCCATGGAGCCTCCATCCTTGAAGATGCCAAAAACCCAGCTGGCTACATCTTGGGTGATCTGCTTTAGCTGCTCCTGGTCTGAACCTGGTGGGCACATGATACAAATCTCTAGCAGTATCTTCCAGTGTCCACTACTATCTGACTCACATTTTTATAGCAATAAAACTGCCAATTCCTTAGAATTGCATATTGCACCATTTGCTTTCAATTTCAATAACAGAATAAACACAGTAAAAGACCATCAAAGCAAGTTTTTTCAGAAAAAAAACCCCACTTTTTTGCAGTGTGTCTTCAATTAAAACTGGCAAAATTGTGTTGTACTGTATTTATTCTCCTATCTTTAGTTAAACTGTATTACAAGACTAAGCTCATTAATGCTAAAAGCCACACAACAGACTGAACACTTAGGTTAGAAACATGACCTCAACCATGCAATAATATATCATAATTGGGGCTAACAATACTTACTTTATTACTGAAAACAGCGTTCTGTACAACTGTGTAAAAATCTCATTGCTGTCTTCTAATTCAAAGCATATGTTATAAGACTTGACCCAAGCAATGTTCTGTTGTGGACAGGAAAGAATAAAATGAGTAGTTAACAAAAGATTAATTTGAAAAACTACATTTAAGAGTAATTATGAAATGTTATAATGTTTACCTCAAGCAAATAAAAATATCGATTAAACTGGGGGCTTTTTGTGTCTTCTAAACCCTTAAGTTGCCTTGTTATGAACATAAATATATCCTGGGGGGAAAAAAGAAAAAGCTATTTAGTCAACTGCAAAAAGTTTCGAAACCAAAATACCTATATTTTACCTATATTAGTATTATTCTTCACTACAAAATATTCAGCAATGACAGACACACTATTTCACTGTTCAAAAGAAAATGATCTACAGAACATGACAGAGAATATCAAGGACTAATTTCAAAACACTTCATGGTTTTTTTAAGGTGTTGAGAAAGTAACCTCTTTCTCCAGTGCCAATTTTTTTTTTCCAAAGGAAAACATCCAAGCTGACCAGCAGAGCTGCAGCTGGGTGATACGCTGCAAAAGTCAAAAGGTTATTCAGAAGGACAATGAATTTTACATTATTACTTTATACTGCAATAGGTTTCAATAGGAGGAGGATAAAACAGCAGGCAATGGCAGCTTTACCAAGAGAATTATTATATGTTTACAGGGCACTGTTTGTGCATTTCTCTATCTTTATTCAACTGATACAGATCAAATCTCTTTCAAAAACTAATAAGCAAAGTTTCTCCTACTTTCCTCATCAACTTTCAGAACCAGAAGACTTCTTCAGAAAAAGTTTTACTGTGTAAAATTTCAAGCAAGTTGTAAGGAACAAACAGTCGATTATGAACAAAATGGAAAGAGAAGGTGTATTTTTTTAATGCTTTTAACATTCAGGTAATTGACAGCTGGAAATTATAACTACTATATTAAATCAAAAGATTCAGAAGTACAGATCAACAGGAAAAGTTCAAAAACTCAACTGTATCTGCAATATTTTGTTTAACACTTCACATATAAATCAAATAAATTTCAAAATATATAACCTTTCCATAACAGAGACAAGAAAGTTTTGCAGTTAACCCTGAAAACAAAAAAATGAACTATCCCAGAGTAGTCTAGAAAACTTTTAACAGTTTCAAAGGACTATTTCCCCTCACTCTGCTCAAGAATAATGAGATTGACCGAAGATGAGAACAGGGTTCCTTTTTTCTACTCTACAACCAGAAAAATCCAGCCCTAATCATCAAACCAAACATTTACTGTGGTTCTAGGTAAAAATTAAACTTGCACTACATATGACTTTTTTCTGCCCCTGTACTCAGCCCTCGTGAGGCCACACCTTGAGTACTGTGTCCAGTTCTGGGCCCCCCAGTTCAGGAAGGATATCGAGGTCCTGGAGCAGGTCCAAAGGAGGGCAAGCAGGCTGGTGAAGGGACTCGAGCATAGACCCTACAAGGAGAGGCTGAGAGAAATGGGGTTGTTCAGCCTAAAGAAGAGGCAGCTCAGGGGAGACCTCATCGCTCTCTACAACTACCTGAAAGGAGGGTGTAGCCAGGTGGGGGTTGGGCTCTTTTACCAAACGACTTTCAACAAGACAAGAGGGCATGGACTTAAGTTGTGCCAGGGGAAGTTTAGGTTAGATATTAGAAAGAATTTCTTTACGGAAAGAGTGATCCGTCATTGGAATGGGCTGCCCACTGAAGTGGTGGATTCTCCGTCCCTGGAGATATTTAAAAAAAGACTGGATGTGGCACTCAGTGCCATGGTCTAGCAACCGCAACGGTGGTTCAAGGGTTGGACTCGATGATCTCTGAGGTCCCTTCCAACCCAGCCAATTCTATGATTCTATGATTCTATGACTTCATCATCTCTTGGTAAAAAAAATCCAGCCAGCACATTTTTCAGAGATACAGCTACATTAATGTTTGAATTTGGATCAAGGCTTTGCATTTGAAGTGTTAGATAAGGATGATCAGAAGAATTGCAATTTGGTTCACACTCCAGATAGTTAAGAGAGCACACAAATTAAGACAATTTAGTTGAAATTAACTCAGGAGC
Source organism: Calypte anna (assembly GCF_003957555.1). Classification (NCBI taxonomy): domain Eukaryota; kingdom Metazoa; phylum Chordata; class Aves; order Apodiformes; family Trochilidae; genus Calypte; species Calypte anna. Next base: position 175,907,677 of record NC_044244.1, read on the forward strand.
CACGGCTCAAAGGACATGTTTAATGGAGTCCAACCACTAAAAAGCATTCGGTTCACAAGAAAAAAGCCAGTCTTAAGAATCCCCCCTTAAAAAGTAGAGTCTAAACCACTAGCAGGACAGCAGCCCATCCAAAATAAGTTATGAAAAAGTGGTACACCAAAAGGTGATGTAAAATTTAGAAAAGACAGATGAACTGCCTCAGTGAGGGATAAGATTCAATGAAAGTGAAAAGGAAGCATCCAAGAAAATGACCAACACCCAGTATAAAAACTATTTCATCTAACAACTTCTGCCCTAGGTATAATTATTGTTTAAATTTACTTGTATATATGAATCTCAATTAGTTCATTTAACAAAGTATCTTTACTTTTTTATCCTGTGCTCAGTATGCAGTAATTAGTTACTAAATGTGATTCAAAGACTCTTTTGAGACCAAAACTAATTTTCCTAATTTTTATAAAGTACACATCACTGAACTGCACATTAATACATATATTAATAAAGGGCATAAGGCACAACATCTAGCATAGGGTTTCTTCACAAATAATAATGGCATAATGTGAAAAAGTAATAACTTACTCCTAATTTTATTTCCTTTTTCCTATTCCTGTTTTAAAGGATGCAAGACAAACTCAACTCATACCTTCAGTAAATTTTTAATAGTGTAATACAACCCATAGTTTTTCCCTTTGTTTAGCATACAGAACATACTATTTGAACATACACTTATAAACTAAAAACACAGGATAAAACAAAGTTGTTGCAGTTTCTTAGTAGCAGCTCTTTGTCCAACTGGACAATGTAGTTTCAAATAAAGCAGACTTCATAAAGCAAGTCTACATTAGAGCCCAAACTCTTAAAACATCTTTAGGAAGAACACTGAATGCTTTTTTGTGGATCATTGAGATACCAATTAACCACATAATGGCTTCAGTAAGCATCTGACTTTCACCACAAAACACATTCAGATGTCCAAGCTCTACCATACACACTCAAACATCTCCATTTCAGTCGACTCAGGCAGACACTCCATTCGTCCAAGTAGTTTTCTTTGACATATGCCAGTTATTAGAATTTCTCCAGACTGGGAACTTAAAAGTTTCCAGTTCCCAGAAGAATAATCCTGCTCCAGTTCTGTTTTTAGGCTATTTGTGGCATTTTTCCATCCCTGTTATCAAATCTCTTTCAACAGTCAGCATGCAATGTAAGATTCTTATTGAAGATCCACATAAAAGAGAGAAACCTCAAGTTCTGATTCCTTCTCACAGTATCTCACTTGCATGATCCATAAATTAAACAGATTCTGAAGCAAGGGCAAGACCTTAAATTTTATGTTTTCCCCTCTCAAAAAATTATCCCTTTCAGCACTTCCCTTCTCCATCTTCAGCTTTGGTACTAAACATACTAAGAAGGACTCGAAGTTGCAGTGTGGAAATTACATAAATACTGGATAAAAATAGTGCCAAGATAGAATCATAGAATCATAGAATTAGCCGGGTTGGAAGGGACCTCAGAGATCATCTAGTCCAACCCTTGACCCACCGGAGCAGTTGCTAGAATAAATGTAACCCAAGAAGCAGCAGTTTTCCCCTTACCTCTTTAGAGGGAACTCTTCAGCATTTGTATCAAAGCTTGTTCTGCAACCACAAATGCTGTGTTCAGCAGAACCTGGTTTGCAAACGCCCACCTCAACAGCCCCAAGTAAAAGTCTTTATTGTTCATCCTTTCTTTAATTATCAAAATATGTTTCAAGCAACCGAATTCTAAAATCTACAGAGGTTACAGAGCTGGATGTTGATGGTGAAAGTTCCTAGTCTGGTCAGAGCTCCATCCAAGTAGTAGTAGCATGCTTACACTGCATGTATGAGATCCGTAACCTAAGCCTTCCAACATCATACACTATAAAACTTGAAGCTTAGTAGCATTTGATAGATCAAATAATGTAAGGAGGATAACTATAATTTGCTAGGCCAACACAGAAAAAGAAATAAATCCTCTAACAAAGGAAAACACAGAAAAAGAAAAAAATCCTCTAACAAAGGAAAATATATACTTAAAACTGACCACAAACAAGGACACCTCAAAACCAGATTTAAATATAGCATGGTATAGAAAGCCAGCATTTATCACCAGTTGAAGAGAGTGTAACCAACAAGGTAACTTGATAGTGTATAATCAGAGGTGGAAGCAATTCAGAATTAAGAAAACATAGCAAAGAAATACCTACATATCTATCCAGTATATCTGGTAACAAAGGATGCTCTACAACTGAAATTGTTGTGTTTGCCCTACTTATGAAGCACTTCTGATGCAACTACTAGATCAGAAATAGAGTTATTTCTTCCACTGTAATAGATATACCTTCCATTACGACCATCTTTTTACCCTACTGCAGAAAAACAAACACAAACCAAGACAAAAAAGCCCTTACACACTCTTAAATCAGGGAAACAAGAAAGTATGCTTTTTTTTCAGTATTTCTTCCTAAGAGTCAGTTCTTCACTCTAGATATAGACTGTGTAAGGGAAGTAGTTTAATTCTGTGAGTTGGAAAGAGTTAGATTTCTATTGAAAAAAGATGAAAAAACCCCCACCATCTAAAATGAAATTTTTCTGAAACAAATGGGGTAGATCTGTACTACCTTTTCAAACCTGCCATTTCTCTATCAACCATCTCCATCTAGTGGGATCAGGGATGTTTGTAATTGCAAAATTTTACAGTTCACATCAGAATTAATTATACTCTGTACAGAAATACTTCTTGTTTCAATAAAGACTATCTATAAAGATACAGTGACCAGCTCTTCATAGTTTAATAGGAAACAGCAGGGGCATTCTACCAACTGAAGGAATTAGCTGTTATGAGATATATTATAAAAGCTACAGATGGATCAGTATTTCTAAAGTAACACTACCTGTAAATCACAATGAAGTTCAATAAAATATTTATATTCAATATGAATCCAAAACACCACAAGGAACTGAAAGATGTAGAATATATCACTTTATTGGATGAACATTTGGATTGACTGAACACTCCTAGCCCAGAATCAAGTGATAATCTTGGATTGCTTAGGCTGAACCAGAAATAAGAGGAAGGGATAAAGAATAAATCACATAAAATTAAAATACATTATAAAGTTATAATAAATTATGTAAATTATGGGAGAAAAGAGAGTAATTCAATTTACCTTTAGTTTATCTGGTGAAGTGTATGGAGCTTCAGGGGCATAAATTCTGAAAATATCAGCAAGACAACACGCTACCAATAAACGTACATCCTTATCAGGATGTTTGAGGAAAAAATCTGAAGCAAGATGTAAAGCAAGGTTTAGGTAGAGCTCCTTTTCTTCTTCAGAATCCTGGTCCATATCCATGAAAGTTTTCACAACCATCTAAAAAAAGACACAGACATCATGAGGTACTTTGTGTAATGGATCCTTAATCAAAGTTCCTTTCCTGATTTTGCACACCTTCCATTAGAAGCATTATTAGCAATGCAGTAATATTTAACTGAGTAACCAGCATCTTACTTTTTCGGGGACAGGAAAAATTTAGTCAAGTTCTCTATCAATTGTTCCAACCCAACAGTCTCAGTAGAGTTACTGAAATCCTGGCTGCAGTACTTCACTTTCTTCACTTCAGAAATGACATAATCAAGTTGGACAACTCAAAATATATAATAGAATTCACTATTAGAGCCATTCACTGAAAAAAAATGGAAAACAGCAGAACTTTATGCAAAAAGTTTAATCCACCCCAAACTATATAGGACTAAAATTATTTTCCTTCTATTCTCATTCAATTCCATTTTTTTCTCTACTACTGCTCTAAAGACAAGTTTATCCCCTTTGCTGTCCAGAAGCAGGGTGTATACTTTCAGAAGCATTTATAAATCCACTGCAGCCCTACAACATACATCTTGTCTGATAAGATTAAAATGCCCACTATTATCTGGATCCACTAATTAAAGTCTATAGAAGAAAAATAGAAGGGAAAAAAAACAGACTGGGACACCCAGAACTTAACACCCTAAGCAGAACAAAAAGCAAGAGACATAATTAGTAACTGCTCGTTGCTGAGAATTCTTATAGTCTCAAAATTGCTTAAAAGAAAAAAACTACTAACAAAGTAACCATGGTTTTGTGCAGTTTCTTATTTCAATCACAGTAATTTTAAGGAGTTCAGCTCTGAATAAAATCAACAAAGTGGAGATAAGCGCTTAAACAGCCTGGAGACTTGAAGTCAAAACCTCCACTGATTTATTTCACCAGTGCAGGAAGAGATATTTTTCGAGAGTAATGATGAAAGATAAGTTCCTCAAAGAAGAAAACTCCCTAAAAACAACAAAAACCAAAAAAAGCCACCTCCCCACCCCTCCAAAAAAAAAAGCCCATAACCCCAGAACACTAAAAATTATTTTACTTTACTATAGTTTAGTTTTTAATCTTTTCTTCCCCAAAATTTACTTTTAAGTGGTCTGGTAGCAACAGCTCCTACTTGAAAAAATAAGGGCTTCTGCATTAGGATCACAGCAGCTGTGAAGTTTTCAAGCATATTAGAATCCTTCACCAGAAGACAGAAGATGGCTTATGCACACACATAACTTCCATTGTGAGAAAAATTAGGTCCTCCCCACTGAGACACAAGATGAACCACATGAAACCCTTACACACTATTAAAGTACTTTTAAAAATAGAATTTTTTTCACTTCTAGAGAAAGTAGTTGGATGTACATAATTAACAAGGCAATTAATAAATATTCAGGTAACACAAGAGTTCTTGCAACAAGCATGGTTTTCAAGCATGGAAATGAACATCCAGTTTCTCTTCCATGCTCTTCCGTGAAAAAACAGGAATTTTGATACTGGTCAGGACAACAAAATCAGTCATCTTGTCTTCAGAGCATCTTTCACAGTGTTCAAAGAAAACCAAAGAAACACAAGCTAGTTCTATAGCGTGCCTTCCTAGCTTCCTGAAAAGCAATAGGTTAGAGGATACCCGAGCCTGAAAAGAGACTCAGACCATCTTGGTTAATACTCCTGGAGCTTCATCTTCCAAATGTGGCCCATATTTCTTAACCCATTCAATTTTTCTGGCTCCTGTATCTTTCTATAGTAATAATCTTTGGAATTTAGTTATATAACTTAAGGAAAATTATGCTAGACTGCTGGTCTAATAGTAATATATTTCATTAGATGATTTCTTGGTTCTTGTGTATGATGGGGAAGTGGGGAAAAAATGCCTCACACTATTCATCATTTCCAGTTTCAGCTTATAGCTCCAATGTTAGAGATCACAGCTCCAACCATTCAGTTTCTAGCTCCTTCTGCTCCTATTTTAACTTGGAAATGGAGTGGATGAGAATTCTTAAATTTGTGTTCGTAGGTTATGGTAATATATAAAATCACAGTGAGTATTTTCCATTTTATGCTCAGGTTTCCATATAATTTTTATTTACTTAATATATTGTCATCAACAATCAGCAAAAGCAAATTAAAATAAAATCCATGGAAAATGGATTCTGAATTTGGCAGTCAGAGAAATGAAGAAGCTAATAATAATTCACCCAACAACTGCTGTCTTTAGCACCTGAAATTATGTTAATACTGTAGAGGTCCATACCCTGTTGGTGTAGCCTACATCAGCCAATCTTTCATAAAGCAAACAGTGTGGTTTTCTCCCTGCCCAAGTACTAAAGAATGCATTGCAATAATAACAGATGACAAAAAATACAAGACATTATGCAGAGTACACTTCTCCTACAAGACAGATTAAGATGACAGAACAGAAGGGACTAGATATTCAATGCCAAAAATGAAATGAAACTATAGAAGAAAAAGTATCTGTATGAACTCTGTATTTTCACAAGCTGAAAAAATAAAATGGAGATGCTGACTTTCTTCTGCTAGGAGTCTCTCAGTTAAAAATGTTATCTTCTGGCCAATATCACAGAATGCATGCACTACCCTGACTAAAATCTATCTGCCCCATTCCCAAGGCACAGACAGGTTACTAAGGGGAGGGGAGAAAGAATCCTTGTTTTAGGGTTTTATTGGGTTTTCTTTCCTTTACAAGTAGTTCCAGCTGATTTTAAGAAAACAAACTACAAATTAAGCTCTTCCAGCTGTTAGAATACTTAAGCTTCCTCTCCCACATCTCTTCCCTTCTGTTTCAAAGGGCAAGCACAAGTTGCAGGCATTCCTTCTGCACAACACCACCAGGCCTGTCTTTCTGTGACAGTACATGGATAGATAAAGAACTATATTAACATCATTATCCTCCAAATCTCTCCAGCCTTCCTAGAGAGTTGGGACAAATAATGCAGTCAAGAAACTCAAGAGACAGAAATATGCAGTGTAATTAAAGCCTTTAATTACAATACAGGCCAAAATAATGAGAATCAAGTGGGTTTTATAACAAACTCAAACACAAATGTTCAAAAGGAATGTATTCTCAGACATTCATATTACTTCCAAAATTATTACTAATCTTCAGGTTTTCCATTATTTAAACATTTTTGGAAAAGCCATTTCCAGAGAGTGGTAGAACAGAAGACACAAGAGACAAAAGTTCCTGCTCTGAGCACAGAAAAGCCCAAAAGAAAAAAACAAAAATTTCAGGTCAAAAATACAGTAATATGATCATTGAGAATTTTATGTACAAAACTTCAACCTGCAAAAAATTACTTGCTTACTAACCTTTAACCTTCTCACCATCTCTTCTTTAGATATTTTGTCAGAGATTTCTTTGACTCCTGGAGGATATGTGATTTTTCCATCGTTGGCTCTCGTCTTTGAATGAGCCATGATTTCACAATTTTAAAACTGTGGAAAGAAAATAAAAAGTCAGTGTTGCTCAGCTGGCTTATGTTTACCTTACCTGTCCTACTTTTAAAAACAAAATTCAACTAAAAATATGCAGGCAAAACCTATACATAGTTAAACCTGCTGGAAAATTTTGTTTTCAGTAGAAAATGCTGTCTGTAGGACATATCTATTCAGGTAGATTGTCCCATGCAACAATACATTTTTCAAGAAGTACACAGTTAAAAACCCCTCATTCCTGAACAGGTTTGATCCTGACACTTAGAGATGCAACCAAGAATCTTATTGTGTGAACTGTTACCACCACTTGGTAATATTAAATCCTAGCAAGCTTGGATTTTTAGACTCTGTGAGAACAGACATCTGAAGCAGACTGAGTTTTCCAAATGATTAAATAAAGCACAATTCCCCCAAAAGTCTAAATTGCAGTGTTGTTGAAGTGTTACACATCACTAATTTTAATTTGCCAGTACTGCCATACAAGGAGCAGATATATAACGAAGCACAGACAGGAATAGAGTAGACCAAATAAAGCCTTTTCTTTATTCCATAAAGCAAATTTTTTAGCACAAGACTGCAGATAAGGAATGGTATCATCTTCCTAAATTCCAACTATGAAAACAACTCAGTTATACTTGGCTTCCCAGACCCTTTAAACTGATGCAAATGCAAGCTGTCACCTAATCCATCCTAAACTATGCAAAGTTCCACTGCTGCAGAGAAGTAAGCTGAACCAAAAGCTTTACTTACATGAAAGCAATTAATACAACAGACAGTGAAAAAAGCCAGAGAGCATGTGTTGGGATAATGAGAATTTCAGAAGAAAAAATGTATAAGGGTAGCTACAAGTCAAGAAAGTAATAGAAACCAAAAACACAAAACAAAAAAAGAAACACCACCACACAACAGAAATTAAAGGCCACTGCCTTGATAGTTTTATTTACTTATTTAAAAGTTTGAAACACTTCCTCACAGTCACCACTTTCCCCTGAATACCAAGTCAGGCTTTTTTTTCCTATTGAATACTGAAGCTTTCCTTGAAGCTTCTCAGAAGTTAAACATCAGAAATAAAAATGAACAAGAAGCCACAAGAGGAGATGGTCTAGAAGCACATTCTGTAAGAAGATGGTGTAACCTTCTGTAACTGAGACTTACTTGGCCAAGCCAAGGTTATTCTACATGGAAGGAGAACTAGAACATGAAATATACTCATCCATCCACCTCCCAAAAACGTCCCAACAAGTTTTGTATTCTCAGTCCACATTTTCCACAATAACCATTTAAGTTACAGATTTGGCTTTATCTTTGCTAATAGTTGAAGAAACAAAAAGTTGGTGTTGACATTTAAAGAATATTTGTAAAGGATTTGTACTGCACAACACATCTTTATTTTAGAAACTGGGAAAAGTATGAATAGAGTGAACATAATAAGCTGTAATTCAGCATGCATGATAGGCAGCCCAACTCAATAGCTACATAAAAGCCAAGTTTCTGACATCTTCTCTGTACCTTATGTTTACAAGATAGCTGAACGGAGTGCTACATTCTTGCAGATGTTATAAAAAACAGATAATTTAAAAGCTGGGAACAAATCTCAATGAAGTTACTTTTCCTAGTACTCCCAGAAAAATGTGATGCCACCTTTATCCTCATTATATTTCTTAATACACCCCAACAGTGAGCCTAGGACTCCTCAAAACACTACAGGTGCTGATGTAACCAAGTTCACTCTTCTACAGCTTGACACAGATCTTCCATTCTGCCTTCCAGGTGGAATGATGCTACATGGCTAAACTAAATTCATTTTAGCAGCTCATCACAGCAGAAGGGAGTCTTGCTCCCCTCAATCTGAGAATATATCAAACCATCAGATATTTTGCTGGACCAACCAAGCTCATCAACTCAGAAAAGCAAGCCTAATTGATTTAGAAAAGCATGTGGTAAGCACCAAAGCTACATGACAGAAAGGAACAGGAACTAAGGAACTAGTGAACAAAACTCCCTTTTCCCAGTGGCAGGCAGCTGTCAGATCAGATCAACAGTAGAGGAAACCTGACTGGATCATGGTGATACAGGCCTATTTGGAGCATGTTTTGAAGTAATTCTAAGACTCAAACTCCTATTATGGTTAAGATGAACTTTCCAGCTGATACATCCAATGGACATGCAACCAAAGCCTCTAAGCTTGCATGGCATCCAAGGTCTAGGGTTTGAAAGTGAACATCTGTGTAGTATTTATGTGGCAAGGTTTTGGTAGGAGGAAAGGCTGCACAGATGGCCTCTGTAGGAAGACAACTGACTGACCCTGTGGCAGACAGGGCCAGTTTCAGTCAGCCCCAAAACAGATTCACCCCTGGTCAAAGCTGAGCCCATCAGTGACACTGGTGGAGCCTCTGTGATAATGTATTTAAGAAATGCTAAAAAAATGCTGCACTGCAGCTGCGAGACTGAGATGTGAAAAAAATGAAACAACCCTCTACCACCAAGGTCAGTGAAGAAAGAAAGGGAGGAGGTGCTCCATGCGCTGGAACAGATTCCCCTAGAGCTGAGCACAGTAACACAGGTTGTCCCCCAAAAAGAACACCTTAGAGCAGACATCCCCACTACAGCTGGTGGAGAGATGACCATGCTGGAGCAGGCTCCTGGCAAGACATGTGGTCCTGTGGAGGACCCATGCTGGAGCAATCTGTTCCTAAGGACTGTATCCCATGAGAAGGGGCCCACACTGGAGCAGTTCTTGGGGAACTGCAGCCTGTGGGAAAGACCAGTGTTGGAGAAGTTTGTGAAGGACTGCATCCCATGGTTAGGATCCACACTGAAGCAGGGCAAAAGGTTTAAGAAAGAAGTGGGAGAGATAAAGAGTTGTGAACTGCCCACAAACCCTCTGCCTTGACACACCTGTGAGGCTTGACACAGAAGAAGGAAGGCAGAAGAGCCAAAAATGGAAGTTAAATCTGAAAAAAAGAACTAGTGGGAAGAAGCTGTCATATTTTGTTTATCAACACCCTGCTCATGCTTCAATTAGCGATAAATTAAATTAATCCTCTCCAAGTCAAGCCTGTTTTGCCCTTTATGGTTATTGGTAAGCATTATCTCCATATTTAACCTGATCCATTCTTGTTTTCTCCCCCATTCTGTTGAGCAGAGGAGTTGGGTGGGTGCCCAGCAGCCAGACAAGATTAACCCACTACAACACTGAAGACCATCTAGAAAGCAATCACTGTAGAGATTTTTTCCTCCCCCATGAAATAAGAGATTGCTGTTATAACTGGAAATTATCAAAACAAATCATTCTTTTCAGCTAGAAGGAATGGTCAACAGTTTCAAAATTCAAAACCACTTTGAGCAATTCACCCTGTCCACCAAATTGACTCTGATACAATGCATCCAGAATCTAGACCACCACAGGATATTAACACATTCTGAAGCACTGCAATCTTCATCAATTTTAAGTTGCATTTCCCCTGAAAGTTTGAAATGTGGAAAACCCATTATAGGTTAGATGAGTTGGATTTTACTAGCACACTCATGGAGGTGCCAGGCCAGAGGTAAGTTTCATTTAAACTTCATCTTGCACCTACTGCAAAGATGCAGTACACTTCACAAGTGTACAGTTACATAGTGTAATAAGGGACAAAGAATAAACATTTTTAAATTTCCTGTGATGAAAATTTGTGGATCACTGGCTAATGGTTTTATTTAGGACTAATGGTAAGCTTTACTGGGGGAAAAAAAAAACCAAACAAAAAACAAGACAAAACTTTAGAAGAAATTGTAAAAAAATAAAGCCTGTAATTACACAAGAGAAAATTTAATGCTCAACCACCCACCTGCACAACAGTTACTGCTTCAAACGTTATCTAAATAAAACTGAACTAGCTTGTTAAATCTCACTCCTAGAAGTTTCTGCTCTTCTGGATTGTCAGGATAGCTGTGCATACCTAGTTCTGTCAAAATAATGTGTGTTGAACACTTAGTAGCATCTAGAACTCGGGGTGGTGGGTGGTGTGATTTTAACCTCATTCAAGCCAAATTAAAGTTTTCACATCCCAGTTACACCAGCTGTTTCAGTTAACTTCTGTCAAGAAAAAGGAAGACTGAGAGAAGAACAGCAGTCTCAGGAACAGCTTTATCTAGAACATGTTTAAGCATGAAAATTCATAAGCCAGGAAGGTGGTATCCAATGGCTGACTTTCAAAAATCTTGCTGGATTTGTTTTTAAAGATGCACTGTCTTCTTTTGGAATATACTGGAAGATGACAAGCATTTTGAAAAGGGAAATTGTTTGAAATTTTCTTTGAGATTCAACAAGAGACTCGGCTGACATTATTATTATTTTTAGAAACTGAAACTTTACAGTTACAAAATCATAGAATAATTTGGGTTGGATGGGACCTCTAAAGGTCATCTAGTCCAACCCCCATGCAGTAAGCAGGGACACCCTCATCTAGATCAGGTTGCTCACAGCGTTGTCAAGCCTCACCCTGAATATCTCCAGGGGTGAGCCCTCAACTACCCCCATGGGCAACCTGTTCCGTTTTTCCACTACCCTCACGGTAAAGACTTTTTTCCTAACATCCAATCTAAATCTACTCCTCTCCAATTTAAAACCATTGCCCCTCATCCCATCACTCCAGGCCCTTGCAAACAGTCCATCTCCAGCCTTCCTGCAGGCCCCTTCAGATAGTGGAAGGTCACTATTAGGTCCCCTTGGAGTCTTCTCCAGGCTGAACAACCCCAGCTCCCTCAGCCTGGCTTCCTAGGAGAGGTGTTCCAGCCTCCTGATCATTTTCACAGCCCTTCTCTGGACCCACTCCATCAGATCCATGACCTTCCTGTACTGAGGGCTCCAGAGCTGGATGCAATACTCCAGGTGAGGTCTTACCAGAGCAAAGTGGCAGAATCACCTCTCTCAATCTGCTGGCCACGCTTCTTTTGATGCAGCCCAGGATGCAATTGGCCTTTTGGGCTGCAAGCACACACAGTTTGCTCATGTCCAGCTTTTTGTCCTCCAGCACCCCCAAGTAATTTTCTGCAAGGCTGCTTTCTAAAACCTCATCCCCAAGCCTGTACTGATTGTGTGGATTGTTCTGACCCACGTGTAGGACCTTGCACTTGGTCTTGTTGAACCTAAGTTCTCCACAACATTTCCAGAAATCAAAAATTACTTCATCTACACAATTAGAAGACAAAGAAAAGGAAATTGCTTACAAGCATTTCTTGCCCTTTTAAAGGCAAGAAAATACTCTGGACACTGAGATGCTTTGCACAAGCCAGTGTGTAAGCTAAATAACTAATCAGTATGGTGTGCACTGTTCTGCTGTTAAATGAGAACAAAAAAAGGAGATTTTTAAAATTAAATTTAACAAGAAACTTCAACAAATATATATATGGTAGTCCTAATGCATAGGAATAAAAATCATGATTCAGTGAGACTTTGTTATATTAAGAAATACTATAAGTTACATCAAGCCTTAAACTACAAAGAAAATAAGCAAATCTTGAGATAATATAGCATTTAAAATATGAATTACACTCCCTGTACGGGAGATGATACAGTAAGACATAAGACCTCTAGAAACTGCTTCTTTCAAGACAGGAGCACTGTCCAACTATAAGTTGGAAAGTCCTAAAATTAGGAACCAAGAACAAGCCTGTAGAAGTTCATGGGAAAAATGTATGCATAAAAAAGCTTGACAAATTAAAAATTAAATTATACATGTGAGGGAGAGGTGGTGCTGAAGAAGAAAAGAAACAGAAAGAAAATATATATTCTTTTTACAATGGTAACAGATTTCTATATTATACTTGATTCTTTATAAAAAGTTTAACTATACATACTCACTAGCATAAAATACAGCTCATACACATGCAAATAAAACATGGATTGACATCTTCCATATTAATGACCTATGCAATATATTTAATCAGTCAATAAATATTACAGAATGTTAAGTCAATGATTTAAAAGGGGGACTTAAACCACACTCCATTTAACTGTATTTTGTTTGGATGACAGTTCACATTGCCTATGGTGATGTAATTAACTGTGCAAATCGTTAAACAAACTATGCCTTAACATACATGAAGTCATGCATCAACTGTACTTTTTCAGAGATCCATATGTGTAAACCTTAATCCTTCAGATATTTTTGTAGAAATCTTTCACGAGACAAAGCAAGCTTTAGCAAATCAATTCCTATATTCTCTGCAAGTCTGTCTCATGCCCTAATGCTGCCTACTGTTTAAAATCCAGAATTAAAAACATAAGAATGCAGATAACCAGAGGAAGTGATCAACTTTACAAACTTCAACAGTTATTTTTCAGAACTTTCACTGAACTATACATAATTATGTAGCTACAGCTTGAAATCAATATTTTTAAATTACACATACAAAATTTAACAAAGCTTGCAAAAATTTGACCTAAACAGGTACTTTCACTTTTAAAATTGTTTGCAAAACATGTTATAACAAGCTACTAGGAATACCACCTTCTTCACATTCATGAAGCTATTAGAAGTCTCAGTGAATATAATAAATTTCCAGCATGGAAGAAAGTTGTAATATGTAGAGATTTAAATATATGTTTTTACACAGTGTATATCACTGATGAAAAGTGAAACCAAGAAAAAGGATTTTCAAATATCCATCTACCTGTTCTTCAAAAATCAAGCATTATCATCAGTGATAATGTTGTAACATCAAGAATTCAAAGAATGTCTAGAAAACACAAGAATATTTCCCTTAAACTGTCTCAAGGAGTATTACAAGGAAGATCAATCTTTTTCACCTTGTAAGCCACAATAGAGAGTTCACTCCAAACTCTGTTCCTCTATCAACATGATGCTTATTATTTCTTTTCATTATTTATATCCATTTTTTGAGAGCACTAACTGCTTCAGCAATAGACCACGTATGAAGAAACTGGTCAAGCTGTAATATCTACAGAAGACACAAGAAGATATTCTGTACTCAGCAACTTACAAAATTGGAAGAAAACAGTACCTTTCTACTTCAGCCCGATTATTAATAAACAATTTAATTATTTAAACCACTTACAGGAATTTATTTTTATATCCTGGTAAATTCCTCCTATTATATAGCAAATTGACAAAATTGATCAAGGTGAGAGGAGACTTAGGTGGTGAAAAGTGACTTAGGTGTTAAAGACTTTCACTATGTGCCACTAAATTAAAAGTAGTTGCATAATAAGTTCAGTGCTATTGAGTTATCTCAGCTATACAAAGACACTTTAAGCTGCAACTTGGCAGTTAATTTTCTGCTCTTGAGTAAAATAGAAAACTACAGTATGTTGGACTAAGTGTACTCATGTAAACCCAAGTCATTTTTCATACTGATTCAGATATATGTCTAGATTAATACTTTCCCTTCTCTTTTACAAATGTTATATAATGTTATCCTTTTTACTTAACCATTAATCAATCAAGATACTCTTATGCACAGTATCAACAAAATGTTAGCTTCCTATTTCTGCAAGGCAGAACTACTACACAAAGGACACGAAGAATTTTCAGAAACCACTAACCAAAAGGTCTTTTGGAATAAACAATCACATTGTAAGGCAGATGTAACCCTCTCAGCCTGCCAAATTACAGTAAAAGCACTGGGTTTCACTACAGAAATCTCATTAATGGCAAGCTTTTGGCAGTTAATAACAAGGCTTATTTAAATCAGGAAACACTATATTTAAAACTTCCATTAGAAAATATCATAGAATGGTTTGGGTTTGAAATGACCTCAGAGATCACCTGGTTCCACCCCCCCTGCATGGTCCCAGTAAACCAGATTTCTCAAAGCCACATCCAACCTGGACCTCAACACCTCCAGGGATGGGGCATCCACAACTTCTGTTACCTGTTCCAGTGCCTCACCCACCCTCAGAGCGAAGAATTTCTTCCCAATACCTAATCTCAAACTCCTCTCTTTCAGCATAAACTGTTACCTCCCATCCTATATTTTGTAAAAATATGGCAAGGGGAATTTCTTTATTAACATAAACACCAAGTGGAAAATGAAAACACGTACACACAGTAACAGTGCAAGAGAGAGCTTTTTCATAATATCCATAGAATCATAGAATCATAGAATCATAGAATCCTAGGGGTTGGAAGGGACCTCGAAAGATCATCTAGTCCAACCCCCCCTGCCAGAGCAGGGCCACCTAGAGTACATCGCGCAGGAACGTGTCCAAGCGGGTTTTGAATGTCTCCAGTGAAGGAGACTCCACAACCTCCCTGGGCAGCCTGTTCCAGGGCTCTGTCACCCTTACAGTAAAAAAATTTTTTCTAAATCCAGAGGATTTAGAGGATTCAAGAAAAGAACGAACATGTATAACTAAAGAACAAAATGTTAAAACAAATCATGATTCCAAAGTCATATATGCACATTAAAAATAGCTGCAAGCAATTTACATAGAATATAAATATACCATGTCCTTTTGAATCATTAAGGAAATGATCCCAGACAAGTCCCTATTTTTTCAGACTCTGAGAAAGCCTCCCAAACATTAAGCAAGCAGACAGTAATCAGTACCAACTTAGATCAGCACACAGCTCTCTCCAGTGGTGTTGCAGACACCTGCAGCTTCCACCAAACGTTAAATGTCCAACTCTGTAAATTTCTGAATTTTTTCAGATGTGGTTAAAAGCAAAAATTGTCCCAAGAAATTTTTTACCATTTATGAAACAGCATTTTCACTGAAATAAATGCAGTTAAAAAAAAAAAAAAAA
The DNA here is from genome assembly GCF_003957555.1 of Calypte anna. Classification (NCBI taxonomy): domain Eukaryota; kingdom Metazoa; phylum Chordata; class Aves; order Apodiformes; family Trochilidae; genus Calypte; species Calypte anna. Next base: position 175,923,256 of record NC_044244.1, read on the forward strand.
AAGAGAAACCACATAGTAGAATTCACTAAACCAACCAACAACCAAAGGAAAAACAAAATTGCCCTGTTATTGTGGATTCTCAGCTTTCATGCTTTTACCCAAGACTAGGTAAATTGACTGTAGGCATAACAATTGTAATTTCTTATTTCTGTGCATGGCTGCAGGAAAAGAAATTACAAGGAGATAATTAGACTATAGCAAAAGATTCTGAGAAAGAAAAGGGCAAAATCATACCTGAACACAGAAATTCTGGTTAAGATTTGCAAAATTCTAATTGTGTGTTTCATACAGTGGATCAGACTATAGGGGATGATGTTAGCAAAAAGGAATGTGCAATATATTTGTCAGTTGGCCAAATACTAAGGAAAACATTATACCTCATTGCTTGTCAAATTACACAAACCTACTATATAAAAGCTTAAAAAAGGCAGAGGTTAATAAAAGCAGACTGTGACCAGTCCTCAGAGTTTTTAACATTAAATACAAAGTATTTGAAGTGGCAAGGATGGTAACAACTCATTCAAATTGGTTTGACCTTAAATTTAGTTGGACACCAGGATGGTAGTTTTCACCTAATACACCTAAACATTTCCAGTCCCGTAGCAACTGATTCATTCTGCTCTACAAAAAAAAAAAAAATATTTAAGAAATGGAAAAAGAATGCATGGAAGGAGCTACAAATAGGCAGGATGCTATTATACTTTCAAAATGAGAAATGTAGTGTTGGATGTAGAGCTTAAATTTAGTGGGTTTTGTGAAAGATAACACCACTTCTCCAGCAGGGTGATAAAGCAAGGAGAAAGGCAAGAGCAGAGAATAGCTGCAAGTTTCATTAAGTTTGAAAAATCTCACCTTTTCACCCAAATCTTCAAATGATGAAACCTTCTCACATCATAAAGGTTACCATCAAACACTATGAAGTTTAGTTACCATTAGAAAGGCTGTTTGTTAACACTTCTTGTTAAGTTTTTGTTATAAACTCCCCCCCAAAAAAATTCTCAGCCACTTCAGCTTTGACAAACTTGAAATACATATATGATACATTCTATGTAAAGGACATTCAGTTGAGTGTTAATAGTTCACTCATGTTCAAGAATAAACCCAAGATGAAGAAAACTAAACTCAGTGTGTCACAAATCTGACAGAACTGTCTAAAATGACAACAGTTTCACTGTTCTCTAGAATACAAATATGAATTTCAGCAAACAGTACCCTTTAGCATAACAGTATTATAGACTATTCTTTGTCCCCAAAAAACTGGCCCAAAGCTTCTGAAAAAACACGATACAAATATTCTCTAGAGACCTTTGATTTTATAAATAAAGCCTACAGAAATGTCTTTATTGATTTTGTCCATGCCTTCACAGCCCGTACTTCAGGATGATTTGAATTGAACTGAAGAAAGAATGCAATCAAAAAAATACCAGGAGTCTATAATAAGGTCATGGTCTAAGCAAGAGTAAAATGAAAGTGCATCTATTGACCTAACTGATGAAACCAGTGTTCTGCCATCCTTCTTGCCAGTTGTGACTCCAAAGAAGTGAAGTCAGTGGTTCATATAGAAGACTCAAACTAATCAGGACTACACTGAAATGTATTTTGTGTGAAGGCACACTTCTTTGAAATGATACTGACAAGATCTGAGCATAAAGCATGGCAATTTAATTATAATATTATAATCAGCAAGAATTATGCATGACTGTAAAGCTCATAAAAGCCCACTAAGTACCTCATTGGTGGATGAAGACTCTTTCCAATCATTACATCACCTTGACATACTTACCTGGCTGCTTTAGGGGATATCTGTCAGACACCCTGCCTTTCTGATGCTGCTGAGAAATCTGACATACTGGTGTCCACAACACATTTCTCAAGGGACACATCTGTAATCCTGTTTATACTTCCAGAACAACAAGAGTGCAACTCAGTGAACTATCGGTGTCAGCTGAGACCATAAGCATAAATATTCTAGGCATCTTTTGGTATTTCACAGCTAGTGAACCAAAAGCACATAGATCACCTGTACAGTAATTCTGCTTCCATTCCACCACATGAAACTATCACACACCAAGACTACCCATACTGGTGGTTTTCAGAAAGGTAAGAAATGTTCACAACATTGTATCTCTACATATAAGCTATACAATGCTGAGGAGAAGCAGTAAAATTTGTATACATGGCCTCCTCATTAACTATTGCCACATCTGGAAATACTGCTCTCAGCGGGACACTTGGAATAAAAAACCTCTTCTGTCAAGAAAGCCACATGCACATACTTGGATGACCAGAACTACCCTCTATGTCACACTTAAGTCAGGATATAGGTTATTCTCCAGCCTATACACACATGACAAAACATAAGTTTCACAGACAGCATTACATAAGTATGCAGTCTCACAGGATACCATTTCACCAACAGCCAGAGACAATGAATGTTTAGATTAAATTGACACAGACAGAGCATAAATAAAGTCTCTACTTTGAAAGGCACAAATTAAAAGCAGAAGAGATCCACAGCTGTATATGATCCCACCATGGTGGTCACAGGCTATGTCCATGCCAAAGGAACAAAACAAGAGCTCTAAGCTGTCTGTCCTCTTGACTGGAGTGCAAGGAAGTTTTTATATTACTCAGTAAATTCAAATATCCACTTAGTAAAAGGTGGAAGAAATAGCCAGAGCCCCCAAGATAGGGCAGTTGCATCACAAAGACTGGGAAACACAGAAATAAAAACAGAACTAAAGCCAAACTAAGATGGTCATTGTACACAACTCAAACTAAACTGCACTACAATATGTAAAACTAGGGAGGGAAAAATACTGCTGTATAGTAACGATTTAGTATCAAGGAGATTTTGAAATACCCTAAAAAGTCAGACAAATACTCATTTTTAAAGCAGTAAGAGATAAAACTTAATTCCTATAGCAATTGATACAGATAACTTATTATTTAAGTTACTACCTCTACACTTAAGAATTCCCATTTTCAAATTGAAGTTACTGCACAAACATCACCTGAGACTTCATGAACCTGTGTGGCATAGGAAACTGTTTCAAATTATTCAAAATCAAGGTGCAATACATTTCAATTTTTGAAATTTAAATTAACTTAAAAAACTGGAGTGTAGTACATGAACATAAAGGCAGCACTGTCACTAATAATGCAGAGCAAAAAAATAATGCTGCCACTAGGGCTGTACTAGTGTGATATCAGTAACACTTGAAGAGCTAAGAAAAAATCTGCATGCTAAAGTAAGAATTGTAAATACAGGAATAAATTTAATTTCTAAGGTTTTAAGGTTAACTTCTAAGGTTCTCAGCAGCTATCACCGAGATAATTTAAATTGGAAAAAGCTCACATAAAGTCTGCTACATCAGAAGATCTTATCTATAGAGCCAACAAGAAGAGACTGTCAGAAGAGTTAAGTAGAAGAGGTAGAAATCACTATAAATACTGAAAGATCTTACCCAAAGAAGACAAATGATCTTAAGACAAAAGCTCAACCATTAACAGGTCAGACAATGAAGAAAACCTGATAGAGGAAGACTTACAGTTTTTAATTAAAGTTTTGGACAGCTACCTGGTCCAGAACTGAAGCAAAACATCCAAACAGAATATGGCAGAACTCAATCAGTATATAAAAGAGATTAGTATCTTACTGTTGTAGACTACATAAATAGTCACTTGAAAAGCTATTTTACCAGAATGACAGAGACTGTAGTCTTAACACAAGAGAAGAACCGACAACCAGCCTAGGTATAAAAAAATTCAATGTATCTCTAGCCTATGGCCATAATTTTGACACAGCCCTCTTTTAGCAGGGAAGCTACTTTCAAGATTTAATAAGGCAAAAACTATTTTTCCCTTTCTCCAACATTCAGAAAAGAGGCGGGGGGGGGGGAGGGGGCAGGAGGAGAGGAGATGGAAATTACTATTTACATTAGCTCTCTTTTCAAAAGAGCGTAACAAAAACCAGTCATAAAACCCTCAGATATCCTGCATTACATAATTTAAAAAGGATAACATCTGTAGTACAAAAGGGGAGAAAAAAAAACATGCAAGTGTGGCATGGAAGCAATGGGGAAAATAAGGGGAACGTGGCAGAAAGCAGAAGACAGCTACAATAGACAGATATTGGTACAATCAAGTTTAATAACTTTATTGTCCCTTGGGAGGAAAAAGCACTTGGTATATACTTGCATGTACCTTTTATATAGCAAAAAAATGCTTTAGTGAGTGTAATTGAGAAAGATGAGGGGTTTTTTTGTTAAGACTTAAGGAAAAAAAATGAACAAAAAAATCTACATTAAGAATATTAATATGCTACCACAGAAGCAAAACAACTTTTTAAAAACTTCATTGATGGATAAGCATTAGAAGGTTGCTTGATACCAAGCCAGAATTGGTATGCATAACTGAGACTCCCTTCCATTCCTACTCTATACAATGTTAAAAAATACAAAATTAAATGCCTCACACCCTACTGCAAATAATTCAATACAGAACTACTAAAGATGAAACAAAAACCACCAGTGGGATGGATTGGATTCTAAGACCCAAAAGAAAGCAAGGGTATTGAACTGTAAAGCTAGAGGCACTAAACCACACTGCATCCACTCCTAATCAATATGAATTACAAACACTTATATTAGGACTGCATACAAATATCTTGGTACTGAAATCACATTCAGGTGTGATTCAGTAAAAGTTGTCTGCCCAGGTGGCTTCTATCAGTTTAGCTTATTTCCCCAGTTAACTAGAACATTTTTATTGGCTTTTTGCAAAGTTCCAGTGACAGAAAACCATAGAATGAAAAAATAATTGTGTCCCTGAAGACAGAGGAAAAACCCCATGATTGTGATTACAAAGCACAAATTAGATGAAGCCAGGTGAAGCAAGTGCACTAGTGGTAGGCTTTTAAGACCACAGGACTATGAGAAACTTCAAGAGGCAGTCTAGTTATCTTCTATCATACATGAACCTTCCAGTAAGATTGCTTAAACCAAAAAAATACTCGAAGCCGAAGATTTTTGAAGATTTCAACCTGCAAAGGCTTAAATTACCTTTCACATTTATCTCTACACTCAACCAACAATGTAAACTCTCTTTAGCAAAAATCTCCACACATGCATTGGAATGGGCTGCCCAGGTAAGTAGTGGATTCTCCATCCCTGGAGATATTTAAAAAGAGACTGGATGTGGCACTCAGTGCCATGGTCTGGTAACCGCAGCAGTAGTGGTTCAAGGGTTGGACTTGATGATCTCTGAGGTCCCTTCCAACCCAGCCAATTCTATGATTCTATGATTCCCTAACCTAAGACAACTCTAATTCTGGAGGTCACCTGGTGCACCTTGCTCAAAAAGTGTCACCTAAAGCCAATTGCTGAGGACTGCATCCAGGTGGCTTTTGCACATCTCTGTGGGCAGAGACTGCATCATATCAAGGCAACCTGTGCCAATGCTTGCACATGGTCATGGTGAAAATGTGTTTCCTCATGCTCACAGGGAGCATCCTGTGTTTGAGTTTGTGTCCATTGCCTCTGGTACTGTCATTGGGCACCACTGGGAAGAGGCTGACTCTACCTTCTCTGCGCTCTCCTGTCAGAAATTCGCATATTGATACATTTTAACCCTGCCTTTGCTACAAACAGGCCCCTATGTGCTACCACAGCTATGCCACCTTTCCTTACAGTGCGCTGTCAAGCTCCGTGGTTTGTTTTCCCTTTTGAAATTAATACCAAATATTTAGTTATCTTCCAGTTGTAGCTCAGCATTCATATTACAAGATGAGAGACTTAAGATGCATCAAGGGAAGTTCAGGCTGGATATTAAGAAAAGTTTTTTTCCCCCGAGAGAGTTCTCAGTCTCTGTAACAGAGGCTCCTCACAGAAGTGGTCACAGTACCAAGCCTGTCACAGTTCAAGAAGCATCTGGTGGACACTTCCTCACAGGGTTGAGTTTTAGGCAGCCCTGTGAGGAGCATGGAGTTGGGCTTGATTTGGATGGGTCCCATCCAACTTGAGAAATTCTGTGGCTCTATGACACACTGCACAATGACAGCCAAACTATGTGTGCACTAATGTGTAGGTCATGCTTTCTCCAAGGCTCATTGGTGCTGATATGACACAGACCACAATTTACTAGATTTTGTTACAATACCCCTATACCACCCCATTCTCAAGGACAAAAATCTACACTGAAGATAAATCTAAAGCACATCATCATTAACAAGAAAAAACAACACCCACCCCACACCCACCCCCCCCCAAAAAAAAAAAACCAACAAACCAAAAAACCACAAAACCCACAAAAAAACTCTACACACAATCCACTGGACCATACTCCATAATTGGAAACAGAAGGGATACAAGAAACACCTATAAGGAATAACAGTGGGGGGGGAAATAAATAAAAAAATAAGAACAATTAATAGAAATTAGTCTTTAATCACTGTTAAAAGGATGGGGTTTGTAACTGAAATGAGTAACCTTTAAGGTATTAACAAACAGAGCTTCTTGCACTATGGCTGCAATCAAGATACAAAAGTTTACAGAGTTTCCACCCATTACTTAAGGTAGTAGAACTGTTCATGTGCTCACTATAGGTTGCTCTCTCCTGACTCTTCTGAAGTTAGGAGGTTAACACAGTCAAACCAAATTAACCAACAACTCACTGAATCCATCACTAATTCACCTGTCTGCTCACAAACAGATTTTGCTGCTTTTTTAGCAGAAAAATGTGGAATTGTCCACACTTTAGCCAGATACTCAGCTCAAAAGCAGTTAGGTCTTTAAGACAAAAAGTGCAGCTTAACACAGAACAACTAAGATACAGACACACTTATTTTTACCAACCAGGCACCAACAAGCTGTGTCAGACAAATGGAGCAGAAAGTTTGGGGGCTATGGAAAAGGCTTTCAACCAAGAAGCTAACCTAATGGGAGAGGTGGGAAAAAAAAAAAAAAAAAAAAAAAAAAAAAAAAACAAACACGCACACAAAACCCCACAAACTATCACAGACCACAGTTCAGGAACCTTAAGGCTGAAGTCTAGTAAGTGATGAACAGGGTGAGAGAGAGGATTTACCTGGACAATGAAAGACTGGAATCCTAAGCCTGAGGAGGTATGAGGGCAAACTAGACAGAGAAGTCACTAGAGAGACCAGAGCAGAAAGATCAGCTGCTGGTGGCAGGAAAGGAATGCATATCCAGCAGAGGTCAATCCTTTACAATGCTGTAGTACAACATGCAATCATCATATATTAGATTGCTCTTCTATCAGTATTAGCAAGAAACTACTGAAAAGCTCTAGTACCTCATCCCACTTTATGTTGGCTAAAACAGAAAACCCTATAGGATTCAATAAACTTAATTATTAGTAGCTACATGTAGCTAAAGGTTACATCTTAATGACTCACAAGAGCACATCCATACAGTGACAGGACAACTTGCTTACTAAGTTTGCTTAGCATGGAACAGCAACAGTATGGAAATAGTTGCAAAATCAGTTCTTAAGATTGTTATATAAGAAATCTTAATTCTGTGGCTCATAATCTTAAAGAGAATACACACAAAGGAGCTGATTTACCTGATCCTTCACTACCCTTTTCCCCACAGGACTTCTTCCTCATTCAAAGTGAAGAAGCTACTCCACTTTTCTCCTTATAAATTTAACCTGTGTCCCTTACTAGATCCCATTTAAACCAGGCTCTGAAGAAACCTTATTTCCTACTGGTCTTCTGCACAGGTCCCATCACTGCAATATGCTGGAAGTTCAAATAAATTAACTTGTTCTCAACACATTCACAAATTTTTTCATAAAATCGGGTAATGTTCCTATTTTATAGATAAGCAACCTGAATTACAGACTAAAATTAAACAGCACCCATTAATTTTGCTTGTACAGCTACAGAAATTTTAGAGCACAACTTAAAGTACATACACCATGTTATTGAGCACGGTGCCTGAAACTAAAGCTTCTGTTGAGCCATGTGGAAGTAGTCAAGGTCTGTCTCCCAGGAAATCAACACACTGCTAATACTCTCTTGTGCAAAGTTTGCTTTGAAAAGACTTATCTGGGATCACAAGGAACTGACAGAAAGAACGAATTCCAGTAATCCAAGTGAGAATCAATCACCAAAATCACTAGATATGCTTTCCCTTCTCAGAGTCCCCTGTCAATTAATTTCATATCTTCCAGTTTTTGAAAAATATGATATGCATCTGTAATTCCTTCATACAGCAAACTGAAAATAATTTATATAAATCATAACTAAAGGCTACCATTACATGTATTTATGGGGATAGAAGTGAATTAAAACTGTCTCATTTTTAAAAAGCATTGCAATTTGAATATTGATTTAAAGCATTTTGTATGTAACATAGAAGATTTAAGAGGGCATTGACACACAGAAAAATAAAAAAGTTACTCTAAATGTGCTCTATATAACACCATATGAATAACCTGATGGATAACTTACTATAGGCAACATTTGTAACTTGGGGAAGACTTTCAAAATGTTTCAAGTTCTCAAAAGTACAGATACACCAGTCATTAATAATATCCACACAATATTTACTTCTGAAAATCATACATGCCTAAAAATGTCTGTTCTTAGTTCCCCCAGTTACAGCAATGCTTCCAAAAACTAGACTGCTTAATCTAAGCTGAGGAAATGGAAGAGAGAAATGCATTTCCTACTTGCTATTTCTCTGAAAAACTCCCTCACAAATCTTCTGAAGAGTTATTATTGGGCTTGTCCATTCTTCCATTTCAGAAAACCAGGAAAGCAAAATGTTATAGCCTTATTCAACTTCGTTCATACTCTCAGAGGAAGAAAACCCAATGTACACTTTATTATATACAATGAATTAAGTGTCAACAATTTGTCTCCCTAAAACCTTTTAGAAGTATTGAGTGACACATGGAGTGTCTACAGACATTGTCCCACACAAAAGCTTTCACAAAATGCTGGCACAAAAAGCTATAGTCTCTTCCATACACTTTGTTTCTGTATACAGGAAGTTGTAATGAACAACACACAATGCTTCATACCGACTGTCAAATGACAATTATCAGAGACAGTATCATGCCTTAAAGTACACTGCCTTCCACCTTTGTATATTTTGCCCATGAAAACACTTAAACTTTAAGCAAGAAGATGTAAAGGAAAGAAAAAAGAAAAAAAAAGGAAAAAAAAACAAACCAAGCCTAACAAGAAACCCCAAAACAGCAAGACAAAAAACCAAACACAAGACTAAACATAATTCAAAGTTTCCATTAGGTATCTTCTGTTTACTTCTCACTACTGCAAACAACTCAGCTCAACTTTTTTCTGTGAAGAACAGAAACCTAACATATGTAGTGTCACACAAAGACTTCCCAGAAATCTGATTGTCTTCACTGAAACTCTACATCCAAGTAACAAAGCAGTTTGAAGTAAAAGCTCAAACTCAAGGTGGCTGAGAAAGTATTGATGTAGTTTAAGACTTCTTCATGAGCAGCACTTGGTGTGGGCAACAGCTAATTTTCTTCAAATTTAAAAAAAAAAAATAATAATCTTTTTCCTCTCCTCTCCTAAGACTTTCAGAATTCTGATTCTTGATGCTGAATTGAACTACAAAGTGGGTTCACTGGGGATATCTCAGAGAGGAGAGGCTCCCTTAATAGAAATTGTGGACAACCAGTTATGTATATTTACACAAAAGGAAGAAAGCCTCACTCAACACTTATTTTTAATCATGTTTTAGCTGAATCTAGTCCTCTTTAAGAGCTACAAAATGTAGTTTAGGTGACTATCCAAAGGAAGCAATTACAACAGTAACATTTTTGACCCCTAACTCCATGCCTTTTTTTTTTTGTGCGTTAAAAAGTGTGCAAGTGAAGCTTCTCAATTCAGCAGCAGAAGCATCCATGAGGATTTCTAATTAAGTCAGGAAAAAGTACACACAGTTAGTATTGTCTGGAATCGATCTTTAAAGAACGGGGTCTAAATCAGAAAACCCCAGATGGGGTCCTGATCCCTGGTTATGGTACCACCATGTAAATTGTGACAGACACAAGATGATTAGTACAAACATGCCCATCTGTTCCCAATGAGGTATGGCACTTTTTGTATTATTATTTCTTGAAGCATATTAATACCAAAATTGTCATGAGCTGGAATAACAGAGTTGAAGATTAGGCAGCATAAAACAAGCAGAATGATGCAGAATGTTTTTCCAGTGGGATGTGAATGAGTAAATTGCACAGATGGGGACAAAGTAATGGAGGTCTTAACCTTCAGAACCTACTTCAAGGACCCCCTCACACTTTAGGAAAGTCTGAAAAGCAGGACTGCAGAGACAGAGAGTAATAAGATTTTAAAGGAGTAGAGGCATTAACGTTTTGATCCTTGAAGTCAAAATATTAGTTGCATTTCATTAAATTGTTTGGAGTTAGATGTGTTAGAGTAAATATTCAAAATGTTCCAACAAGTTTCTGAAAGAACCCACTAACTTTCTAAAATACCAAATTTTATTTTCATCCAAACCCTGCATCTTCAGTATATTTTACTTCAGTATCAAAACTAAGTAGAATACATATAAAAAAAGTTATCTGCATTACTACATTCAACTGAAGATGTCAGCTGAAGACTGGAAGAGCAGTAAGTATGTCACTTACATATACATTCATGGTCTTAAGTTTTATATGTTCAATCTCTGAGTGCAAGGGAAGATTTGCTGTTGGCTTTTTTTGTTTGTTTGTTTGTCCGTTAAACAAGCCTGCACATGATTCCTTCCAGGACCTGTCAATGCTGTTCAAATAGTCCAAAGGGTCAATAAATCTATTAAATCAACACAACACTTAACAACTAAACACTGTCACACTAACACATCCTTTTTAAAGTTTCCTCAATTTTCCCTTACCAGCTAGTTTCAAAACTGACTAAAAGCTTCCAACACTCCCTCAACCTTCCCAAAGGTTATTTCAGGTTGCAATATTGACATTTTGTGCTATGAGTAAAAACAGCATCACTTCAGAAACTTGTCAAAAGGAGTATGATACACTATCTTACCACTTGTGTACCATGCTCAGCTTTTTGGCTTTATTAAGGGACTTGACTGAAGGTGGGGACGACTGTGTCAAAAAAAAGGAAGGTTGTGTATTTGGGCTAAATAATATTTAAGGAAATACTAAGGGAAAGGGATATCAAAATTAAACTGGTAGGGAAAAATAATGAGATTTAATATATTTTTCTCCATATCCTACTTTGCATGCTTTTACTGTTCAGTTTCACATTTTCTTATTCAGTCCTCCCGGGAAAATTCTCCTTGTGCAACAAGTAGCCTTTATCACCTCTTCCAAACAAAGGCTTACAGAAAAAACATTTACTCCAAAAACTTCTCAAGGAAAATCCCTTACTAAAAGATTTCTACACATGCCCATACAAACTCTCCTGCATGGATGTTAACTGTGTGACTTGAGATAGAGGGGAAAAAAGCATGATCTGAGAGCCTGGTAGGGTGCAACACATCTCAAAAGAACATGCATCTCTTCTGACCTACAGAAGAGGAGGTAACAGAGCCAAAAATGGATAGTGCCCGAGGTCATGCTCATATTTCAGGACTATGCTTTTCCAAATGCTAGCAATGACTTGGGTTTTATATTTTTAATTACAGCTTAATAATGACTTGGATGACTTTCTCAATTTAAGTGACTAAGTAAGCTTGCTAGAGACAGTCTAAACCAAGTATTTAGATGGCACACAAGAGAAAAAAGTGTGCAAGTGTTATGCATGTGATTTTCCATTTTGTTTTATTTAGTTGTTTCACCAAAAGCTGAACTACTATCCAGTCTGTATAGTAAGTAGTTAAGGGAATGGAAGAGACATACAGGCAAACAGCACTGTATAAAATCCAAACTAAACACCACACACAACCACACCACCTCACAGAAATAAAGTACAACCTTGCACCAAACACAGACACAAGATGTCATGCAAGTACTAAACTACTTCCCCAGAAGAGCAGGATTTCAAATGCCAGTGATGAACACGAGACACATCTCTGTTAAACTACCCTTACATGATCGTTGCTACCAGTTTTCTTTTAGGTGGTCTGAACATAGAACACATTCAGCTGTTTCGCATCTTCTTGATGGATTACTTGACACAAGCAAGTACAACACTTAGAGCATACAAGACAGACTAAGCAAAATTTCTATCACCTGAAAACTGAACAATTCCATGAGTTTGGAAGGGGAAAACCTGAAGGAATGTACGTCATCTTATCTCCTTCCCAAAATGTGATTTGACACCCTCTTTGAACTCTAAAACCAGCCAAATTTTCAACACTCCTTCTATTCTACTCCCAGTGAAGGGAAATCAGTTACAGCGAAAGCACTTACCCAGCAAGCACAAAACAAAGACCAACACGAGAATACTTCAGCAGTTGTGTTAAACGGGAAAAGAGAACGCCTAACAAAATATCCACGGCTCTCAGTAAGCAACCATGGAGGAAGCAAACATAAAAGTCAGAAGAAAGCTTGCACGACAAAAATGCAGCTCTGTAGGAGCTGGTCTGCTGCAGTTTAATTTTCTAGGATTGTTCACTGTCATTAATTGTTGAAGAACAGATAGAGATTTATTTGCAGCGGGATGAAGTTACAGACCTAGATTCCTGACCAGAGCTTCTCAACGTAAACAATACATAACCTATAAATTAACCATTCTCCATCTGGCAATTCAGATGTAAAATTCACAGTTTTTCAGCTACCAGGCGGAGGCAACTCCCCCCCCCCCCCCCATCCCCCCCGCTTTCTTCCCGAGTGCTAACAGAGCCTGATGCAAACGGAGAATAAAAAAGAAAAAAAGAAGAAAAAAAATAAATAAAAGAAAAAAAGAAAAAAACTCAAGGAAAAAAAAAAACATCGTGCAAGAAACGAGCTCGCACAAGTAAGGACCCACCAACCCGAGGTCCTCGGCCGCCGCCAGCTCCTCCCGGCTGAGGATCCCCTGCTAAGTGCGGAGCGGAGAGGCCGAACCGGGCGGGGAGGAGGGGGCGGGGGGTTCCCCTCGCCAAGCCCCGGCAGCCGCGCGAGGCGGCGGGAGCCCCGGCGCAGCCCGGGCGGGGAGTAGGCCGGCAGCGAGGGGCAGGGAAGGGACAGCGAGGGAGCTGCGATCACTCGCCACAACGGGCGAGCGGCCCCGCCGCCACCCCCACACCCCCTCCCTCCCTCCCTCTCTCCCGCCGCCAGGAGCCACCGGCACTGAGCGCGCGACACCGCCCGCCGGGCCACCTGGGGGGGAGGGGGGAGACCCCCGGGCCGCCAGAGGGGCAGCGCGCACCCCAGCCAAGGTCACCCCCTCACGGGGCCCCGCCGCGCCCGGGGCAGGGGGGGGCGGGAGGGGGGAAAGGAGGGGGGGGGCGGCAAATTTAATTTGTGACGCCGGCCACGGGAAAGGGGGGAGGGGAGCAGCCCCGCGAAGGGGCGAGGGGGATGGGAAGGGGGGGCTCCGCCACGGGCCGAGAAGAGGTCTCCCGCTCCCCCCACTCGAGCTCCGTTCGCGGAGCTCGGTCCGAACGGTCGCCCCCCGCCACAGAGAACAGAAAATGGAGCGGGGACGGGGTCGGAGTAACCGCCGCCGAGGTGCCGGGCTCCTTACCCCGCCGCAGCCGCCTCTCCTCGCTGGTCCCAGGCGGGTCCGCTCCGCGCTGCCGCTGCTCCGGGCTCGGAGAGGAGCTGCCGCCGTAGCCGCAGCCAATCGCCTCTAACCCCCTCCCCTTCCGCAGCTCGCCCCGGTCCCCCTGTCGGCTTCAAAATGGCGCCAACTTGTCTCCGGCTGCTCCAATGGAACCGCCGAGGGAAGCGAGCGGGGCCAGAGCGGGGCAGCAGCGCCCCCTGCCGGTTCGCGCGGCCGCCGGTTCGCACCGTCCGGAGCCACTGCCGGGCACAGGGCCCGCGCCCAACGCCCCCCGCCACCCCGAACTCCGCCACCCGGAACCCCGCCACCTGGACCCACCTGCCAGCGCTGCCCACCTCGCCGCCGCCGGCGAGAGCCGCTGAACCCCGCTGCCAGGCTGTGGAGGGGCGAGAGGGGTTGTTAAAAAGTCGTGGCCCCCTCCTCGGGCGTGCTCGAGCCCCCGGGCCCGGTCCAGCCCCGGCTCTCCAGCCGCGGACGTCTGCGGCTGAGCTCTGCCTCCCCGGGACACCGTCGGTATCTGCGCAGCGCTGTGCGGATCCTCGAGGTTTGGAGCGCGATGCCCGGGCTGGCAGAGCCCTTCGCTTCAGCTGTCCCGGCCGGGGAACTGCAGCGTTTACAGAATCAGGGACCAAGGAACGGCCCGGGCCGAGAGAGGACCGGGCAGGCGGCTGACAGGTGAACTGCGGTCGATGCACATCTGATGTGCACTGCGTAAGTTAGTGAAATAAGTATTTGCCCCAAACAGAAACAATTATTAAAGGATTATTGTAAAGCCGTAAGAAATAAAGTTGCTTAAGTGTAGAGAAAGAGCGGAAAAAGTAGCAGAAATCGCTCATCGAAGTCCTTGGTTTTGCTTCAGTGATTCCAAGAGCTACAGGGGTGCCCTTGCAGGAAAAGGCAAACAGAAAATGATGTAATTTCGTCTCACTGCTACACATCAAATGATGCATGCATTTGAATGACCCGGCGGGAGAAAAAAGAAGTGTTTGGAGTATTATGGGTTAAAAAACGTAAATCATACTCAGCAGATCTGCTGAGATAAACTCAGGGCTTTGCCTAAAGTGAGAAACATACTTATATGGGATGTTAGCCCAGACATTGTAACTAGGGAAGTTTCCTCAAGCTTTCTGTACTTGCTAACACATTGTAACCACTTTGCCTTATTTTCACTCAAGTTTTAAACTTCCATTATTTTCATTCCAATTTTACTCTAAATTATATATATCCTTACCTTCTAAAGAAGACTGATAGAATCGTAGAGAATGATTTGGATTGGAAACGACCTTAAAGATCATTTAGTTCCATTGGCAGGAAACCCCCAAGTCTTACCAGGCGAAATTGCCGGGAATGTCACATAAAAAACATATTTCAGGTCCCAGAACTCCCCTTGTTTACATTTTTTGGGTGATATACGTTTGTCCCTCTCTTCCTGAAAACAAAAAGACTACTGCACAGGCAGAAAAGAGAGGAATAATCTTATTTGAATTTTTGTATTACTTATTTTTGGGAAGGATCCTACACTTGCAGTCAGAGATACCATTTCTTTTAATGCAGGTTGCACAATTTTCCCTCATTTCCACTATTGCCATGTATCTGGGCTTGCCTAGATATAAAATCTGAGCTTGGGGAACTCATCTTTTTCCTATGGAGCACTTGCAGGTGTGTGCAGGGATACTTACAAACCAGCTAAAAAATTAAACACAGCTACCGAAATTGCAAAATCTGGTGTATAACTGTGAAATGTACTATCGTGTTCCCATACCTTGCATGCAAATATTTCGCTCGGTTTTGCTGCTGGAGCAGGTTACAGCAGCACCAGACACTTTCCGCTCTTGTCAGGATGCCCGCAGCTGTGAACGCTCCGAGAAGTAGAGCACGGTGCTGTGTAACAGAGGTCTCCCCCCCTTGGAGCTCTGCCCTTCATTTTATGCCCGCACCGAGACTCTTTAACATATCAGAAATCGACATTTTGGTGGTAGTTCTTCTACCCCCTCGAAGCGCGGAACCCCGCAGCGCGGTGCTCGCTACAGGCGCCGCGCTACAGGACGGGCGCTGGGCTGCCGGAGCCCCGCGGCAGTAGCGAGCGCTGTCCTCAGGAGGGAGCCCGTCCGACACCGCTCCTCCCGCCGCTCGGGAGCCGCTCGCCAACCTTCACCCCGCGTTACCCCGCGGCCCCGGTTCCCGCCAAGGGAGGTGGGAAGCGGCCTGCGGCTGTTGGTGACGGACGTTGGGCGGCCGCCCCGTGAGGAGGCGCTGCCCGGCAGGGACCGCGACCGAGGGCGGCCGTGAGGCGCGGGCAGCAGGCGGCAGCATGGAGCTGCCGTTCCCCAGGGCCGGCCGGAGCCGGCAGCTAACGGGCAAGGGAAGTGTCAGAAGCTGCCCTGTGCCGTCCCTGCGAGCCCGGGACGTGCCCTCCGGGGCAGGCTCAGTCTCTCCCATACGTAGTGTCACACTTCTCAGGGCACTGTGAGCAGGCTTGTTTTGACTAGTTCTGATATCTCCTGACAGTGAAGGTAAAAGAAAGGATAAATGTATGGTATTTACAGAAGTTTTATACTTAAGAGAGACTGAAAATATTTCACAAAATAAATATTTTGCTTACAGGATGACATATTAAGCCAGTGCCACAGAACTTCGAAGACCACATCTTTTACACTGTACGTGTGTGTTGAAGGCACTGTTGGCATTTCAGTGATGGAATATCCCAGCCAAAGAACATCCTACGCAGCAGTATTCTTCTCACAGCTTTCTGTCTGTAAAAATATTGTGTGAAAACCACAGACTATAGCGATGAGGGCAGCTTTCTACCCTAGCAACACACAGAATCTTCTCCACGATGAAAATGCCCTTCTGAGTCTGACCAATGGTCCATCCATCCCCACACTTGGTAACAGTGGCACCACCATCAGTGACATGGTTTTCCCAGAGACCCACACTTTGTATTTCCTTGAACCAGATGTACAGCTCAGAATAAGACATTTACTCCACTGCCATGGTAACTTTGTTTAATAGCTCTTGCTGAGGAACCTTCCAAAATGCTTTTTGAAAATCCAAGTATGTTCCCTAGTTTGCTTTTTTCTACAAACTTCCTGACTCACAAACCTGCTGGAAGTCTGTGACAGTGTAGGTACCTCACTTCATATGTCAGTATGCTCCCCAGCCCATGTTGGGCTTTCCCAAGATGTTACATTTATCCATATGCTCAGTGATCTTACTCTTTTATGGTATTGATCTTCCAGTGTGAATAAGAATGGAATGACTGTCAAGGTAACACCACCAGAAGATTCACTGAACATTTTTACCGTGTCTCCTTCACCATTACAGTAACCCTGAGACATCTGCATGTATGAATCCATATGTTTTGCCTATAAGTCTCTCCATTTTTTTCACTCATGAACTTGAATGAAAGAAGTATATGAAGACAACTTTTAGAATACTTCAAAAGTGACCAACATCCCAATGTTATCAGTCATGCCTATATTTAAGAAAGAGCTCTAAGATGTACCTTACAGGACTTGAGCAGACAGGGAGCTTGCAAAGGAAGCCAATAGGTGAGAAGTGGTAGAGACTTTGGAACAACCTCAACACTTCACTGTAGGATGAAGGAAGGCTGGAAGGAAGCTGGGTCCTAGAATGACTTCGTGCTGTAGATCTCAGCAATCTCTTCTGATTCACTACAGTGAAACATTAAAATTGCCTAGCAAAATTCTGTAATCCCCAAAGCACAGGTGAAGGAGTAGACAGGAAGGAAAAATAATTAAATAAATACATAAAAATTCCCAAGGGCAAGCTGGTATTTTAGTTTCATCGTACTAGAAAACTTTCTCCTGACTATAAGAGTCAGGAAGGTAACAGGAGAGTGAACTAACACATGAAGAAAGGAGGGACTACAAAGCAAAGACCAAGAACACCTGCTCTTGATAGCAATAAGATGTGCATTGTTTTATCAGCTTCCCTACACACAGATTTACCTTATGTGACTTCAGAATAAATGTTAAGCAAATCACTATGTTCAGTCATTACCAGAGCCTGATGAAGGGCCAGCACAAATAGCAAAGAATTTCAAGTGAAGCCAATTGATATTCTAATTGAATGCAAAAGATAAGTCACATTTATAACATTACACAGATTACCTGAGAGAAATTAAAACTACTTAACTGAATCCTAAAGTAGCCTTTTTTCCTTTTATAAATGGTTTGGGGGAAATCAAGGCAGAGCAGAAAAGTAAAAATTGAAAATGTTAAGTTTGTGGGGCTTTCTATCATACTTATCTAAATTCCCTTTAATGTAGCAGATTTATCAAAAGGATACTTTTGTTTTCAGCATAAAAATGATCATCTTACCCTTCTGTTTATTTCTCTTATGACTCTCGAACAATTGTATTAAAAAAATATACACAATACATATGAACAGTTTAAAGGAAAGAGATGTCATTTATATATTAAACTTTTCAGACTGACAGGTTATTTTGCCATATAGGAGGGAAAGTTAGTGCCTATGTACACCTTTTATTTCCAGGTGTAGTGCTGTGTCTCAGAAAAAAAAATAGTTCAGTAATAAGTGTTGGCTCTTCAACTAAATGTCTGGTTATTATGAAAAAGGGTTAACTTCAGAACTAATTTTAGTATCTCATGCTTCTTAAGTGATTTGCAAGGAAGCTACATGGAAAGAGTGACTTAAGATGACTGGAATTTTCAGACTCTCACTGTCTCTGTGAATGCAGTTTCCAACACTGTCTCCTTGTAAACAAAAATCAAACAGCTGAATAAGACAGTGATGCTCAGAAGTAGCTTTAACGTATGTGCAATATTTTAAAGTTTAAAAAGCCACACTAGCCGTGCTAGTGTGTCTGACTCTACTACAAATATCTTTGTGCTGTGTCCTTTGCAATAAAAAGACAGAAGTCATTAAGTACTATATGATAGTTTTTTTAAAAATTACTAGACATGATATTATGTTCCTTTTCAGGATGAGGACTGGAGGAAGCTACTGCTACAGTGGGACACTAATATGATTAATGACTTTACTGAAATAAGTCTTTCTACTGAAACAAAAACTATTACCACCTCCTTTATGTGCCACCTCAAGTCAGCTGTCAATGTACGTTTATCTCTGACCTCTCTCCTTTGGATGGGATCCTAAAGAGGTCAGAGCCTCTGAAGACACATATGGGAGGAGAGCAACAAAATGTTTCCTGCTACAGTAGCCACAGGAGTGGAAAACGTGATTTAGATTGTTAATATTCTGAACCTGAATCCATCTCAACTGCACTCAGGAAGTGATTATACTTTATTTCACCACCAACCAGCGCATCATTATGCTTTAGCTAAAACAATCTAACCATCTTGCTGTCTTATAGGAATAGGTCAGAAACCTTTACTGTTCTTAATACCAAGTAGGCTGCTTGGGGTTTTGTTTGGCTGTAGGTGTTTTTGTAGTGAAATGAGGCAACCAGGTGCCACTAATTGCCAGGGAGTGGGTATGAGCTTGTGTTAAGCCCACCTGTGCCTAATTAGGGTGGGCCCCCACTGCACATGAGCAGGATTAGGGAGCCAATAAAGGTGAGTCTTGAAACACAAGCTCATGCCCACTCCCTGGCAATTAGTGGCACCTGGTTGCCTCATTTCACTACATGTTTTGGTTTTGTCCATCTAGCATGGCTTAGCAGCTGTTTTGGTACAAGACATCATGGAATCCTCTTAGTGACCACTCCAGCTATTTGCAGTGTATGCCTACAATTTAATACTAATATAATCTATGGCTGCCGGCATCTAAACAGCCACAGCAGGCAGGGAAAGAAATAATTGTTCTTCCCTTAGTGCCTTGCTGATAGGTATGAGAGTAGAGAATAAGTATTTTGGGAGTCTGCACCAGCAGTCTTTCTTTCCCTGGTGATTAGCTCAGTTTGTCAGTGAATTAAATTAGTTTCTCCTCTGAGTTACTCTAAATTGATTTAAATGCTCTCTATCCTTAATTGAGATGTAGGATAGGTGGGAGGAGAGTACATACAGAAATATACTTAAGCAATGCTGTTAGTATGACAGAGTAGAAAAAATATATGAAAACTTTCTACTGCAAGTGGTATCTGAAAGATGAGCAGCTCAGTTGTTAAATTTCAGGCATTCAAATTAAATTAATCTCAGGTAACAACTGAGTAGCAAAAGTGAACAAGTATTCTATAAAAGAGTGGGGATGCCAGCATTGCTGTAAGTAAGCATAGTGCATTAAAATTCTGTAGAATTTCCTCATCTTTTCAGCTCTCTTGAAAAGGGATTAATACATTATGCACTAAATAAATACA
Source organism: Calypte anna (assembly GCF_003957555.1). Lineage (NCBI taxonomy): Eukaryota > Metazoa > Chordata > Aves > Apodiformes > Trochilidae > Calypte > Calypte anna. Next base: position 175,943,241 of record NC_044244.1, read on the forward strand.
TTGTGCTGTGTAGAATGGTGGGTACTTTTCAGTTGCTCTGCCTAATGCATTTTTTCTTCTACTCACACTTTTGGCTTTTAACATTCCACCTGTCTGCCCTCTATTTAAAGCTACTTCCTTTAATGTCCCATTGAATTTAACTCTGCTGAAGGCATTACACTCTCTCCTCCATTTTCATGTAAATGTGATCTGCCATTTACACAGTCTTGCAGACCATGTGGTGTCCAGACCTTCACCTTGAGTGTCACTTCCCAGAAACTTCCAATGCTCTACTTGGAAACACATCAATTGTTCAGGATCATACTTTCTTGGTCTGTGTTCCCCTAATATTTCACAAGCTATAAGCTCAGCTTTGCTGGAGGTCACCAGTTATATTTTGCTGTTATACCATCAAAAGTTCACTCTTAACCATTCTTTTAGTTCTGTTTTGCAACAGATGTTGCAAGAGACCTTGCTCATGGGACAAGTGCTTTACTAGCGTATTTTTTCCTTTTTTTTTTTTTTTTTTTTTTTAAAAAAGAATTTCTCTTTACTTAAAAATAGCATTAGAAATTGTCTCTTTGACTGAGCAGCTCAGGCTTTAAAGACACAGCAAGGCTATGTCTAAACATTGGACTGCTCCCATCTTCCAGAATTCACCCACTGTTTTTCCAGTCTAAAACAGTGATGAGGTTATGCCACCCTTACTCCTTACAAGAAGCTGGACAGAGATATACCAGCTCTGGCTCCGATGATGTCAATGGCTACATAACTAGAGCAGTGCCTTTAAATGTAAATCAATAGAGAAAAGTATTTGACCCTAATATTGTGGCTTTCACACAATACACATTTTGGTAGCTTTTAAGCTGGAAAAGCACTGATCTTTAAAAAAGCATGGTGAATGGGAAGAATCAGGAGATTCAGTTCGAAAGCTCACTCTGTAATTAAAATGTTACCAAAGACACATCCATACCTTCTAACAAAACAAGGCTACCATGTGGCACAGGAAAGGAGACCAGGTTTTGGTGTCAGGAAGGAACACCTGGCATGGATTTGGATAATCATTATTTTCTTTTTACCTTCTTTAACAAATAAACCATATAACTTTAAAATATTTATAGTTTATTCAAGTCATATGAAAGTATTTATGTTGCAGGCATTAGGAATGAGCAGATCACTGACAGGAGCTGTTTGGTGCATATCACCAAAAACCAGGGAATTTACATGACTGCTCCTTCTGAAAAATGTGGTTTGCTTCGCGTGATACCACAAGATTTGAAAAACAGAACGTGGCCACATCATGCAAAACATGTACTCTATGCTGCAGGCAAAAGTTTCAAGTGCATGTAAGTCCAGCCCATGTCTTGGAAACCTGGTCAGCTTTTGCATTAGGACAATCCTCATTAGAGCTCCTAACACTGCTAAAACCTTTCTTTGTTGTTCTCACACAAAGTCAGAATACCACTTAAATGTCCTGATTCTCAATATTCTACAGAAGAAAATACTTTATCCATAACATAAACATCAAAGTTAATCTAGCACTGTGATATATGTAACCAATTATAATTCCTTTAGAGATACAGACAAGAAAAAAAGCTTTACTCAAATGAATATTGACAGGAGTAATGCCTCGGCAGAAGATATTTTTAAGTTTTTTAATTATTAAAAGAAAAAAACAAACACAAGCATCAGGTTTAGGGAGGCAGACCATACCACTGACACCAGAGATGTGGGCACAGATGAGGGCTGAGAAGGGCACTGGAAACACAAACAAGGCCGCTGGCTGGAGCTGCTGCCCTCCGTTCTCTGTAGCTATTTTTCTTTCACAAAAATAAAACAAAAATATCAGATGCTTTTAATGCTCATTTAGAGAAACCCCCTTCCCGCCCAGCCCGGCCCATCGCGGCCTCTCCACCCCCTCTCCTCCCCGCTCCACACGCCCGCGCGCTCAATGACGGCTCCGCCCCTCTTCCAGCGCGGGGGATGCTGGGAGCTGTAGTTCGGCTACCGGCCGGGAGGAACTACAAGTCCCATAGCAGCCGCGGGGTGGTTGTGGTGGGAGGGAGGCGGCAAGAGGGAGGCGGCGCCATTTTGTGACTGAGGGGGTTGTTTGCGCTCCTTTCGGCCGCCTGCTGGAGTGCGTAGATCGCCGCGGCGGCGGGGGAGGACGGGCGAGCTGGCGCCTCAGCTTTGAGGTTGGTTTCTTCACTCGCATGTGGCTTCTGTTCAGCGGAGCCGGGAAAGCGCTTCTCTCCGCCGCTGAGGCGTAGCAAAGGGGGAGGGTGACCGAGCGCTCGGGCCGTCCGCGGGCGGGCAGGGAAGGGGTCGGTGCCGGGGTCAGTGCCGGGGCGACGGCGTTGGCGCGCAGGATTCGGCTTCTGATGTTGTGGTTCACAGGAGGCGGGCTGCGGGAAGCGTGTGTGGGGCGGGGAGAGGGGGTGCCTCAGCCGTGGGGGTGGGGAGGAAGGGAGTTAGCGGCTGACACACCCAACGGGAGCGGGGCCCGGCGGCTTTCGGCAGTCTGGCACCCGCACCTCCGGCACTGTGCTCGCAGCTGTGGCAGCGCCTGCTCCTGCGGCTCGGAGGTGTGACCTGGCTCTGTGTGAGGGACGCGGGCCTGCTTGCTTTGTCACCTCTGTACCCAGACAGAGGTAGTCACGCAGACAAAGACAGTCCTCCTCATCTGTAAGTTCTGCCACATACGTGTTTTTCTATTCGGCAATTTATTGTACAGATGGAGAGTAAGGCCTTGAGTTACTTGGTTGTGTCCTCTCAGTGTTAGGCAGGTTAGTTAAAACGGTAACTGAGCATTGCAAGCACCAGCCTTGTAAATCCCATGTGCCGGCTCATGTTCAACACAACCAGCTTCTAACAGAAATACGACAGACCTATGCCTGTCCCATTCAGGAGGCAAGACTACCACATAAATTGCATTTTCTCATACTTGCTTTGGCCCAAGCATGGAACTTTGATGTCCCAAAGGATAGCTAGAGAAAGTCTGGTAAGGTTTTAGCAAGGATATTCCTGTGTGGGGCAATTGCAGCATCGCTCTCCATCATTAGAGATCTTCTGCAGTGGGTGTTCACATGCTCTCTGTTTTCATTCCACATCAGAATATGGGTTCTACTTAAAAAACGTCCCACAAGACAGGTGAGGACATAGAAACTAAAAAACAGGTTCCCCCCCTCCCCGCCCCCCCAAATACTGTTTTTGGGTGGAGGTATTGTCCATATGTCAGAGAGATGATAGTACCTGCAATGCTCCATCACATCTAAGGAAGAGGGATCATTGCATGGCCATATTTCTCCCTCTCCTGACATTAGTTCTGTCTTCCAACTAGACAATTTAAATGGTAAAATCTTTGTTTAGTCATTTTGAGACAGAGGGTGGCAGAATTACCTTCCTTTGGATAGCAGGTGAGAAAGTGCCCAGAGTAACACCTTTTTTGTCAGTTTTGCAAACGTGCATGAGATGATAAATATTACTTGGAAAGCTTTCTTTAAAACTACCTACAGATCCTTCTTGTATAAGTAAATAAAAACACCTTTATTGCTTGCCCAGGTTGAAAAGCACGTGACATTTTATTAATATTTAATCCTAGAAACTTAAAATGACCACAGAAAGCAGTAGAATAGTAGGAAAAATTTCTCTCTTGTTTGGTGCTGCACTTGATGTTTCTTTGGGGGGGATTTGCTGAATAAACTATGTGGCACTTGGTTTATATCAGAATGACCATTTTTTTTATTGCGTTCTGTCCAGACTCAGGAATAAAAAGTAAAGTTCAAGTAATTCTAAATAGTTAAATGGATAATGGCATGACTGCTTTTAACTGTGGTCAGTGCTATCTTGCTTTGTTCTTAGTTGCTCTTGTCTCTCTGATTATTTCCAGAACCTGTTGGCTGATTCTTAGATTACTGTCTGTTTGGGGCACTGATTGCTTCTTTTGTCTTTATTTTTAGAAAACATGCAACCATGGTCCCTATTAAAGGTCTTAAGTTACTCCAAAACCAGAAACTTAATAACAGATTCCAGATTTTAAGTCTTATTTGACTAGTACCAAATTGTAAATGCCATCCAGCATCTGTTTGACTGGTGTTAAAAAACTGAGTTCAGTTTGTGTCACAGAAAAGAATTCTTGCAGCTTTTGTTGGTCATATCAGTAGTGATGTCAGGCACCAGTTTGTGCATTGGAGATTGGTTTGTGTTAATTCTTTGAGATTTATAACACTTGGCAGATTAACATAGGTCAGTAGAGAGTTGTGGTTGTTGATGATATAGTTAATGTTTTAAATATATTTTTAAAGCTTTATTTTTAAATTAAGATACATTATGAAATGTGATTGCTAGACCAGTACATCACTGATGTATTTCTTTGCAGAAGATGTGCAATAATGTGGCAGTTTGGTTCAAATAAGATTTCCAATAGGTGTGATGTCTGTTTTTCTGGTTGAATAGATTTTAGTGTGACTGTGGAGAAGGGTCTGCACTTGAATATCATAGGCCTGAAAAATTTATACTTCTTTATACTTTACTTGAAAAGTGTATATGCTGATCATGGTTTTTGTTTTTTTTTCCTAAGATGCTTCAAGCTGAAAGTAAAGAAAGGCTCTTGGAGTGTCAGGATGAAATCACGGTGGAACCATCTTCTAAAAAACTGAAATCTACAGACAGGGCTTGTGAGAAAGTCTCTGATTATGATAACCAGGATATTCAAGAGGAATTGGATGCTGAGAGAACATCAAATGATTTGATACCAGTGTATGCCTCAGATAACCAAGGGCAACATGAAGTGCAGAAGCAAGAGAAAATGCCTACTGGTGTCTTAGGAACACTGAGTGAAGTTTTCCCTGAAAATAATCTAGTGCTTAGTCAGCCAATTGATGCAGAAATTGTGCAGAATGTAAATCCTGCATTTTCATCAATAAATTATGCTAAAGTGGAAGACAATAAAGGCCATTCAATTACAAATAATGCTGGTGAAGATAGTAATAAAAATAGCAGTATATCATCATCAGTAACTAGAAATGCATCAGATGAGGAGTTTTTTACAAGCAAAGAATTTATTGGACCCATTTACAAACCTGCCAAAGGCAACAAACAGGACAAATCTGGGAGCAGCAATGAATGTGGAAGCAGTGGGGTTGATCAGGATGAATTGCATGAAAAGAAAGCTAAAAGAAAGGAGGCAAAGAAGTTGCATACTGTTTCTTCTGTGGTGCCAGAAATGGATGATGAACTAGACCAGTTTTATAAAGAAATTAACCAGCTGGAAAATGAAAGTTTAGATACTGCTTTTCAGGAAAAAGAAATAGAAACTTCTCAGGAACAATATTCTCTACCTAACTGTAGTCAAACCTCACCAGAGGACCATCAACATGTGTTGTTGGGCAGCCCACAACCATTTTATAAGAATGGACAGTGTTTCTCAGGGGAACAGAAAACTGAGAAAACAAGCAATGAGCAGCAGTTTCTTGTAGAAGCAAGTGGCTGGAAGACTGAAAATACCTTCAATGGACAAGTAGATTCCTCAGTGCCTGAATTCAGACCTGCTTGGCAGTCAGCAGAGTCTTTCATACTACCTCAGGGCCCTTTTCCTCCTAGAATCAACCATCAGTCACATTTCCTGGGACTCAATTCTCCACATCAAAAAACAAATGCTCTCCCTTCTCACAGTGCTGAGCTTTTGCACAAAAATTATAATGGTTACCATGGAAATAGTAATACTAACAACCATAGTCTATTGTTTGATCAAAGTGCCAACTATGAGGATATCCATACTACTCACATCTTCAGAAATGGAAATAATGACCAGAACAGACTCCAAAATAATGACCAGAATCGACTCCAACATAATGGTTTCTGTGAAGCCAGAGAAAAGTGTTGGAATGATCCAACAGCTGACAATATAGAAGGAATGCAGGGCTTTTCTTCCATGCAGTTACCTAAAGAAAGATTCAGTTGCCCACAGAAATGGCTCCTAATCTTAAGAGGTCTGCCTGGTTCAGGGAAATCAACACTTTCTCGGTAAGTGAAGACTTAAAGCTTGAGAACCTTATTCAAATAAAAAATTTTGAGAACTAAAAAAAAAACCCCAAAAGTATTAGTGTTTGGCAAACTTTGGTATGTGTAGAATAGGCTATTAAAATGCAGTAATTTTTACTTAGGATAAATGGCAGTAAATATTAAAAATATTTGCTTGAGTTTCTTTCCCCTTATTGATGAAAATTTAAATTGAAAATGTTCTGTACCATTGCATTGCATAATCTTTTCTTTCAAACTGTCAGATATAGTAGTATGTGGTGGTCTGCCTCTTTTTTCTTTATTCTCAAATACCTTCATTTAAAAAATTCTTCCATCAGATCTCTCAGCATTAGTTTGACTGAACCAGATGTACTTTTTTGTACTATGCAAAAATCTTCAGAGACCACTGGAAGAATTTTGGTGCTCTGAAAATAATTTTTCAGTGTTAATGCAACTGAACTTAAAATCACTTTCTTTTTTTCATACTGTTATCTGTCAAATTCTCTTTCTATCTGTGAAAAACACACAAGGGAAGTGTTATTTTCCCTTAAAAATACACTTTTTGAAGTCTGACAGAGTTAAAAGTAGGTATTTTCACTTTTTTTTTTTTTTTTTTTTTTTTGGCCTGGTTTAAAGAGCAGGTTAGTTGAGAGTGAAATTAAGTGTATTAAGTGAAAATAGGTTTCTCTTGCATGCCAAAAAAAGTTGTTATATCAGTGTTTATTGGTTGACCTTCATCCCGAAACTACCTCACTTCTGTGGTTGTCTTCTGTCTAAGTGTCTATTAAACAGATACAGTGATCACTCTCTTCCTTGTTTTATGTATAAGAAAGCAACCTTGTTGTTTGACTTTTTCTCTGATATTTATGATATGGTGATCTCCATATCATAGGAGAATACCAATTAGAAATATCTGTGTTACATACTCATATAATTTTAACTAAACTATTTTTTAGTTAGCATTTTTTTTTCACACCAGCATTTCTGAAGCTGCATGAGCCTATCTGGGTATTAATACAATAATTTCTTTAATACATAAAAGCAACATAGTAAATTTTTTAAAAGTAAACCTGTGGAAAAAATGCTGCCTGGTTTAGTGCAGGGATTACATAATATCTAATGTAAAGATACCCAATAGAATATTTTCCATGTTTTGTGGGATTAACTGACTTTGAGTCTGTCTTCAAGTAGTTTATTCATGTTATCTGAAAGATTCTAAATATCTTCAAGCTTTTATGAACAGATATTCTTGGTTTTATCATCTCTTGCTATTGAGAGCAGTTAGTGATTTCATTTAGCAGATGGGAAAGTGACCACTGGAGGATCAAAGTCAAGAATAGTCACTAAATTTGTCTGCAGACTTTGAATTGTGTGGGACTTTGTTTTCACTGTATTAAATTATATGCAGTTTAGGATGTTCAAGCAAGGTGCCTTGGTCTCAGGTACCTGATGGTGAATTGTTTGTGTATAAAATCAGATTTCTGCAGTGTAGACTAGGACAGCAAATAGAGTCTTTTGATGTCATGGGAGTATCCACAGGTATCTTTGCAGACTTGGCATGCTTAGCACATGCAGACAAACCTCTGCCACTTGTGCTGGGAAAAGCAGATAATTGAGATAATCTCTCCATCAACACTGGAAGGCAATGAGGTGAGTCTTGCAAGTCTGTTTGCCAAGTATGAAACAACAGTGGAGCAGTAGTGAGACAGAGGAATCTTGAGTTTCTATCTGCATTTTTTGCAAAGTTAAGGTTTGTAAGCACAGGCAAACTTCACCTGTATCTGTCCTGAAGTCTGTTCTGTCTCTTTAATCTTTTTTTTTTATCTTTTATCTTTACTGGTTGGAATCACAGGCAAGTTTTTTGGAAGAGGCTTTTGGAGATGAATTAGTCCATTGTTCTGCTTGGAGCAGGTCTGTCACAGAGCTGATCTGGATCAGCTGTGTCTTTGTCTAGCCTGGTCTTGGAAAAACCTAGAAGTACAGAGGTTCCACAGTCCTTCCAAATTTTTCTGGTGCAGTACTATCATCCTAGTAAAGAAGTTCTTCCTAATCTCCGAACTGGAGTTCCCAAACCATAATTTGTATGTGTTCTCCTGTGTTATTACCATGTGTTACTGATAGAATCTGGTTCATCAGTTTTGCAGCTTTCCTTCTGGTAAGGGGATAAGTTTATACACTGTAATAGACTGATATCAGATGGTCTTTTACCATCTTCATTGCCAGATTAAGGAAACCGAGCTGCTATTAATCTCTCCTTCTACATCATATGCCCTTAACTGTCTCAGTAGCCATCTGTTCAACCCTGTCATGGTTTTCAGCATATCTTTTGAGCTAGGAAGCCCCAAACTGGACACAGTATTTCAGAACTGACCACATAAGAGCCAGGTAGAATGGGCATGATACCTTCTATTGATCTACTGGCCACATTTTCTCTAGTAAAGCCCAGAATGTGGTTTGCTGCTCTTTTGATGAGAAGACACTATTCATTAATCTTCAACTGCATTTCCATTGTAATCCTCAGATCCTTTTCAGGAGGACTGCTCAACCAGTCACTTACTCTCCTGCACTGATGCTTAGGTTTCCTTTTCACCAGTAGAACTTTTTTTTTTCCTTGCTAAGCTTCATAACATTTTGCTTAACCTGTGTTCAGTTTTCTCAGTGTTCACTTGGATAGAATCCCTAATGTGCTACGAATCGCTACAGATCTGGTGTCATTTGCAAGTTCTCTGCTTCATATCCAGGTCAACAGTGAAGACTGGTCAACTGAAGATTGAAAAAAAGATGGTCCCACTATTGTCTCTTGCTGTACCCTGATTGATGTCAGAAGCCTTTATAATTTCAAAGTATGTCACATTCATCACTGTCCTCATCCACAAAAGCAGCTGTTTCATCAGAGTGCATTCCGGACAGCAGAGAATGATTTGTCTGGTACAAAACAAACATTGACTTATTACCTTAATTCACTTCACATTTAGAAAGAGATTCTGAGAGGATCCACTCTATTGTCTTTCCAGGAACTGAGGTTAGGTGAGGTTGAGCAGTCTTAGTTCCTTGGGTTCTTGTCTGTGCTTGCCTTAACTATAAAGATAACATTAGCGGTTTCCGGGTTGTTATGGTGTGTCTCTCATCCTGATTTATTTCCTGTGTTCACCTGACCTAGAAAATCTCACCCCCCTGAGGCTCATTTGAGTTCTTGTCTCTTCATCCAGCCTTTTCCAGTTTTGTTTTCCTATTCCTACCCAGCCACGATTTCTGGTATGTGCTTATTAGCTTCCCATCTGTTCCTAAATTCTAAGCTAATTTCTCAGTTCCTTCTCCTCCCCACCACTTTGCTCCAATATTCATCTTGTCCCTGCTTGATATGATCTCATTCCCAGCTTCATTGTATCCATTTCTTCCTTATTTTACTCTCTGCCTTGTTCCTGTTTTACCTGTAGCAAGATGCTTGTTACAGTGTACCACTTGTACCGAAAGTAGAAGTCCCATGTCCTTCCTATTTTAGGTCGGTTTTGTTCCTTCTCTTGTCATTCTTAAGGTGGTGTTGAGAGAAATGTGTTTTTCAGTGTTGGTACTGAATCACTTTCCTGACAGTGCAAGAATGCTTCATTCGGGAATGTGCTTCCTGCAGTGGCAATCTTAATTTTCTACTCTACTTTTTACAAAAATGAACACATTTAACTATTATTTTCTGTATACAGAACATTTTAAAGTCCTGCAGCTTAGGCAAATTTGTGAATTAATTTTGTAGAAAAAGCAAACACATGTACTTTGCCAGATTAATTTCTTCATTCCAAAGCTGCTCAGGGGAAAGTTTGGAGTAATGAAACATAAAAATGCTGTAGTGATTGACTGTTTAGTTCGAATTTTTCTAAAACAATTTGGCCAGATGATCTTTAGCCCAGTAACAAAAATCTGCTGCAATTATAAGAAGATGATGGTGTGATCCTATAATGGTGGGGAAAATTACAAGAAAACAGATTTGCATTTTTAAGGTATTTTGATACTGAACTTGGCAACAATTCCAAGCTGCTGTTCCTCTATAAATATGTGAACATAAATTTGAATGAAAAGGAGCTTAATGAGGTTGAAAGAACAAATATTGGTGTCATTTAAGTAGTACACTTTGAATTAAATCCATTGTCAGGAATTTGTCAAGGAAGTAGACTTTATCTGGGGCAGTTCTTTCCAGGAGCACGACCTCAGTAGAAGAGTTAAAGAATCAGTATTTATAGCTGGATGTAAAAATAGTTGTGTGTTGTTGTTTCTGGTTATGTATTTCTTTATACAGTGTTAGAAGCAATGCTTTTAAAGTAGCATTTACATAGCTTAGTAATATTAAAATTATGTTTATTTTCTGGTTTTTCCTTATATGTGATACGCTAGATATTCTAAATAGGTGAGTTACTAGATTCTGAGACATCTTCTGTATTATAAAGGCTGACCAGGGTGCAGGCTGGGGGACCATTTTAGTTTTGGAGAAAAATTAAGGCAAGATTTGTGTGTGTGCATGCACGGGCACTGGAAAAAGTATGTATTGATTTTCTGACTATTTAAAATGAGCATTTAGGTTTCCAGCTGAGTTTTGTATGTTTAGCTAATCTCTACTAGATCAGATACCAGGCCCAGAAAAAGTGGATAAGCTGCTTTAATTTTTGTAGTTGCTATAGTTGCACTGTTTTGCTGTGTTCAGAGGTGGGTGTTCAATTGCAGGGAAGGTTTGTGGGGAATAAACGGGATTACAGCATCTGAATAATACTGCTACTTGTTGCAGGCATGTGCACATATGGATGCTGACTGATCTGTAATTTGACTCCTTTATTTGAAATCTATTTATCTTTTTTTCTTTCTACATCTCTCAAAAGTGAAATATTCTCTCTTTGTGAGTTTAGGGAGTAGTGATGCTTTCTTTACATAAATGTGTTTTCTGTTGTTTCCTTGTTCATGATACTGGGATAAATTCTATTTCCAAGTACATGGTAAAGTATGTAAATTATTCCATATGCTGTTGACAAGTGTACTAGTGCTTTAAATTTGATGGGTTTAAATACTATCAATTCTGAAAAACCTAATTCTTAGGGGTTTAAAATGTTTTGCTTTGTGAATTTAATTCCACAATTCAGAAACAGGATACAATCATTGCCCCCAAAAATGCAGTTTCAGTTTATATTTGTATTAGTTTGTGGTAGTTTGTGTGCTGTGTGTAGGGCAAGGGTTCTGTTAGTCTGGCTTCCTTGGGCAACTTTGCCTTCCCAAATTCTGTAGTTTTAGGATTATTCTTGTAAACACAGTAAACTTACATTGAATCAGTTGTACCAATTTTGTAGGTTCATAAATAAATGTGGTGTATTCTGAACTTCAAGGAAAAATTACAAAATATTTTAAGAATTAACTTTGTTGATGGATTTGAAAGATTCCTGAACCCTTGTCATTGTGTTTCTTTACTGCTAGAGTTTAGGCTGTTCGGAAGATACAACAGAAGAATTTGAGTAAGTGAACTACTCTTCAGAACACTGAAAAAACAGAATCAATCCTACAAATAAAAATAAAAATTAATGCCCCGTTAGTCCCATTATTTTATATGTATATATACAGAATATATATATAAAAAATATACAGTTCATCAGTCCTTATATATTTCTACAGAAAACTGGTGCTCAGGCTCCTAGGAGCTGTAGGGATGGGTCTGTCTACTCAGCTAGTAGAATAATCCTGGTTATTATTTGCTACCTCTTTTAATGAGGCAGAAGGTCTTTATTCTTCAGGATGTATTTTTATGCATTCAGCATTCAAAAAATCAGTGTGGCAGATGGATCCAGTTTTCTCACATTATTAATTGGCAAATGTAGCACACTGTAAATAAGAGTATTGGACCATGTGTGAAGTCATGGTCATGTAACTTAATGAATACAAATTTCTCTTAAATACTTTATGCAAGAGAGGAACAGGTATGAAAAAATGCTGTGTGTGTTGTAGGATTTACTGGTGCCATTTAATCTTCTTAGAACAAAAATGGCCTTTGAAACCTTTTGTGTTTTCCTGAACCAATGCAATACCCATCCTATTAAAAGATAATAAGCTCTAACAAAAATAATTATTGGACAATGTCCGAAAAAAGTGGCTGTACTTCTGTTTTTTTGCATTTTATTTTCTAAAATAATACTCTGAAAAAGGGAGAAAGCAAGAAGAAGGAAACAGCTTACATGCAGCTTTTCTCATGATACTTGAGAATTGTATTAGTAATCAGAATCATCATGGTTGGAAAGGCCCTTCAAGATTATCAAGTCCAACCATCAGTCCTATACCACCTTAACCACTAAATTATCTCCCCAAGAACCACATCATCCTCTCCAGGCTGAACAGCCCCAGCTCCCTCAGCCTCTCCTCAGAAGACCTTGTTCTCCAGACCCCTAAATCAGCCTTGCTGCCCTTCTCTGCACCCTCTCAGCACCTGATGAGGTGTGGCCTCAACAAGGCTGAGTACACAGATAAAATCACTTCCCTGGTCCTGCTGGTCATGCTGTCCCTGATACAGGCTAGGATGCTGTTGGCCACCAGTAATCTGAATTTTGTTTTTCATATCTCTATTTTAAAAGCAAAAATAACCAACAGCATAGTTGTGGGACAGTAAATGTGTAGGAATGTAAGTTAATATGTAATACAGTGTCCTGGTCTTTAGATTGTGATGCATTTCAGGTCTGTTGTCAGTGACAGGTGGCAAAGCGTAGCAAATAAATTTCCTTTTGCTCTTCCTGTTCAACCCATGTGTGTGCAAGCAGCATGGACAAAGGTCAGAATAGAGGGCATGGTGAGAGCTTGAGGTGCCATGAAAGGCTTTAAACATCCATTTAATTTCTCAGCTGTATCCAGATTACTCATGATTAGACTGGTTTTTAGAAAAAGTTATAAATAAAAATCAGTAAGGAAAATGTTAGTAAGTACATTAAATTATGATAAGATAATTGGAACTTACAGCAATTTAACCATAAATTAGATGGGTGCAAACATCTCTTGGGGTGGAAGAAACAAGAAATACAGAAATAGTGGAAAGGGGGGAAATTATGTTGCTTTAATTTGAATTCAATTTATTGGTAATATGTATAGTATGTATATATGTATACATATGTATACATAAATCTGCTTCATAAATCTGAAGTTTGCAAAAGGTTAGGTATTTCAGAAATAGGGCACAGTTAATTTTTTTTTTTTTGCTTTTTTTTGTGTGTGTGTCTTTTTTTATCTGAAAAATAAAATATTATTGCATTTTCCTTTGTTTGACAGTACTCTGCTTGGTCAAAGTTGTGATGGCATTGTACTCAGCACTGATGATTATTTTCGTCAGCAAGATGGATATACATACAATGCTGCTCACCTTGGTGATGCCCATGACTGGAACCAGAAGAGAGGTTTGAATGCATAAGAGGAATCCTATTAAATTATGCTTATATTTAGAAAACAGAAGTATAGCATAATGTAATAGTCTTAATGGAAAAGAACTGTGCATATATATATATTAGTTTAGAGTATGTAGAAGTAGTTGTTAAGCATTTTCTTCATATTTTAATGAATGTGAATATACATTAAAGTTTAAACTTACAGAAGGTGATGAGTTAAAATCGGAATTTTTCTCTTCTTTATGCTGTGACCTACTGATTTATTACGTTTGTGACTAGTATCTTGATGGCAGAATTGAACCTTTTCAATGCTGGCAACAGCAGAGTGTCCTATTTTTTCCTGTCTCTCTCCGGATCTGAATTTTTCTGAGGAATATTTTAGTTCACTCAGATAGATTAATAGCTTTAATAAGTCATCTGTCTTAATACGTAGAAAGTACTTGCTCTTTCTGTAGCAGTTTCCTAAGAATCTCATAATTTGTTTGTTCTGCTCAAAGGAGTGGACAGTCTGACAAACTCCAGTGCCTGTGCATGCAGATTACTCTCTGTTGAAGCTTCTGTCCTTTCAGGAGCACTCCCACTTAGCACTGTAAGACAAAAAGGGCCAAAGAAAAAAAAAAAATAATCTTCCCTCTCCCTCCCCTCCTCAACCTATTGCAAAATTTATGATGCATCTGGAAACACTTCCGTATGAAGAATGAAATAAATTTTTTAGAGCATTCTGTAGAAAATCAAAAGATCATTTTTGATGTTGGGAGTGCAGCAATAATGAATACTTGGAATGAATTCTCAGTCGGAGCTATGGAGCAGAAAAGTTGATCAAGTAGTAGTTTATGTATGAGGGGACTCAACACTTTACAGTAAGACCACCAAACAGTTCTCACTTGATAATGGCATCTGACTGTTTCTGACTAGACCTTAAAATCTCTCTAGTTCTGTATCACTTAGCTACACAGTGTTTTTAATATCCAAAGGAGTGTAATTTAATTATTTAGAGATAATGATAGGAAGAACAAGAACAGCTGTGCTATGTTGTAACAGAACACCCCACTGCAAAACATTTGCCAGAATAGCTTTGGGTTGAAGTTTTGCTTAATTCTTACCTTCTGCTTTGACTAGGTAGAGCTCTCTGCCTTTAAATACCTTCAGAGCTCTTGGTTTCGTCTCTGTGTGAAACCTTGAAATACATTAAATTAGAACTTCAGGGGAGTGGTAGTTCTGGCAGTTGAGTCTTATCTGATTAGTAGGTCTAGGTTAAAGTTTCATTTAGATTGCATATGTTATTAATGTATTGGCTAATATTGACTTGACAAAATGTTTAGCTAGAGCTTTATAATCTTCATGTCAGAATTATAAAGGTGAAAATTTAGTTTCTTCACAAATAGGAAAATTATCCTGTTAAAATTATGCTCTCCCCATTTTTGAGGAATAAGTAAAGTAAGTAGTAATTATGAGAAAAAATAGTTATATGCATTAGAGAGGAAAAAATTATTTAGATGAACAGAATTTCAAACTCTGATAGTGAATTACATACACTTGAGATGGAATGACATCCACATTTAATGTGCAGGTTGCATGGTCAAGGGCACAAATAGTTAGAAATAGTAAAATTATTTTGCCAGTGTGACTTTAATTGTGTAGTGAGTGACACTTGTATAGGATTTTAGGCCCTTGAAGTTCACTTTTGTGGCTTTGTTAAGAGACTTTTACTTTAGTTCATCCTGCCACCTCTACTGGAACTTTGGCTGCGAGGTCAACTTGAGAATTTATCTGCTTTTTAAAGTCCATTCTTGATTGGTTGGTTTTGGACAGTAACTAATGTAATTAATTGGTAACATTTTACTTTTCAACAAAACTTTTTTTAGGTTACTGCATCAATAAGTTTAGCACTTATATCCATAGTTAAAACAAAATCGTAGAATATGTAAATGAATTGTAGCTATAATATAATCTTTCTTCATTTTGTAACTCTCTTGTAAATTAATGATGGTCCCATTATCTTCATTACGAAAATGACTGTTCTTTTGCCACCTCTGTCAGTCTTTTCTGAAATGCATAATTCCAGATTTTTCCTTTTTTCTCTCTGTCTACTAGTCATCTTTTTAAAATTTGGGTTTCAGAAAGATCATTTATGTCAGGTTAATGAAACCAGGGCAATATAATTCTTCTGGTTTTAATAGCTTTCTCCATTAATTCTTAGTGCTCTGTTGGAACATGTTTTATCTTTGCTTTTTTCCTCCCTTCCATCTACAAAGTTACTTCCCAGCCTGTTCATTTAATTTCTTTCCATTGAATGGATTGATTTCCGTCAAGATAAATGCCTGGTTCTTTACAATAGGTTTTTTTCCTTTAGATCCCTGCTTCATTCAGCATACAGATTGATTTATTCAGTGTTCACTAAGTGAGCAGGTATTCAACAGATTTATTTTTTAAATCCTTGCACTTGTAGTGGATCTTGCTTTTCATTTAATGCATACTATTTTAACTTTGTTTAGTAAAAAATTGTTCCTTTGACTGGAAACCTTTTTTGTATGAGAGTGAACTTAGGCCTCAAGTATTTAGCTCTTTCATATAGTTCATCATCTTAACTTCCCTGTGAGTACAAGAGATGCCATCTAGAGGGTCCTTAACAGGCTTGAGTGGTGGACAAGCACAGACTGCACAATGTTCCCCAAGGTGAAGTCCTGCATGCGAGTCAGGGCAATCCAAAGCACAAATACAGGCTGCAAAGAGAAAAGATGGATAACAGCCCTGAGGAGAAGGACTTAGGAACTTATCTCAAGATAAAAATTAGGTTTAGGCACAATTTAGATGCTTATTTGATGTATCAAAACTAAAGAAGCCTCTGGCTTATAAAGAGGCACTACTTTAGGGCTAAGGGTAAACTTAGAATGTTTTCTTTGCTGTGGAACTGATGTGGTTGCCAAGAGATTTGCATGTTTTGTCCCCTAAACTCCTCCAGCCAATCTCAGTTCTGTGCTGTAATCTCTGGGATGCTTCTGCTGGATAAGAAGCAGTGTGTTCTTGCTGATCCAAAGTTAAAAGCATGCTGCTGCATAGGTGTCATACCAGACAAACTGCATCATGGCTGTGCTCTGTCTGTCTTTCCATCAATGAAGATGCTAATTTGGATGTGCCTTCCTACCAGTCGATGTTTTGTAGGACTCAGAAGCATCTTATTATTCCTGAAGCTTCTGCCCTCTTTTGGATTTTAGTAGAAATTTGCCAGTGAGTTCTAACATGATTCATGCAGAGACAGCGTGGTTGTAATTTTGTGTTAATGGATCTCAAATATTTTAGCTATGTGATGTGTTCTGTGAAGATCTCATGTTTCTCAGCGTTCTGTTGGAGAACTGCAATAACAAACTACAGGTCTCAGTTGTGAATGCACTATGTGTTATCCAGTAGGGCTGGTAAAGCTGGAACCAGGATATGGTTTCAAATTGGTATTTCTATTTTCTGCAGGCCACAGACTTGGAACAGTTCTTTTGTATTTTCTACACTTCCCATTTACCCCTTTGCATTAATTTACCACCACCTATTTTTTATGCCTATAGTTTTTCTTACCTTTTTGCTTCCTACTTCTTTCCATTCTTGTCTTTCAGTGCTATTTCTTATCTTAGAGTAGTGTTTCAGTCAGAGTATTTGTGCAAAAATCATGGACAGTTTATTTACATTTATAATTTTATTTGAGTTGAGTTTTATTTTAGTTGTTTGTTAATTTGTATTATTTTTCATTGCAGCAAAACAAGCAATGGAGCAGGGAAAATCTCCAGTGATAATAGACAACACTAACACTCAAGCCTGGGAAATGAAGCCATATGTGCAAGTGGTAGGTTTTGGTTGGTTTTTCAAACATAGCTTCACATGTGATAAGTTGGTCTGTTTGTCCACTTTCCTTACTCAAGTTTCTAAAGAGGTATGATCAGTAATTGGTATGCAATAGCCCAGACCAATATAAGGATTAACTTGACCTAATCTGCTTAAGCCTGAAATGAAAGATAAAGCAGGTTTGGAGTAAGTGAAATTCAGCATGCTACCACTGCAGAGTTAACTGCATCTGTTTATTATATTGATCTATAAACTTTTTGTGACAGTTTTTTTTGTAACAATGATACATCACACATTTTTCTTTGCTTGCTGCAGGCTCTAGAAAAGGGGTACAGAGTGGAGTTCTATGAGCCAGATACTTGGTGGAAGTTTGATCCTGAAGAATTAGAAAAGTAAGGTTTATATTACAGAAATATTTGTATTTATTTAGAGAGCTATACAGATAAATATGCGTACATAAATATGTATATGTCATATATTTTATTCAGTATTTTATTCTCTAGATAATTAACTACTAGTATAAAACTTATTTTGCTTAACTAGGCATTTTGAGATGCATCTTTGCATTGAAGTGTATGGATAGACAAACAGACAAATAAATAGAGGTCATGTCTTGTTGGCCAAAAAAGTCAATCTTAAAATCTTGTTGGGCATGAGTAGAAAAATTACTGACCCCTGTAAGAACACTATAATGAGTAATTATTCTGAGAAATTTGCTCCTACAAAAGTATGATGGCAAAGAAGTGGGTAGAAGGCAAAAATAAAACTATGCATTTTGCAAGGAGTGCATCAATAAGTGCTTTGTTTTGTTTTTTCTGTAGATGTCTCAGTGTCAAAAAACAACAGTCCTTTACTAATTGGTAAAGTTTAAAAAGAAAGCTCATCTTTTAGATTATTCTGTTGCAAGATTTTGTGAAATTGTTCTCGGTCTTCAGAGGATCTGACTTAAAATACTGTTGGGACTTATGTCATTGGGCTTCTTGCTTATGAGAATACTTGGCAAGCTGCTTGTTATTACTTGTTAATGTCTGTTTTGTATCAGGTGTATCTGCTTTGGGAATCTATAAAGTATTAAACTAACTTAGGATGTTGGATTGTTTGAAATGTAGTATTTTAATGGGTGATCACGAACAGTTCTCTTAATGATTGTAACTTGCTACACTTCCAACTGACCTGGTTTATAGTTGTTTTAGTCTTGTAAAGTATCCTCTACACTGCACAAAGTATTCGTGTATAGTACTTACTTTCCCAACTTGGACTTTATTTTTGGAAGTCTTTTAAAGTTTTCACATTTTGCTCCTAAGCTACCACTAGGGTTTTTAGAGATGGAGTCCTTTCTCTGTAGAATGAATTCTAGTAAGTTGTTCTAGTTTTAAGTGCAGCACAGATGAGTTAGGAAGCTGTGTTAGAGACATTTTGTTGATGTTTGGTGTGATATTTCCATTAATGAGACAGACTCAGTTTCCAGCAAGATTGTTGTTCTAATGTGGAATTTACAGGTAATAGGATAAACAAACATGTAATGTTTTGCCTTTTAACTTTATTGTCCAATCATTAATTGTTGAAGTAAAGTTTCTCTTTCCCAAAGCCAAAGGAAAACCCTTGAACTGTGAAGTGCTGCTACCAGCAGTTGTCTGGAATTATGTATTCTAATTACCTCCAAAACAGGATCTCTTAAGACTCTTTGTTTCTGCTAGTTGGAATAAAAAATAAATTAGCTCCTACTTTAATTAGCAAAATATTTTTCTTGTATTTTGGGTAGTTACTCCTAATTTGTTTTAGCAGTGCTGTCTAGATTATTACTAATTTTTGTCAATTTATGTATAATATTCTGATGTTCTAGAAGTCAGGTGCATTTCTGTATAATATTTTTACAGAGTTGTTTCTGCCGCTGCATAGTGTTTGAGAAAAGTATGAAAAGACTCTCTAGGTCAACACTGGGCTAGTTCTTGATGGAAAGAACATTGACAGATCTTTTAGTGTGGAATGCATGTCAGTGTCGTTGTCTCCCAGTGTGTCTGTGGGGTAGAAATTATATTTAGAGTCATTAAAGACTGATTTTTGCTTTTAGTTTAGTTTTGTGCACATAACTTCTGTGAAAACATCTTGACCTCATGGGCCTCAGGTAATGGTCAAGACCTGTTGCACAGCATTTAGACCTTTATATACAGGATTTTCTACTTAGATTCTATTTTTATAAAAACTTTAAAACTGCAGGTGAGAGAAAAAATGAGTGGCAAAATCACTGTCAGAAGATAAATTGGTTTTTTGATGCTTTTAATCAAAGTTGGAAGAAAAAAATTACCTCCTGTCATATTTGTGGTTTATGAGTAGCTGCACAGTTGGGAACTAGAACTTCTTAGAAAAGTATACATTTTATTCAAGATCTGGGGAATAACTGATATCCTGTGCTTAATCTGTATTTTGGGACAGGTGTTTTGATTTTAAAAAAGTTATCTTCAGTGTAACTTCACACAAGTGAAATGCAAACATGTTTAACATAATCCTTTTTCCTTCAGTATGATCATAGAACCAAAATTTGGTATTCAATTCATTAAACTCATGCTGATTCTTTCAAGTAATAATGGCCTGAGCATTATTACTTTACCAGTTTATTGGTATGTGAGATTCTTCTAGTGTAGAAGCATTTGATAGTGACAGAGTTTTGCTTTTATTGATTCTGTGTTTGTCCAGGCAAAAGCAGGTTCCAAAGCATAACTAGGAGCTTTGCTGGTATGTCTGTATTGATTAAGGACAGATGGCTTTTTTATCAACATAGCCAAGCTGCCAAAGGATGAGTGGGGACATGCCTGAAGGAGAAATTAATTTCTATGCTTGATGCAATTTTGCTGTTGGTGATTTTATTTTCCTGCCTTGTTCTTTTAGGAAAAGTACTTGCTTATTTATGAAGTGAAAATATACAAGTCCATAGTGGATTAGTGTGCACTCCTTAGTGCCCAGGGCATTTGAGCTGTAATAATTTTCTAGGAGTACTAAGATGAAAAATACTGATTAATTGCTTCCACTGTTTGGTATAAAAGGACCTAGACTTCTTCCTTTCAGATTTTTTTTTCTGTTATGAGAGTCAAATGCTTTATAGAATCCCCATATTTCTAGGGGATTGGCTTTTTCTCTAACACTAATCTTGTTTGTATCCATGAACTAATTCATAGAAACATAGCATCATAGAATCATAGACTGTCAGGATGGATGGGACTTAAAGAATCATCTTGTCCAACCCTTCTGATATTATTGTTTATATTTGATGTCTCAGCACCTCATCAAGCTGAGGCTTAAAACTTTCCCAAGTTGGGGAATCCACCGCTTCCCTTGGGAGACTGTCCTTATAGCAAAAAATTTTCCTCTTACATCCAATCAGAACCTCCCGAAGAGCAGCTTGTGCCCATTGCCCCTTGTCTTGCCCATGTGACTCCTTGTAAATAGGGAGTCTCCATCTTCTTTGTAGCCACCCTATAAATACTGGAACATCGTAATCAGGTCTCCCCTAAGTCTTCTCTTCTCAAGACTGAACAGACCCAGTTTTCTCAGCCTCTCCTCATATGGCAGGTGCTCTTGGTCCTCTAACCATCCCCGTGGCTCTTCTCTGGACACTCTCCAGCCTGTCTGCATCCTTTTTGTACAGCGGGAACCAAAACTGAATTCAGGACTCCAGGTGATGCAGTCTGACAAGCACTGAGTAGAGCAGGATAGTGGCTTCTTTGTCTCTGCCCTTGTTGATGCAACCCAGTATCCTGCTGGCTTCTTAGAAATTCAAAACTGTTAAGACTTGTTAATTATAAGTTCAATGTGCTTCTGCTCCTGGACTTCTTTAACACAATGTAGAAATTAGTAGCTTTCAAACAGGGAGCCACTTGTGATTATCACTCCAACTTTGGGAACTGTCTCAGGAAAGAGTGTCTGTGAGAGCAATACTCATGCCTTTTCTTCCCAGAAACAAAGCTGATAAAATAAACATTTAGGAGCTAGCATAATTCTGAACACTTCTGAGATCACTAATTCTTCCCTTCTGAATTTGAAATTTGTGTGCTGCCTGCAATATGCTTTGAACCCTCATAAACTAAGAGCTACTAAGATGATTAAGGGAGTGGAACATCTCCCTTATGAGGAAAGGCTGAGGGAGCTGGGTCTCTTTAGTTTGGAGAAAAGGAGACTGAGGGGTGACCTCATCAATGTTTTCAAATATGTAAGGGGTGAGTGTCAGGGAGATGGAGTTAGGCTTTTCTCAGAGGTGACCAGTGATAGGACAAGGGGTAATGGGTGTAAATTGGAGCATAGGAGGTTCAAGTTGAATATTCGAAAAAATTTTTTTCCTGTAAGGGTGACAGAGCCCTGGAACAGGCTGCCCAGGGAGGTTGTGGAGTCTCCTTCACTGGAGACATTCAAAACCCGCCTGGACACGTTCCTATGCGAGGTACTCTAGGTGGCCCTGCTCTGGCAGGGGGGGTTGGACTAGATGATCTTTCGAGGTCCCTTCCAACCCCAAGGATTCTATGATTCTATGAAACTTAACACATACTTCTTAGTTATATGCACAAACTCCTGAGATAGAGAAGGAAATCAGTCTTTCAAAGAATTTCTGTGTAAAGTATCCTCTTTCCCATCTGTTCCTAGTATTGAGTTCTTCTCTGTAGAACTGGGCAAGTTGGTAAGGAAGCCCATGCCACCACTGTCCCTGTCAGAAAATACAAAGATCATAACATCATAGAATTGTTTTGGTTGGGAAAGACCTTTGATATAATCAAGTCCAACTGTTAAGCTAGCACATTGCCAAGGCCACCATTATACCATGTCCCTAAGTATATCAAATCTATACATCTTTTAAATACCTCCATGCATGTCTTCTGTTATTGGCGTGCCCTGGAAATAGTTGAGCTTGGACTGAATTCCTTCATGGTAAGAATATATTGAGTTATGATAAATGTTTGACTACACTACTGAAACATTTTGTTTGTGTTATATCTTTCCAGTTCTGTTACAGTGCTGTCAGTTCTCTGACATTGTTTGTTCATGAGCCTCTTAGTTTTCTTTTTGTCAGAGAATAAATGGATTAACTCGGATTTTAAGATTCTATTCAATAGATAAAAAGGAGATAGATGCATTCTAATGTGAAGTGTAATGTGTCAGGTTCTTCATAGGCCAAGTTCTCACTGAAAAAGGAGCTGTTCACTAAACAGTGCAAGAATAGAACAGCACTTCTGGCCTCTCTTCCCTTACATGTGTTTAGGTACATTTCTAAATGCACAGCAAGTATCAGGGATGGGGATGTTATTAATGTTCAAAACTGAAGTTACTCCTTATATAATATAGAGATTTAATAATGAGTAAAAATTTGGTCACTAAATCTTGAAACCATGTAGTCTGTTGTTTTGGGGTTTTTTTCCATAGAATGGGTAAGGTTGGAAGGGACCTTAAAGCTCATTTAGTTCCAACCCCCCTGCATAGGCAGGAACACCTCCCACCAGACCAGGTTGCCCAAGGCCCCATCCAACCTGGCCTTGAACACTTCCAGGGAGGGGACAGCCACAACTTCCTTGGGCAACCTGTGCAAGCATCTCACCACCCTCACAAGAAAGAATTTCTTCCTAATGTCTAACCTAAATCTCCCCTCTTCAAGTTTTAAACTATTTCCCCTTGTCCTCTCACTACACACCCACGTAAAAAGTAAGTAGTAGTCTATAATATTATTCATCTCTATTCCTTAGCTAATATGCCATGTAAAATCTATGAATAAATAGAAAGCAGAGTCCTTCTAGGTTTATTCAGCTGCACAACCCTGGTAAATAACATTACATTTCTGTACAAGAGGAATGACTGTATTGTTTTCTGTTCTTTAATGTATGCAGTGGTGAATTGTTCAACCTTAACACAAGTTGAATACTGAGAGAATGAGGATACAGTGTAATATAAATGAAATTTCAAATACGAAAAGCAAGAAGAAAAATTGTGAAATGAGAGGGGGTTTCTTTTTCTTAAAGGCTGTAAACATACAAACATACCAGACTATTTATTTTTTATTTTTGTAGGAGGAATAAACATGGGGTCACTCGTGAGAAGATTGCTCAGATGTTGGAACGATACGAGTATCAAATATCCATACCTATTGTCATGAATTCAGTGGTACCTCCCCACAAAAACAATCAAAGGCCACCTCTGCAGCGAAGACATAGGTGGGGAGGCAGTACAGACTCTTTGGATTCTTTCAGTATTTCCACTAACCAATAACACAGTTAGAGTCAGTTAATATCAGTCTGTTGCTTGCTCTTCTAAAACACATCATCACCTCCAATAAAGTAGTAAATCTGTGTTTTAAATAGGCCTGTTTCAAGACCATTCTCTTCTGGAGGTTGTTCCTTTAATGGACTTGTATGTAAATAAAATTGTACATAATATGTTTTTTTTTTAACTATATTTATTACAGTTGTAATAACTTTGATTTAAGTAAAATATTTAATATAATATGACATATAGCAGAGTCTTCCTTAAACCTAAGACGATGATGTTGTCATATGTCCGGTAGCTGTTGAGCAGTTTTTATTAAAGATGTTATATTAGATGTCTTTTAAAAGAGAATTAAAGCCCTAGAAGAGGTTATTTATGTAATAACCAATTTCAATGATTGTTATTTAGTCTCCTTATCTTTTAGGAGATGTTGGGTTTTTTTTAACAATCAGCTCCTGGGTTGTCCTTTTGGTCTATTTGGCATATATTGCCAGTTGGCAAAATTCTGTCATGTGTTTTCTGGTCTTAATTGTAGCGTTTAGTCCTTATTTGGGTTTTTTTGTCTCAGCAGCTCATCTGACAGCTGAAACAACATTCTGCCAGTTCAGTATTCACCAGCCTTAAACAGTGTTGTCTGAATTACTTATATATTTGTTCTCACTGATAGTGTATAAACTGTGATGGTGGCTGTACACCACCAACTTCTTTGTGCTGACTACAAAATCCTAAATTTTATCACTAAAAATTAAAACTTTCACATCTATGTCTTTCTAAGTCAATTTCTTCTATTTATGATACAAATGAATTATTAAAGCATTTGTCTGTCAAATCCCAGTCTGCAGTTGGGATGCATCCATTCAGTATAAATACTGGATATAATTCTGTAAAACCATGTTGTGTTTCCAGCTTTGGCACAGACAGGGTAATCTATTTACAAAAGAATGAGCCAGCATGGAGATGGACTAATTTACTGCACATTTTCTCTTAAGAAATAGTAAGTTAGATTTCTCTTTGCTTTCTTCCTAACAGCTTGCTGTATGAATAAAATATATTTGTATTCAGTGTTGCTTTAGTAGTTCAGTGGAACAGTTTATATTATTTTGAAGCTTTCAGGATTTCATACAGATCAGTATTTTTACTAAACTGCTAGCTGAAGTAACTTATCTCAAGGTGTAGCTACGTTTGATTTCCTTATGCATTGAATGAGTGAATCTTTAATAGGAAGTTTTGCAAAGAACATGAGTACATGGCTAAAAGAATTTTCATGGTTTTCTATGACTAACTTGGTGTAATAGCCATCAGAATATTGAAAATTCCAAAGTCAGTATATTTTTATAGACAACCTTTAATTTTTTTTCTAAAAATTGCTTCATCTTTAAAGTCTGAATACCATGAAAATCTAGGTACATAGTGAAGTATCTTTCTGTGTTTTCTGCACCTGTTGTGCATATCTAAATTTGTACAATTTAATGTATAGCTCCAATAACATTTTCATAAGATATACTTAGAAAAGTTGAACTGAACAGTTTTGCATTTCAGTGATTGTTTTAATTATTTGAAAAAAAAAATAAAATCTTTCAGTAGTGCATGGATTGTTAATATATTGAGCTATGTGTATACATAAAAAAAGCTCTCCAGCTATATTGTCTTCCCTCATTGTCTCACTCATACCAACTATGTTACTGTATTTTACTTATCATGGTTATCTTTTTCCATGTCTCAAAAGAATCTTAGAAACCATTGTGATAGTCAGTAATACTTAAATTATCCCAAAATTTTTATATTTAAAGAGGAAAGCAAATGTCAAGTAAAAGGAAGATGAAAAGGCTTTAGAAAAACTAATTTTATTTCCTCTCTATTACTTTAAGCCATAATAAAGTGATTTAATTCATTATTTAATTCATTATCATATAATTATTTATATAATATCCACACAGTGTGCTAAGATATGACAAAAGCAAAGTGATTATTGAAAATTGACATTATATCTTGTGGTACCTTCTATCTTCACTTTTTAAAGCAAATAGATTTTTTTGGCAATATTTAATTGATATTTAAGTTCTTTTTAACTGAAATTTGTATTTAAATAGATGTGAATTCATACTGTCTTGAAATAACATGTTGTGTGTTATCTTTTTAATAAATTACTGGTGGATGGTGAGTATTTTTGATATGCAAAGCCCGTTGATAGATAATAGGCTTACAGTTTGCAGAGTACACTTAACAAGAAAGGAATGCTTTGCAGCTTGGTGCTGTATCAGTCATTTATGGTAAGCTGCTCAATCTATAAACCCATATTCCAAGGTAAGTACACAGGAGGTGAAAACACTGGGATTATTTGTGTAATACTGAAATACCTTTTTGTTTCATGATCTGTTGATACTTCATGAGAATGTGACAGTCATGGTTATGCATACATCTCAGAAGCTGCTTTTGCTACAATATTTATATGTAAAAATAATAAAAACATTTTGTGAAATACATGTTGCAGGTATTGAACTTCTCCTACTGCCTCCCTCCCAAATGAGGAAAATTACTTATTTTGTCAAAAGGATGTACAAGAACTGTAAGAAATTGCTGTTTAGTTAGACTGAGGTTCTAAACAGTTGTAATATCTGACATAGTTTTTACGCAATACATCTTTTGATAAAAGTAATAAATCTAGAGTTTTAGATTTTTAATAAATTGATAGGTCATCACATTTGATGAAATAATAGTCTTTTTTTATGCAACTAATGCATAGAACTTGAACATTATGGATGCAAAGTCTAAGTATCTACTACTACTGAGATGTTTGGTAACTACACAGCTGTAGTTTTAACATCCTGCTCTTTTAAGCATGAAATTTAAGTGAGAATTATTACAGAGAGTACAGAATTTGGTTCTGATACCTGATCAGTTTCTGTCAGCTATACAGCATTCTATGTTGGTGTAGGAAAAAATAGCTCTGGTTTTAGTGCTTCCTCTAAACTAATTTTTCTTGTTTTATTAGTTTACTTCCTGAATTATGAAAAGTTTTCATTAGCCTTGTCTTTGACAGATGATTTAGTATTCCTATTTTTTTTCTGGAGGAGAAAAAACAAAACAACAAAAAAAAACCCCAATAATAAAAAAAAACTAAACTGAACCACCTCAGACACCACAAAATTCAACCCTAGGGTTTGTCTTCTATAGAGTGAATTTTCTTTACAGTTGTAGTAAAAAACCTGGTCCTAGCAAAACCTAGTAGAGGCCCAGGTTTTGGATTTGTTCTGGACACAGTGTTGCTAAGACAGGCTCCTTGCCATGAACACAGAGTCAGGAGGCAGTGTCAAGGTCTACGCGGGTGCTCACACCAGTGAGTAGGCTGGGGAATGCACAAGAATCTGGGAGGGGATGGAGCTGGGACAGCTGACTCCAGCTGGCCGAAGGGATATTCCAGACCATGTAACATCGTGCTCAGCATATAAAACCAGGGAAGGAGGAGATGTTTGGAGCGATGGTGTTCGTCTTCCCAGGTTCCTGTTAGGCCTGATGGAGCTCTGCTTTCCTGGAGGTAGAATCATAGAATTGGCTGGGTTGGGAGGGACCTCAGAGATCATCGAGTCCAACCCTTGAACCACCGTTGCGGTTGCTAGACCATGGCACTGAGTGCCACATCCAGTCTCTTTTGAAATATCTCCAGGGACGGAGAATCCACCACTTCAGTGGGCAGCCCATTCCAATGCTTGATCACCCTCTCCATAAAGAAATTCTTTCTAATATCTAACCTAAACTTCCCCTGACACAACTTAAGACCGTGTCCTCTTGTCTTGTTGAAAGTCGTCTGGCAAAAGAGACCAACCCCCACCTGGCTACACCCTCCTTTCAGGGAGTTGTAGAGAGTGATGAGGTCTCCCCTGAGCCTCCTCCAGGCTGAACAGCCCCAGCTCCCTCAGCCTCTCCTCATTGGGTCTGTGCTCGAGTCCCTTCACCAGCCTAGTTGCCCTCCTTTGAACCTGCTTCAGGACCTCGATATCCTTCCTGAACTGAGGGGCCCAGAACTGGACACAGTACTCGAGGTGTGGCCTCACCAGCGCTGAGTACAGGGGCAGAATCACTTCCTTGGACCTGCTGGCCACACTGTTCCTGATACAGGCCAGGATGCCATTGGCCTTTTTGGCCACCTGACACCTGCCTGCCAATGGGAAGTAATGAAGGAATTCCTTGGGGGTTTTTTTGCTTGCTTTTGCTTCACCCATTAAACTGCCTTTATCTCAACCCATGAGCTTTTTACTTTTACCCCTCTGATTCTCTCCACCATCACAACAGAGGCGAGTGAGCAGCAGTTCTGTGGGGCTGAACTGCCTACTGGGGTTAAACCATGTCAACCTATGAAAGACCTTTTTTTTAATCTTTTCACTTGTGATGTTAAATGATCTCCTGTAGTGAATTCTGTCTTCTGTTGTTGTAGTCATGTCCCCTTTTTGGCTAAGTTTAATCTAATTTGCCATGCTGCCCTTTTTTAAGCTTTTTGTCTTTAAAAAGAAAGCCAAGATTTTGTCTTTTGTCATCTGTCTCTGGAAACCTTCTGCAGAGATTGTAGTTTGTCCTTGTTTCTCTGCTAGTAGATAACTAAAAAACAGGCTTTGTGTAGCTGAGATAGGACCCATAACATTTACATTTGGGTGCTTTGCATCTGTCTTTGCTGATGCAATTTAGATTGTGTTGGTATTTTCTTCTTTGAGCTGACTAGTAGGATTCATTTTCAGTGATTTAGGGGTGAAAAAAAAAGTACTTTGGTGTTTTCACAGTCGTGTGATACCTGCAGTAATTCAGCCTACTTCTTTCTTAGTTTCCTGGAATAAATGTTTTTCTACTCTGTGCTGGTACATGATAGAGATGAGATAACTGGGTATGTGTTGAGGATTGAGGGGTTTCCATACCAAAGAACAGAGATATATTACAATTCCTAGTACAGTTCAATAAGAAGATATAGAGTTGAAATGCAGTTCATAAAATTAAATTTCAGGGTGCAATTTAAAAGCAATCAGATGTTTCCTGTAGGTCAGATGTGGTAATATTTCACTTCAGTGTTTCTACAGTGACACTTTCTCATGTCAACGTTTTATGTTCTCATCCTTTCAAAATAAAAGCAAGAGCAGAGATTAAAGCCCTTCAGTAATCATTTCCTAGGTGAGAATCTACTTGTGTATCAATTAATTGCGTGGGCTTTTTCTTTCTTTTTGTAGGCTAATTGGTTGTAATTAGCTGTAAATCATGCTATGTTGAGTTCACATATAAAATATGAAAACGTAGCTGGTCTTTTTAAGTATGTAGAAATAAAGGAGTAAGTAACAAGATTTGTCAAGAACAGATAATCTCAAATTTGGCTTTTTCTGTTGTAATGGAAAAGCAACAAGTGGTGTTTTTAGCTTGACATAGGCTGTCAGTGTCATCCTAGATCAAGGATAGTGAAAGTACTTAAATATTGCATCTGGAAGGGCCTTTGCAGTTTCCTTTTAGCTGATAATGCAGCTTCATTTTGCAAGATGGCAGGCAGTGACCATTTAATGTGTTCCTTACTCCTGTAAGTTGTAACAACATCATGTTGTGCCAAGTCAGAAGATACTGTATCCATGAAGTAATTTTTTTTTAGTTTTACTTGCAATCTTTTAGTGATACTAAGTTTTGGGAGGTTTTGGCTGGTTTTTGTTAGGTTTTGGTTTGGTTTTGGTTAATTGAATTCAACTTTTGTGGTCTATGAAACTGACATCAAAGTAACTTGTATAATTGTGTAGATCATCCTGCTTGTCCCTTTAAAATACTTTTGTGATACTAGCAGTGTAAGTAATTTAGGATTGAATGGAAACAGTAGAAAAATTTTTTATGCTAATTTTATAATAATATTGATAGTTTATATATAAAATATTTGAACATGTCCTTGCATGCTGTCAAACTCCACTGATTTAAAAAAGCATCAATTCTTAAACTGCTGACAGACTAGGGAGTGCTACTTTAACTGTCTGACTAAACGTTTGCTTATTTCTAAGGGATTTTATGGTATCATTTACCATATCATTATTAATCTAACTCTGTGGTGGCCTAAATACAAAATGAGGGATTTTTTTAGGAATTAGGATCTGGAAAGTCTGTCTTCTTTATGGACTGCATTTTAGGGCATGAATTCATAACCTTTTTAAAACCTCATTTCAATGTGCCTTTTCCTGGACAGAGCTTCTCAAGTGTAATTGAATAAGCCTGGAGAGCAGCAGATTGTAAAGGACAGGAGCTGAAAAATGGATTGTGAGGTGGCTCACAGAGTTTAATTTTTTAACCTAGATCTTATTTCTCCTAAAATCAATTTTTAGATTCAGTACTGTCAGATTCAATACTCTCCTGTATTTGAACTGGTTAGAGTATATATACAGGATGCAGTATGTATGTATGCAGTATGTGTATCTGTAACTCTGGTTTTTATTTGGAAAGAAAAAAGTTGAGATTTTTAAGGTAATTAATAGAGTTTTGCATGTTTCTTCAGTAGCTGTGAATTGGCATTAGACAAATGGTCTTTGCATTTGCCAGTGGATAATGTTTGAAGTGTTTGCCAGTGTGCTTCATGGGTTTCAGCCCAGCCTGCTGAAAGGTGCAAGGTGTGGAGTGTAAAGTGTGTTCAAGTGTTGCGGAGAGGAGAGTGCTGAGGGGTTTGTGGGAACTGAGTGCTTCACATCCTCATGTTTAGGTTGGATATTAGAAAGAATTTCTTTACCGAGAGGGTGATCAGGCATTGGAATGGGCTGCCCACTGAAGTGGTGGATTCTCCGTCCCTGGAGATATTTCAAAAGAGACTGGATGTGGCACTCAGTGCCATGGTCTAGCAACCGCAACGGTGGTTCAAGGGTTGGACTCGATGAACTCTGAGGTCCCTTCCAACCCAGCCAATTCTATGATTCTATGATACACAGCAGTGCTATAGTGTATTCAGAAGAAACTGAAAAACTGAGAAGGTGATCTTTTTCTGTCCTCTTAAGGATTTCTGAAAGTGTTCCTTAAAATCTCATTTAGACTTGTCTTTATGTCAACAGAAAATTGAGGAGCACTGCTTCACAGCACACTACTCCAAAATTTATTGACTAGTGCAAATTTGACTACAGTTCTGTTTCTCCAGACTTCTTCTCAAAGTAGCATATTTCTTGCCTACACTGGATGAATTTCAATCAGGTTGTCTTCATGCTTGAGCTGGAATCATCCAAATAACAGAACTGATGTCATCAAAATTGACAAGATGATTTACACATAACGTTGGCATCTGTGTCCATCATGTTCACTGCAAAAGACTAAGTGTTGACAGAACTTAAATCAAATGGATTCTGTGAACCTTCATGGGTGAGAAAGCTGATGATAAAGCTGCAGTTTCTTCTCTGCATTATAAGTGCATTCCCTTAAGATGGATTCATACCACTTACAGCACTTCACTTAATCCTTTTTTTTTAACTCCTCCTTAACCTGTTTTTTCACACTGAGAAGTATTTTAAGCTTTGCAGAGAAATCCAGTAATACAGAACATGATGGCTTTTCTCTGTCTGCTGGCATCTATCAGTACTTGGTTAGTTTTTGGTTTTGTTTTTCTGTGTCCAGTGATCAGGTGTAATATTTGTGGCACCTAAATGAGGTTGAAAGCAGCTTTTGAGTTGTTTCATTTGTGCAGGATGTAGCTGCTTGTTTCTGAGCAGAGGTGTATTCAATATGTGTGTCTCAGGAGAAGACTCAGATTACTCAGATCTGATCTAGTAGCCAGTTAATTGAGTTCTAATCAATAAATTTAGATATGTAAAATATTTATTAAGTACAGATGGATGGACAGTCAATATTATTTACTGCACTGTCATATAGGATACACAAATTATTGAGAAAGCTTACTGTATTTATCTTAAAGGTTGTGTTCATGCAAAACATGTCACTCGCCAACCCATTGGTATCTGGTGCCATGCAATGGATCTTTCAGCCTTGAGGGGTAAACTTGAGTGGTGTCCCTGGTCAAGGGGAGGATCACTGTCCCCCAGCCAGCTGCTATGAAGGGAAAGCTCAACAGACCCTGGTGGCTGCAGGTATTTGTAGTGTAAAGTGATTATTTCATAGTCAGATTTTCTGCTGTGTTGATGCAGATTTGGTCAACCCAGACTCATCAACTTGGTCTCAGCCAAACCATTTGTGGAGGTTACTGATGCTGAGTTTTCTGATAACCTCAGGCAATAGGATTAGTTGTGATTAGGCACACTGGCTGAGCATCTGCCTGGGACAAAGTCAAGTCAGCTCACAAGGTATTCAGCAATGCACTTGGTCTTACCAGGTGGAGAAGGTGAAGCCTGTCCCAGTAAATGCCATTTCATGTAAGCAGCACTACTGTAATTTTGATGTTAAAAACCCACTCCAGAGACTTTGGAGATTAATGGCAATATAAATATCTGAAAGAACATACATGTCATTGCAAAATGTCATATAGAATTGTTTTTAAACTTACTGGTTCTCCTGTATTTGAATGACTGTAAGTATTATTTTTTTTTTATTAAGCAAGCATCAGCTTAGATGTAAGCATATAACTGTATATAACACTTCTGGTTTTGCCATTTTACAGGAAAGTGCTGCTAACTTCTTTAGATTATTTGTGTTGCATGTTCTGTGTCAGCAATCATGAAGGTGCATTTATTTCTCCAATAAAGAGCAGCCTCTCAGTCAAACTTAGGCTGTGCTGTTCTGAGCAGTAGGTTACAACCCTGAAGTCACATGTAGCAGAGTTATAGCAAAAGGCTTTTAATATTGTTTAAAGTAAGCTGAGACATTTCAGAATGTTGTTACAGAAGAAATTCCTATTTCAACAAAAATACTGTTACATTTTTTCAGACCTGTTTATTATGAGTAATTTTTTTTAAAATGTATCATATATAGCAAAACTTAAATGTCAACTGAAATGGCACCTTTTTTATTTTCCTTTCTGCATGTGTTGTATGTGTTTAAAAAGAACTCACTAGTGAATGCCTCTGTAAAGAAAAGAAATCCATCTCCATGCTGGTTCATTACTTTTCTTGGTGTTCATGTGCTGTATGGTTTTGCAGTAAGGAAGACTCTTTATAAGACACGTAGGTGAACTAAAAGAGGAAGAACTAAGATAAAATTGAAGAAAACTTGTAGACAACTTGCTTCATTAAATGCAAAAACTTGAACATGATACTGGATCTACCCAAAGAAGGGAAGGTTTAGCTGTCATCATGGTACATTAGTGTGTTTCTTTGGGCTAATATTTTCTTAGAATCAGTTGGAAAACAGAAGTTGTCTGGAAAAGTAAAGAGTAAGAAATTTTATTATGCTGCATTTAGTAGCTTATAACTTTCTTTTTAGCTTTGGCCCTTTCTGTAGGAAATCCAAACCTTTAGAAAAAATAATTTTGCTGAACTATAAAACCTCCATGCTGAGTTGGGAACATATTGTGAGCAGAACTTCAAGTGGGATTTGTCTTGGCTGACTTCAGGCATCTGCACTTAAACCATAGGGTGCTGTATGGAAAGCACTACGTGGCCTTAAATGCCAACATTTAAAGGAAATCCTTTTTCTTAGTAGGATGTCTCACCAGGGTACCGTTACAGAGCAATAGAAATTGTTTGTTTTCCTACAACATCTTTTCAGAGATCCATACCACTATTTGCAGCAATATCAAGGCACCAAGGTTTTTAAAATCCTGTTTCAGTCCAGTAATTTTGTGACTGTACCAAGGCCAAGATGGATGCTGAGGTGCTTCACACTCAGAGAATTAGGAGAGTTTAAAATAATCTATGAGACCAACAATGAATAAATTTAAGACTGAATAAAGGGTGAAGATAGGTTTCCATAGGTGACCTTTAGGCCCTGGGTTGCTTACTAGTGAATCTGGCTTTCCCTCTGTATGCATACTCACCCTTTTGGGTTTTAATTTATTTTGGTTTTTGAATTGTCTTTCAAGAATTTCAGAATACATCACTTAAAACAGTTTATGTTACATATGAGAGCCCAGAAAATAACTAATTGTACTCTATAATTCTTCTAGAATCTTCTGTTTTGTGTTATATAAAGTACCAGCCGGAAGAAGGAGTTGCAGAAAAGCAAAGAATTACAGAAAAAGAGCAGAACTTTGGTATGGAGACATAATTATAAGTCAGACTTAGCTTTGAAAATCTCATCTTGGTCTGAAGAGTTGCATAGGGAGAAGTTAGATTTCTGAACTAGGTTTTTCTTTTGTGTGTTCATCTCTGAGTCAACTGGTTGATGGGCTAACATGATTTCAGAGAAGTCTCTGTTAGGGCTGCTGTTAAAATAAGAAACAATTAATTAAGAACTTACAAGAAATGCAGACCAAAAAAAGTCAAAATCTGAAAAGAGCTACAAAAATAATTGCAAATTACTGCCTACAACTGTTAATTTTTCTGTAGTGTGTTATGTTGCTGCTAATAAAATGTGAAATATTTTTCCAAATGCATGTACATCCACACATAATATACTGAGCAGTAAATATCAGGGTTCCTATAGTCACTATACCTTTAAATTATTCAGATTTTTGGTTACTATGTTTTAAATTTGTCTAGATTATCTAAGAATAGTTCATTTAGTCATAATGGATGAAATTTTTTTAGTATGTCCTCCACTTAGTACCCTTCTGATCAGCATGGAATTTAATGAAATTTTAAAATAGCAATAGCTCTTTAGTGTATATTATTCAAGCATCACTTAGGCATTCAGAAACAGTCTTGCAATTGATTTTAATACTTTTTGTAAAGCTAAGTTAATGAAGTGGCAGCTATATTTATTTAAGTTGGTTTTAATTGCTCAGGATTGTTTGGAATTACAAGGTGTACTTATGAGGTGTATCTATTAATTTGTTTTGAAGGGTTTTTTTGAGATTTTATCTATTTAAAATGCAAATGGTCTGTATTTGATCATCATATTAACCTATTCTTAGGTTAATAGATACTTAATGAAAATAACTATTCTTCACATTGAACACTGCAAATACATTATTACTGACATTATTTTTTTTTTTTACTTTTTTTTACATTTAGTTCTTTTTATTTTCATATAGGGAGACAATTTTAAACAACCATAGGCACCTATGGACAAATGGAAAGCAGAGGAAAAAGCAGAAAAGAAACAAAAAAATGAAAGCAAATCATACAGAAATTATGAAGCAAAAGTTAAGCAGAGCAGCTCGTCGTCCGATCACAGATGACCAGGACACATCAGAAAGTGAAGAGGATGCTTTGGAAGAAGAGAACAGCAAATCATTGTGTACCTTCAGTGAAGGTCCAGAGGATCCAGAAACAGTTTGTGGAGAGCAGCTTAATGGTAATGATGAAAACCCAAAAGAAGATGCAGTGGTTTCAAAAGAAGAGTTTTCGGTTGCTGTGTGTGAGTTCTCAGCAATGTCAAATAGTCCACTGAAGCATGAATTGCCCACAGATGTAAAACCTTGTTCTACTGAAATGCTAACCAAAAATGCATTTGGTGATGAGGAAACAAATCAGAGGCACCCAGGAAATCTTCACAGAAGGAGTTTACTAAAAATAAGCAGTGATAAAAATTCCTTCCAGGAAACAGAAAGTATCTCTGAAGGTTATAACATGGCAGTGTTAAGCACAGAAAACAAACTTGAATCATATCAAAATACACGTGAAGCTGACGTGAAGGCTAAGCTGTTAAATTTAAATGGTGAGGAAATCTCTCAGTGTTACAGTTCAAACATAGATGATAAAGTGCCTGATAAGAACACTGAGGACAAAGGTGCATTAAAAGCAGAAGAGAATAGCTCTAATGCCTGGGCTTGTTTTTCAGTTAATTTACCTACAGAGCAATTGCAGCTGGGCTTTGACACACAAGTTTCTCTGTCATCTTGTTCTGAGGATAAATTAGTATGTGAACAAAGACCCCAGAAAATTAAGAAAACTAAACAAACTCTTAAGAACAGTCCAGAAAAGCTGAACTGTTGTTGGTCAACTGGAGAACTGAGAAAGGAAAACCATCAGGTAGCAGTAACTGAGGAGCCTGGGGATACAATAAGCAGTGGTCTATTGGCATCTCCAGCTGGTGAAATGCACTTTGATTCCCTTGTGGAAGTCAGGAGCACCTTCAGGCTGCATTCAGGGGAAGGAAATGTTCCAAGAAATTGTGCTGCACCAGCTACATCAAAGAGAAAAGGATACAGAAGAATTGTCAATTTAGCACCCAAGTTTAATCTACCAAGACAAATTGCTGCTACTTCAGAAGGGAGGAAGGAAGTCCCAGGAAAAAGTGGTGTTCCCAAAACCAGTGTTCTGAAAGTGGAGCAAAAGAGCTTTGTAAGGAAAGACTGTGGAGAAGAACATGAGCTGAACTGTGCATTCTGGGAATATCCTGCACCTTACGGTGGCAATGAAGCAACCTGTTCTGCACCCCCCCTGGGAGCAGATGCCTTGTTACATGATATTTCTTCCCTTCATTTGGGACGATCTTCTATGCCAAAATATTCCTGCAGGGCTTGTGTAGTTTCCAGGATGAAGGGGGAAAAAGCTAGAACTTTTAAGCAACAACAGGGACTTGATGAAAAAGAGAGTGAACAAGTTTCTTCAGGGGTTACTAACAGCCAGCCAGATATTTTGTCTTCTGTTAAAGTTGTTTCTGAATACCCAGGAGATTCTAGTCTATTGGCAAGCTGTGGTGAAAATGTGCAGGAAGCAGATGACCCTGAACCAGCAGAGGCCTCACAGCTTGAAGAAAATAAAGATGTGAATATGAGATGGAGTTTTCTGGGACTTCCCTTATCGTTAGGATTTGCTTTTCAACTTGTGCAACTCTTTGGTTCTCCAGGTCTTCCAGTGGGTAATACTCTTCTCACTACTTTTATGTAAAAAAAAGCAAAATAAAATTTAAAATAATAATTTAAAAAAAAAAAAATCACCCTGCTCCCCTAGCCTCAAAAAACTACCAGAATATCCCTCCAGAACAAACAAACCCCAAATCCCCATATTAAATACTCAGGTTTATTGTAGGAATCAATTAACCAACTGTTAATCCTATTGAATAGCACCTGCTTTGGTGACTATTTAATTTATTTATTTATTTTTAATTAATATGTTCTTCAGTCTCTGTCAAAGGTGTCATTGGGTTTGGTGTCATTATTTGTAGTTTGTTTAGGTACAAGTTTTCATGCTCCAAAGCATGAAACTTTTGTTGTTTTGATACACCTTGCCCAGTAAGACTTTACTGTGTCAATCACAAAACTTAAATTAAAACCTGGTACAAAATGTTTTTTCTTACATAAAGGTTGTGTGGTGGTGTTTTGGTTTGTTTTGTTTTTTTATAGTTCAGCTGGTTAATATAGTACTGTTTCTTCTTATTTATTTAGTAAAGTTTTCATAGACCCTTATGTAGCTTAAATATCATTGAACTTCTTTTTCAGATTATAATTTAATTTAAAATTGAATATAAAACAAGATGCACATTCTGATTGTGATTACCTTCTTTTTAATTATGCATGATTAACAAGAGGTGTCAGTGTTGTATAATTGCCTTCCAGAGCTCCAATTGCCAGATTTTGGTACTTTCAGTTTGCTGATTTTAAGTTAGCAGTAAGTTAGTAGTAATTTTAAGTTAGAAGTATGACAAACAGTCCTCAAAGAAGTTGTGTGTGAATGGCAGCCATGATTTACAAACATACCACAGGCTGACATAACCCCCCAGAGCTGTAGCCAGCAACCACAGCAGGCGTTAGTTTGGAAATTACTGTAGGACACAGCTCTGTGTACACCCCTGCTGAAAAAGCCACCTTCCCTGGTGTAGTTCTGAAACTTGTTTGGTCCAAATCTAGTCAGTGGAGAAACAGTAGCTTTGATTTGGCCAACAAATAGGATTAAAAACCACAGACTGATTTTTCAGCACATAGACATTTACACCTGTTAGTTTCAGTGGAATTTAAAGTTAAGCATGTATTTGCATATGACAGCTTTAAGGTGACAACAGAGGAGCAGCTTATGTCTGTTTATCTGCCCAAACTGACCTCAAGATTCATTGTTTTTATTGTAAAAGTCAATGGCAATGGTGCCTGTCAAGGATGTGAATTGCTGGCAGCATTGCTTGGTGTGGTCCCCAAAGGACCTGCACTTCTGCTTTATCTGACTCTGACACCATGTGCCAAAGAACTTGGCATTTAGAGCTGACACAGAGCAGGAAAGTACCACTGGTGTCCTCAGTTGTTGCATAAGAAGCATTTTTCTCCTTCAAACCTGGTGAGGCTTCGTGTTTGTGATCTTGAATTTCATCGTCTTTGAGGGAGTTGGCCATGGCTTGAAGATGGGGATCTTCCAGGAAAAAAAACAAACAACAGAACAACAGGCATTCAGAAACACTCAGTAGGTTACTGACCCAGATGGTGTTCTCTGAGTCAGTAACAGCTGAAATTCTCTGGTGTTCAGATGAGTTGCCTTTGGAAATAACCTTTAAGATAACAAGCTCATCCCAATATCTCTCTGAGGCCCTGCCAGCTTGTGATTTCTGCTTGTTGATTTTTGGTTTAGTTTTTTTTCCATCAAAATTACAACTGGCATCAACAGAAGGATGGACACATTTTCGTTGGACTATAATTTTCCTACAGTTTCAAAAACTTGTGCTTTTTGTGGCCTATTATATATTGATAGGCTACCATTTATTCATCTCCAGATTTCAGCTGTAGTTTTTTTACAACACTGACACTTGCAGTCCATTTTTATTGAAATTATTTGGGGGAAATGTTGGTAAATAAATGAATTTCATTATTAATAAACTAAAGATTTAGTTGATTGACTTGCTTCTATGATTCCCATGTAAGCATAGAGTATGGTTTAGACTGCTTTCCTACAAAGAATCTGTTCTCAGTTTTAAACAGTGGTAGAGTTAAAATATTTTAGAAAATATTTTCTTTAGTGATATTGCACCAATTTATATAATTAAACATTTTAAAATTTAAAGATTGTTACTGAAGTTGCATTTCGTTTAATTTATAGGCTAAAAACTTTGGTTTTCTTGTGTGTTTGTGTCTAGTTTTGGGGGAGGATGTGGGAGAAATGAAAGGTTGGAAACCTTTTGCCTAAAAAAGAAAACACATCTCCTCTGCCCTCCTCCCCCTCCCATGCCCTGGCCCTAGATTCTAGAAAACCTAAATCCTGACTTTGCTGCTGAATCATTTAAATACCTCCTAATTAAAATAACAATAATTAAAAAAACACAAGTGTTTATATATAATGTGTGCAAAAACTGTAATTCAGTGATACATTTTGGCTATGAAGAGACCTAAACACTCAACTGCAAAAAAATATTTTCTTCTACAGAGTCCTTGTTGCCAGATGATTATATAGTTCCTCTTGACTGGAAAATTTCAAAGATGATCTATTTACTGTGGAAGACCTCTGTGGAGGTATGAATTTTAGGGGATTTTGGAAGGCTTTCCAATATTTCAGGTGTGAGGAGAAATTCTTCAGTTCATAGCAAGATGATGTTCATTGCTAGTAAATTTGCTTTGTTTTTTAATACCCAAATGAGGAGGTAGAGGTTGTATATACTCTTTTTAATGAGGTTTTATATACTCTTCTTAATAGTTCGAGAAGTAACTCCAGGCCATGGTAGGATTCAGATTTTGAAAGATCAGCTTCAGAAATGTATATGAAGTCATTGAAGGAGGAAAAAAACCCAACATTTCCCTTGGTACCTGTGTCCTGACTTGGCCTATGTTAATTATGTAAAACCTACTGTCACCTTGTTGTTTTCCTTCTTATTTTTTTTCCCTTCATCTGAGCAAATTTTATCTTCTACTGCCTGCAGTTTCTTGGTGGTTACTTCTGGAAAGAGTTGTAGCACAAAATTAGTTCTAAGTGACTGACAGCAAATTAATTCTCCTTGTCAAATCAAAAAGTGTTAGTTTATAAATGGCTTCTTTCCCCTCTATGACTGTTGCTTTGTGAATGTTTCTTTTTATTTATGGAGGACTGTAGTGTCTTGGAGTGGAGATGAGCAAAATCTTGTAAATACAGTGAAATAGTAATTCTAAAATCAAGCATGGACCTTGTTCTTTCCCAAAATATCTTTGGTCACAAATTTTCTTCTTTTTTTCTGAACTACTGCTGTCTCTTTTAGGAGAAACAGAAAACAAATGCATTGCAGAATGGAAATGCTTTGGCTGGTAAGTGTATTCTGTGATACAAAAACTGAATAACATACTATTTCTTCAGAAGATATAGTCGTTGATGCTGAAGGGTGTTGAAGGTTTTCAGCACAAATGAATGATAATTGCACAAATGCACTAGGATGTGATAAATGAATCTGTGCCTCCATTGATTGCATTCATAGCATGGCAGAGCTGTGGTTGCTTTGAATCATCACTTCACATTTCCTGCACCAAGTGCTCAAATTCCTTGTCTTTTAAAGTTTCCCATATGGAATTAGTCCAGTGCTTAGCTCAAGTTTACCCATTCCAGATCAAAAGGCCATTCAGCATGAAGAAATCTTTCTTTAGAATTTATTTGTCTGAAAGGTTGAGCAGGTTCAACTTAATGGTCACTAAAAATTGCCATAGAATCATAGAATCCTTGAATGGTTTGTCTTGGAAAGGACCTTAAAGATCGTGGACTTCCAACCCCCCTGCCTGGACAGGGACACCTCCCACTAGACCAGGTTGCTCAAACCCCATCCCCCTGCTCTTGAACACTTCCAGGGATGAGGCATCCACAGCCACCCTGGGCAGCCTCTGCCAGTGTCTTGCCACCCTCATAGTGAAAAATGTCTTCCCAGTGTCTTATCTAATTCTCCACTCTTTCAGCCTAAAGCCATTACCTTGTGTCCTATCACCCCAGCTTTCTTACAGGCCCCCTTCAGGTACTGGAATGCCACCATCATACTAAAAGTCACACACTGGAGCAGCCAGGAGATATCAGGGTCCATGGGAAGCTTTGGACTTCTGCCAAGTGTTAATTCCTGCAGTATGGAAGTTATGGGATAAGGTTGCTGGTTGTCTTATTCCATGATTCCTATATTAGTTTAGCATAATTTCACAAGTTCTGTCATATGACATTCAAAATACTCAATAGTATCACCCTGGAAGATAATGGGATTTGATGTCTCAAGCAGGAGAGGAGTTTATTTTAAAAAAAAAAAGAAAAGGATACACTTGGAATGGAGAGGAAGCATAGGAGTAGGAATACACACACACACACACACGTATATATAATTTGCCTATCAGAAACAAACCCAAAAGATCCAGTTTATTTTGTAGGCCATTTAGGAGACAAAATCAAGTCCATTCTGATGAAATAAAAACTTGTCTTAGAAATACTACATTCTGACATAATGTAACAGATTGCTTAATATCAGGTGCCTCCAGCTCCATTTGTATTTTTTTTTTTTCATTTTTAGATGATACTGTTAGTCTTGAAGATCTAAATGAAAATTGCCAAGAGAACCATAACTCCTCTGAAGCACATGCAGACAGGGAGAAGTTTCAAGGCCAGATTGAAGAGAACACTGACTGTCAGGGTGCTGTGTTTCATCAGTTGTGACTGAGCATCTTAAGTTCTTCATGAAGGAAAAGGTAATCAGTCATACTTGTGAATGTGTTTCATTCTTGTTTTACAGTTGACCATCTAAAGAACACTGGTAGCTATAATTTTAAGGTGTGTTTAATATCACCTGACTGATTTGAGCTTAGGGTTGAGGGTTGGCTTGGGTTTTGTGATTTTTATTTTTTTTTTAAGCCTGAATGGGGCAAAGAGAAGGCAGCCATTTTGTTTTTAAAGCTCTATGAATTTTCTTTCCCTGAAATCTGAAGCCTCTCTGGTGAAGTGCAATCATTAATGCCTAACAGCTGGACTTTCTTCCCAGTGTGATTACTGTGGTGATCTGTTGTGATTCACCTCATCTCACTCCTATTTTCCTCGTCCTTTCAGCAGGGAGAGAAATGCTGATTCCTTTAAGGGTCTAAGTATGAAGAGCACTATAAAAGCAACAGAACAGCATTCCGTTAAGTTCTGAAAAAGTGGCACTTGTACTTTTTCATAGGTAATCAGCAGTGGAGGTTGAACATCTGAGATGAGTCAGGGAAAGCTCTGTTGGAGGGAGAGGATGAGGCAGTAGGGATCTGGATGGATTTCTGCTGCCTCAAGTGAGCTGGTGGGATGCTGCCAAAAGCAGACAGGGCCTTCTCCCAACCCCACCCCAGCTATCAGCTCCAGCACTCTGGCTGATATGAAGGCTGTAATTTAACTAGATAACCCCACAAGAAACAAATGGATAGTTCTCTACTGGGCTGGCTAATTTAGATAAGCTTGTGTAAGGTCCAGTTGGGGCCAGGGAGCACCTAGAGCTGTGCTGCTGCAGGTGGTGCAGGAGGTGCAGGGCTTCCCACTTGGGCAGCAATCAGATCTGATACCAGGGAGCACACATTGTGCAATCATACCTTCTGATGGAAGGCTGCTTGTAACTTTATACAAATGTTAGGATGTTAAAAAAAAATTTAAAGAAATATAAAAAAACCTATGTGGAAAGCAAAATGCACAACTCTTACTCACTGTCGGGCACGGGACACTGGATGGCACAGATATTGTAGAAGTCCTCTGAAGTTTGGATGTGTCAGCACTGTAAAAAGCAGGTGAGTTTTTCTGGTCAGTGGTGCCCCTGGTTTTGAGGGGTAAGGTTGTGTTTCCTCACCACAAAATCATTCTCTTCTGGTTGCTGCTTATAGCAGACTTTCCAAAAATGATGTCCCAGGGTGGTTGTAAAACTGCTGAAACTAACATCTATAAATGTTAAAATGGATTTCATTGAATATCAGAGGGAAAAAAGGTAAGAAAACTGAGGTATTTCAACAGAAAGCTTCTTAAATCACAGAAAATAAATGGAGAGCTAATATGATCATGTCAGTCCCTGTAGATATGCAAATAAACTAAGCATTAGTGGCCAAGTGCAACTTAATCTGTTAGGCAAATTATTAGATCTGTTAGGTCTCTGTATTCATGTTGTCTAAGGGTGCTTTTGTTCAAATGGACGAATGAACAGTGCTGGTGTTCCTCTGTGAAAACATGGGGTTAATCTCAAATTGTTGTGTGAGCTCCTTATTGCAGCATTGGCAGCACATCAGCATTTGTTTTGGAGATTAAGCAAGAGACCCTGAGCTAAAAAATGCTGAGATGAGTGAAAACAGCATTATTTTAGGGCCCATAAGTTCTTCTTAGACCAGGACTCCAGAGTGCCAGCTGCTATACAAATACAGAACAAGAAGACAAAACCTGATGCCAGTGTCATCCAATGAATGGAGATATTCCAAAAGTTTTCAATCAGGACTATTGAGCTCAAATTATCCAAGAGCCATGCAGTCTGCAGGGCGTGGGCAAAGGAAGGCAAAAGCAGGAACTTAGACCTGCAATGGGTTGGCTAGCATGGAAAAAATTATCTAAAACCCACAAAGGAGTCTTTCAGCAGTGCCACAGAAAATAGAACCTCTAGAACCATGGCCAAACCTCTTCCAGCTGCTATTTTGATAGAATGGTAATTAAAATAAATGTTCTCTTGTACTTTGAGATTTAACCATTAATTTTAAACAAAATTAAGCATAAAAACTTTTTCAGATTTGTGACCAGAAAAGCTCACCTGCCTTTTACAGCACTTACCAGGAAAACCTGCCCCAAGATTTACTTAAGCAGAGAGTATAACTATCAATGGAAATAAGAGCTTCCCAGAACAGTGTTTCTGGAGCACACAGAAAAGAGTAACCATCAGGTTACAGGCCACATCACATTAAATTCCTTACTTTGGAGACCTGTGACATCCTAAGCAAATGTTACAGGGGAAAAAAACTGCAACAAAACAAAACAATGATGTGTAGCTGTGCTATAATAGTATTGGTGGAATGGATATTCACTATAAAGTCTTTGTGCTGTGTAGGGAAAGAAAAAACTTCCACTGTTACTCTTATTTTCAGCCTTGCAAGGCCCTTCCTGTCTCTAGTTTCAACATCCACGTTTTCTTCTCTTCCTTTTCCATTCTCCTTGTGTTTTATTTTCCTTTGCTTTCCAGCATCTGCTTCCTCTCCATTGTTTTTCTCTTTTTAAAGAAATAACCAACAGCTGGGTACAAGAAAGGAGGAGATCTTTTAAAAACATCAGACAGGTGAACTCTTCTCAGCCTGAGGGCTTGGAATTACAACCATTAGTCTTTCTGCAGTCTGCACTGATGTAGTATTTCAGTAGAATCTTTTTTTTCTTTTCTTTTCTTACAGAAACTCTTCACTTTGATACCACCGTGGGAGGACTTCAGTTGGCCAGCAAGGATTTCAATAGTAAGGCATAACCTGGAAGAAAGTACCCACTTCAGTGTTTTGCTGTGAATCTTTGGCCATCTTCCCCCCAGAGCCCCTCAATATCAACTTCTCTGTCCATGTAATAAAAAACAAAATTGAAATAACACTGTGTGTGGCAAAAGGTCACTTTCTGCAGTCATTTGGGGTTCATACCTTCTCAGTACATCCTTGAGTGTGGGACAGAGAGACTGAGAAGGGAAACCATTAAGCAGAAAGGAGGCAGTATGTTGGCATGAGGTGTGAGCTTCAGGCTCTGGTTTTGAGTTAATTTGTATCAGGATCCCTGATGATGGGGAATGAAGTGGTGGTGATGCTTCTCTGTTGTTAATGAGGTGTCTTCCCCTACTTCTTCCTGCTCTTACCTTTCATCCTGTCACTCATAATTACATCCCAATCTCTTTACAATGTCAAGTGGAAAAAGTCTTCAGCAATTACACCTATTTTTTTCCTCCAGAGGTGCACAACTTTATTTTCTCTTCAAGCCAGGCTTAATTAATACTTCCCACCCACTGGACTTACTTGGGTGTACTGAAATAAGGAGACAATTTCACTGTAGACCTGATTCAAACACACTGGAAGAAAGATGCCTATGGTTTGTGGTAAGCTGGTGAGGCCTG
This sequence comes from Calypte anna, assembly GCF_003957555.1. Classification (NCBI taxonomy): domain Eukaryota; kingdom Metazoa; phylum Chordata; class Aves; order Apodiformes; family Trochilidae; genus Calypte; species Calypte anna. The sequence goes on from NC_044244.1 coordinate 175,987,655, forward strand.
TAACTACCACTGGTAATCACTGGTAAAGATGAAACAGTGAATGTTGCTGTTAGTAGTAGTCTTTTTGCCATTTTGTAAATAAAATTCTTATGATGTGAGGAGGAATTTCAGCTAAAAGCAGTTGTTTCCTTTTTTTAAGATTCAAAATCAAAGCAGGATGTTTAATCCTCAACTAGGACAGTAATCTTATTGGTAACAATTTTTGTTTTACAGAGGAAATTATCCCATAATATGAGCAAAACATTGGTTTCCATGGGAAGATGAGCAGCAGAAATGAATGTGCTTTGATAGCAAAATCTAAAAATTTGCTTATATAAACATCTATGAAAGGCCCACACACCTATCAGAGAAGTTGAAAATATTATGTAGAGCGAGCTCAATTACATAGGCAATGAATTTTATACAATGATTTTAAAACAAGTTTCACATTTTTTTCCAAGGTATGATTTGATTAACCTACTTTGTTGTTATGGTGGTGTTTTTTTTCTGTGGAGGCTGTAAACAGAGCAAAGCTTCTCTGCCAGCTCTCTTGTCACTTTGGCTTTTCTGGAGAAACAGCAAATTGCCCTGATGTGTTGCTGTGGTCCATAAAAAAAATGTTACATGGAGTGCAACTCCTGGGCATGGGGTGCTCTGGGGAGAGCAAGTTCATGACACTGAGGTGTTTGGCACTTTCACTTGGACAGAATTTCAACCACAAACAGGAGGAAAGTAGAAAGCAAGAGGTGTGGGGGGATGAACCAGAAAGAGGATGGGCCATTGGGGGCAGGGGGATCAGGAAGGATTACTATTTATGAGAAAAAGCAGGAGTGCTTGCTGAAGTAACAAGTGATGAAAGTGAAACAGAATTGGAGGGAGGTCAAAGGACAGATCAAAAGATTATAGGATGGGGGAAAATGTCAGTGAGAGACAGTTGTGGCTAAAGTACACAGGGAAGAAAAAACAGTTAAGGAGAAAATTAATTGAGTTAAAAAGAGCAACCTTTGTCAGTTATGGGATAAACTGTCATGCATAAGAAAGGAAATTTCATTTTAGTGAGAGAGTGACAGAGAAGATCATGGTCCAAATTGTTGGTGTGCCCCCACTCTCTAACAAAAAACCTGTGCGTACATGTGAATAATTAATGTATTTCTAAATGTTGTGCCATTGGCAAAATTTCCTGGCTGCAGTTTTTTTCATGCATTTCTGGTGTACGTGTGATTTTTCCTTTCCTTGGTTTGGAACTGTGCTGCTTTTCTGCCAGCAGAACATTATGCAAAAAGCAATGAGGAGGGAGGTAAGTCATGCTGGCCATAAGCACAGCTTCATAGCTACCTGTGGGAACAAAAAAGTTTGATTTCAAGAAAATGCCACTCAAGGGTTGGTATTTTCTTCCTACTTTTATTTATTGAGAGAGCAATCTGAAGGCCTATAGTTTCTGTTACTGACTACTGACCTTCCAGATGCTTATGATAAAAACAGTTTTTGAAATCTCACAGTATTCTGGTATGGACAAAAGGTACCTTTTAGAACAGTGTTGCCAGTTTTAACTTTGCTTTTTTTTTTTTTTCCAAACTTCATGTTTTCCTGACACTTTGAAAAACTGCCCACCTCTTCCTCGTGGTGTGTGAACACTGTTCAGTGCTGTTTGCACAAAATTAAATCAAGTTTCAGTGGTGCAGCCCTGTGGCTGTGGATCCCCGTGGCATGCCCGAGGCTGCATCTGACCAAGTTGGGATTGATGCTGTGTGAGGCTTTGGGAGGGAGAGTGTGATACCACACAAACTATTTTTGGTTTAACTAGAAACCTTTTTTTCAAGGTTTTTTGTTTGGTTGAGGGTTTTTTGGGTTGTTTTTGTGTGTGTGTGTGTGTGTGTGTGTGGGTGGGTTTTTTGTGTGGGTTTTTTGTGTGGGTTTTTTGGGGGGGAGGAGGTTTGTTGGGGTTTTTTTGGGGGGGGGTTTTGCTTGCTTGTTTGGTGATCAAGTTGAAGATCAAGTTTTCTTCAGAGGAAATAGATCTTGCTAAACTTTCTACAGTTTCTCATGTTTGAAAATAAAGGGAAGTTGATGCAGTGTGCATGATGTGTGAGGCAGTTTTTTAGCTGCAGCTGCTTATAAATCTTGTCTGCTTTTGGGGTGGACTCCAATAGCTCCATGGCTGTTGGGGAGAGGGGGGGAAAACGACGAAGAAAAAAACAGGAGGTATCGGTGCATGTCTGGACTCCTGTAGAGAGCTCCACTCCTCTGAAGTGGATGCTTCCCCTTGTGGGGCGCCCTGTAGCACAGGGGCAGCGCAAGGGACTGAACACTTTCAGCACTGGTTCTTGTCTTCTCGTCCCTTTGAGAATTTGGAGATTAACCTTATTTTTAACAAATTAAGGATGGTCCCTCGTGCGGACCGAAAGCTGTTGCCCTTACCGAGCCACAAAAGTCCTTCCTCTCCTGTCTGTTTCTCTTTAATTCCGCTTTCATTTTCACAGGGGAAGAGTCTCGGAGCCTTCTGATCCAAACCCAGCCTCCTCCGAGGGGCGGCAGCATCCACGCACTCCGGGGGATGGATCCCGGGTACCGATGCTCCCCCTCTAGGGCCGGGCTCTGGTGCGGTTGTCCCGGTCCTCCCTCCCCCGCCCCCCCAACCCTGCCACGGGCCGGGCCCGGTTGCTCCCGCCCCTTCCCTGCCAGGCCCGGTCCGGTCCCGGTGCAGCGAGGAATGGATGAGGAACTGCTCCGCGCCCTGGGGGGGCTCAGCCTGCACCCCCGGCGGCGCCAGTTCGGCGGGAGGCTGGTACTGCTGCGGGGGCTGCCGGGCTCCGGGAAGAGCACCCTGGCCAGGTAAGGCGGCGGGACCGGAGCCCTTGGGTTTTGGGAGAGGCGGAGGATCCCACTGGGACCGGAGGGTCCCGCTGGCTACCTCCTTTCCAGCCCCGCTGCCGGGTCGGTGTGCTGGGGCAGGACCTGGAGACCCCGGGCAGCGCTTGTTGCCAGCAAACCCCTTAGAGAGAGGCTGAGGCGCCGATCCAGAGCTGGTTTTCTGGCTGGGAGGGAAGTCGGAGCCTCTCCGGAGCCCTGCACGAACAGAGCGGCCCACCTCGCTCCTCGGAACCGGCCCGAGGATTTATTGGTCCTGACCCCCTCAGGGGGCTGTGTTGTGCTGAGCCAGCGGTACCAAAACGGTGCTTCCCAGAAGGTGACTAATGACCCAACCCACGGGAGTTGTTGTTTCTTCTCTAACAAGGGCCAGACTGTGTTTTTATGTTTTTTTGTGTTTTTTTTTTTGTTTTGTTTTGTTTTTTTGTTTTGTTTTTTTGTGTGTGTGTGTGTGTGTGTTTGTGGTGAATTACAACACGGCAAAGCACTTCCCCTCTCTGACTGTGATACCAGACAACAGCTCTGACTTCTGTGTTTATGATGTCCTGCACTCCTGGTCAGAGCTGTAAGGCTGCATAAAAAAGACAGAAGAGACCTTTCCACTTTTAAACAGCTCCAAGACTGATTGAAAATAGGTGGAAAAACCCAGAGGGGAGTGCTGGGAAACAGTGCTGCAGATGGCATAATCATAGAATCGTAGCTTGGCTTAGGTTGGAAGAGACCTTAGAGATCATCTGCCATGGGCAGGGATGTCTCTCAACTAAACTAGGTTGTAGCAATGTGGTATCACAAAATACCACAGTCTGGCATGTCACTGTGCTTAGTGTCACCCTCTTTCCATCAAAAGAGGAACATTCACAACCTTATTTCTCTCCTTGGGTGAGGAACCTGTGCTGGCATCACGGCTGTCACAGGAAGGACTCTGTGGTGAAAGGTGTCAGCATGAAGCTGTGTGAATTTAGAATTAAAGCTGGGTTAAGCTGCAGGTTCCCTGTTTCAGTACAATCCTTCCTGTCATACTGGACTTCTGCAAGACCAAGTTCTTTAATGAAAACCTAGATGCTGTGTTTTACTGACACCCAAAATAGATTTTTCTCCCTAAAGAGGTCATGTAAGTGCAAACCTCTTCTTCTCAGGGTTTGGCTCTTTTCACATTACAAGAATAATTTCATCATTTGGGTCACATTCTCAACCAGTGCAAGTAACTGAGTCACCTCTTTTTAAGAGCAGAACAGAAGATTAATTATTAACAACATACTTGCAAAATCAGTTATAAGTATTGTTTTAGTCCAGTGTGAGATGGAACCTTAGAGGAACTCATACTGTTTCTAGCCCCAGTTAGTTGTAGCATTGCATTTGGTCATTCAGCAGGACATGGATCAAAGGGCAGCTGTAAAAACAGCAATTAGTACTTCTCCATTAACTCAGTCAAGATTATGAAAGGACTGTGCCAAGAAAATTTTGAGATTTGCTATTCCCACGTTGAGTACCTTTTGGAGTTGTTAAACATGATGGGCTAAGCAGAGCTATGTTTGCAGAAAATTACTTCAGCAAAGCTCAGATCCTCCTAGAGAAAGAAGGTACTACTGATTTGCAAAAGCCGTGGTAAGCTTATTTTACCCATTCGGACTCATTCCCTCAGATTTTATTCACTCACTCATCACAGCCAGGTACTTTCAAGCACCGAGATGCAAGTGCTCAGGTGATCTGCACCATATCAGAGAGGACAAGGACATTCAGCTGTGTCACTCTCACTTTTTCTTCTGGCTTCTTCCTCTTAGCAGTGCCAGGGTGAGTTTGGTCATGTCTGCTGTACCACCTCACAGCCAGCAGTCTCTGCTGACACCTTTTTGCCTCTCAGTTTTGCTTACTTGGGTCTCCATGAATCCTAACCAGGATTTTTTGCCCACTGTTTTTAGCTTTTTGTATGTCTTCAGCTGCAGCCTCTTCCCCTCTTGAAACAGGGGAAAGAGGAAGGTGAGTACAGGCTGTGGGACTCACGGGCTGTCCTCCTGCTCTCAGAGCATGGATGGGGCTTCCAGTGGTGTTATCCACACCAGACCTTAGGAAAGCACTGGGAGTGGGGTGTTTAAGCAGCACATTCCCCCATTTTGTAGCTGTTAACAATGTTCTTATCAGTGTGGGCCATTGTTTATGCCTTTGCTCTACTGTTTCTTCTGATGCCTTCCTGTGCACCTCTATTCCCTCATTCTTGGTATCAGCCAGGATTTCTGTTGCAACTTGCACATCTCTGCAGTACTCACAGGTGTCATGAACCATGAGTGTTTTCACAACGACTCGCTGACAACTCCATCAGGAAAGTCCATTTTCAGTTCATCACACAATTCTAGGAACAGCCTCGGATCCAGGACTCATTTCAGTGTCACCAATCACCGTTTGGGCACAGCTTTGTAAGGTTGTTATGGCATCTTTTGTTAAAATTATTTCCTCATTCCAGTTGACTCCTCCTTGCACCATAGCTGTATTTCCAGCTTTTCTACAATACATTGCAGTGATACACAACTCAGTAACATCTACCCTCTGTCTAGAAGTTTTTTTCAAGGACTGGGCTGGGTGCATGGTCAAACGTGTGACTTTTCAGCCCCTGCTGTTGATTTATATCACCTGAAATGAGTTTGTTCTTGTGTGTCTTAATGAAGCACAGAGGGAGCCATCTTCCAGGACAGGAATAAAAAAACTGCATCACTGCCAGGTGTAACCTGAACTTTCTCAGGTTCTCTCTGCTGCTCTTGGCACCTCCAGCCCTGTTGCAGTTCCCAGCACTCCCACCCACTGTGGAATTGCTGCCCTGATGGGTTCCTGGGCTTCAGCTCCTGCCTACCTCCTTGTAAACATTGACCTTTGTGTGAAACGACTTCAGGTGATTCTCCTGAACGTTTATAAAAGGTGCAGTTTGTTGCTTTGCAAAATACACCCAGTGCCCTAAGCCGGGGGGGTGCAGGCACAGGGGCAGCTGTGAGCCCAGCTCGGGCTGGACCAGCTCCAGGGGACAAAGTCCTCAGGGCATTTGGAGCTGTTAAAACACAGCAGGCAACTGGAAGTGCTGGGCGTGTGCTCCAGATCTCAGTAGTTCTGCTTTTCTGCTGAAAACAATGGTTTTTAAATGCCACGGGAAAGCTTTTTGTCAGGGAGGGTGACCAGAGCAAGTGGCTGCCTGTGGTGCCAGTACCAGCACGGTCTGATCTCCATTGCACTGGTGGTAGCTTGGCAATCATTGGCTCCAAGATCTGCCTGACACACCATTCTGTTTGCTTCTGAGCACTGGAAATGTTCCCTCCAATCTGGTTTCCAGGATCAATATCAGAAATTAATTTATTTTCAAATTTTCTGGTGGAAAACCACAACAGCGAAGTACAGGTATAGATTCTTTTTTCTCTCCAATGATCTTCCTGGTGATCACAGAGACTTCTCCCAGGTACTCCTAATGCATCCAGCTTGTTGAAATCCTGACTAACCATTTTGTTGTCTATGTATACAGTTAAAATCTGAAAAGCTTGAAAGCACTGAAGATGCTCTTTAGAAAAAAGGGAACTTCAAAAACTATAAGTCATAGGGGCAGATCTTTGGATATATAACATAGAAGACTAAACCCACCTATCTGTGGCAGTTGTCCCAGCTGCTGAAGTCAAACAGAAACACAGCTGTATTTTCAACAGAAAGCTTGTCCTTTTTAAATCACAACCACTATGCTAAATCTGGCCGGGTGAGGCAGCAGATGAATGCAAACCAACACTGGCCAAGACACCCCAAAGTTCAGGAGCGTTCTGGCTACCTGGGTTGCTGTGGGCAGACAGTGATGCTTGTTCTCTTCCCAGCCTGATGTCTCTCTGGACTTTATCAGTTCCTGGGCCCTGCCAGTGGACATACAAAGGTTTCTGCTTTTGTGTCAGATCTGAAGAGCAGAAACATCTGAAAGCTTTTTTCCCCCCATCTGGATAAGCCAGTTGATGAGATATTGTCTATAGGATAGAAATCTGTAGACTTTGGGGAAAGGGGGAAAAAAGTCTGGGGGGAATTTAATGCATAAAGGGGAAACATTCCCCTTTCTCCCCTTATTTTCTTATGCTCTGAAGCAGCACCAAACTTTTCTTTAGCAAGGTACAGAGCATACTGTAGGTTCTATCTACTACAAGATAGAGAGCTGTAACACTGCAATTAAATACCCCAAGCAGGCAAATTAATTCTCTTTGCATACAGTAGTTATGACAGTGCAGCACTTCAAGTTCAGAGGCCCTCTTTAAAAATGCCAACATAGCTCATTTGACTTGATCAAACGTTTTGATCTTGCAAAGAGATTTCATTTTTCTCTTGCTCCTTAGCATGCTTTACATTTACTGACCTAAAGGCAATAGGTAATTTTTTTACCTATTACAGCGCTGCTCAAAATTTATTAATTGCTAGCACTGGTCACATCTCCTCCAGTTTTGCATAGCTGGTGTTTGCTAAAATATTGGTGTTTTTATTGCATACAATGGTTGGGAGGCTGATGTGTTCATGTAAAACATCACTTCTGAGCCAACTTGTGGTTGGCTGCTTACTTCTCAAGTATCATCCTAAAGAGGTTTGGGTACCCTTTGAAATTAAGAGGGACAGAAGAAACAGGATTTTTGTCAGCTTCGTGGGCAATGGGGCATTACTGAAAATGGTTGTAAACTTTAGTGTCAGCTTGGTTGGTTTGGGATGCTAAAAGATGAAAAAATAAGCAGAAGGTAAAACATCTTTTGCCACTTCATATTTTCTTATGTTGCTTTTAGTAGGAGTTTGTGTGGTATGACTGGAGTAGATATGACAGTGATTCATAGGTCTTAGCACATTTCATGCCTTTTTTTCCTCCTTTTAAGCACAATTTTAATCTACTTTAATTACCAGTGATATGCTGATCGTTTACAGCTAATCACATACTATCTAAAGCACTTAAAAGGTTTATATCAAATCTCCGATGCAAGTCTGCACATATGTATTAAAAATGTAGTAAGGCACATGACAAGAAAATTATTTTAAAAGTTTTCACGGGTTGAGAACATTTTTAGAGGGAGTGGTGAGCAAGAAAAAATAATCCTGAGCTCTTTTATTTTGTAGAATTTTATGACTGTATTAGAGTTGAAGGGATGACCTATTGTAGCAGAGTTTCCAAGAAAAGAGGTTGCAAAGCAGATGGGTGAAGCAGTGGGAGAGGTGAGCTGCTGAATGATAGTGAGAGCTGAATAGATCAGCTTTATCAGTTTATCAACACAAGAGCAACCAGATAAGCAGTAGGCACTCCCATGCTTTTCATGATAAGAGTGCCCAAATTAAACCAAAAGCAAGTTGACTGTCTCCTCCTCACAGACTTTTGTTAGATGTTTAACCAGCAGTAATCATATGATTAAAACATCCCTTTGGTGCAAGAATATAATGGAACAATACATGACTTATTTGCTGCAGCCCAGCAGTGTGAGGGTAGCTCTGTCCAGCCTGTCCACAGTCAGCCTCTGGTCTCTAGGAGGGTTACTACCACAAAATAATATTAATTAATCAGCAGGTGACAGAAGTTACAGTGGAGGCCGAGCAAAGTCAGCAGCCAAACTTGATGCAGCCAAATGCAATGTGGGGTCCTAGTGAAGAGCTACTGCTGGTAGGCAGGGTAAAACTGGTGAGTAAATGGCTAGGGCAGGGCTAGAGAGGACAGAATGAAGCCTTTCCAGGCTGTGTGTCTGGTTTTCTGCTGATAACCTAGAGGTGCCTTTTCCCTTGCTGTTGCTCAATTAGATAAGACATTGAGAAAGTGGGGGTTTTTTGCAGCTTATGAGGGTGTGGAGAAGTGTTTTATCAAGGAAGTTGAAACAAGTTCCAGGGACTGGGCATCATGTGTGGGGTGAGATAACAGTGCAGCAGCATTCATGTCTGAGAGCCACCAGGTTTCTCCATTGGCCTTGCTTTCTTTTCCAGTGACATTTGGAGCCTTAGGGAGACAGAGAGCAGTGAGGTGATGCTGTGGGCTCTCCCTGATCTTTCAGAGATTCCCTCCACCCCCAAACATCAGTGGGAATAGATGGGGGATTGCCCTGTACCCTGTGCCACTGAGCATGGGGGCACTGGTTTTAAGGACCTGCTTCATTTGGGGCTGCCAATCTAAGCAATTCACATTTGTTTATAAAACATGCTTAAAAGATGAAAATAAATTAAAATGGCTTTACTTTACAAAAGGAGGATTAAGTAAACCCTGGAAAGAACCACAACATTGCAACAAATGATAGAAATTACAGCTAATCACTCAGATACTTGTTTGCAAATTGCAAATCTTTAGTGGCACAGGTTGCCTGGGGATGTTTTGGCTTTCCCCTCCCTGAAGTGCTCAAAGCCAGAATGGATGAGGCTTTGAGCAACCTGGGCTGGTGGAAGGTGTCCCTGCCCATGCAGGGGGTTGGAACTGGATGATGTTTAAGGTCTCTTCCAACACAAAAAAGTCTGTGATTGTATGAGTCTATGATACACTAAATGACAAATGATTCTTCCTGGTTATCGTCAAAAATCTCTCTGTAGCAAAACTCCCATGATCAAATTGTCATTTGAGACTACCTGCCCTGAGCCTTGCAGGTTGCTTTTGTCTTTTCTTTATTTGTTTGTTTTTTTTTTAATTCTTATTTTATATATTTAGTCATACCTTGCTGGATAACTCAAAAAGAAAACTGAATATATTAACATGATCGTAGACTGACGTTGGCAGTCCAGTCCAGTGTGGATTTCTCTGCTGAATTAAAGAAATCAAGGTCATGCCTTTAAAGTCCCTTCCTTCCCTCCCATGTGCCCATCTACTCTTACTTTACTTTCTGATCCTTTAAGCTGGGGTGTTTTAAAATGAAGCACCGTGCATATTTGCAGAGAATTAATATGGCTCATGATTTATTGTTCTCTATTAAAGCCCAGTGTTAGCAAAGACTAATCCTTTCACCTTTTTTTTATTTGTTTTTTTGTTTCAGACAATTGAAACGTGACTTTCCTGGTGCTGTAGTTTTTAGTACTGATGATTTCTTCGTGGAAAATGGTGTCTATGAGTTTGAGCCTGACTTCCTAGAGGATGCACACAAATGGAACCAGAAGAGAGGTGACTGAAATCAATCCAGGGGTTTTGCAGAACAGTTTCTCTTTTCAGTCTGTCTTTAAACTTAGCCTCCCCAAGTAAAAGGTCTCCTGGTGGTGTTCATGGGGTACTGCTTAAAGAAAATACATTGGCCACTTCTGATTTTGTCTCCTGACTCAGAAAAGTTTATAAATGAAAAAATGTTGGTGACTGACAGATGTTATTTTAGAAAGTAAAGCAGTGCCTACAAGATAGCACTGCTGAAGGTTGATAACAGCAGGTGAGATGCAGATGCCAGCCCAGCAGCTGCTCACTACAGCTCTGTGCACCACATCCCTCAGGCTGCAACTTCTTAGATGTCTGTCCTGACCTGGGAGAGGGTGTTGCAGGGTGATAGCCAGGAGGAAAACTTGCAAACCTAATTGTAAGTTTGAGAAAGAAGCAACCTGGGGCTCTACTTCAGAGAGAAAAATCTGAAGTGTTTATGGCTGTGCTCTTAACTGGTATCCAGCAATAGCAAACATACTTTGAGGTCATGTAACAAAGGTCTTTTGCAAGTAGCAGTCATTTTAGCTGTTGTAAATACCTGGTGCTGTGATACCACTAAATATGTTCTATGAGAGGTTTGGATCTTACTACTGACCATAGCCAGGATCTGTGCTGTCTCCTACAGGAGAGCACCTGCAGGGTCACATTTGGGTGAGAGGTACAGACCCAGGTCTAGCAGGGAACCAAGTGAGGAAAAAAAGGGTGCTTTGGGGACACTGGGACCTGGCTTGTTCTGTTACTCAATGCCTTTTAGCTTTACTTAATGTGTTACATTACAGCACGCAAAGCAATGAAGAATGGGAAAAGCCTGGTTATTATTGACAATACCAACATCCATGCTTGGGAAATGAAGCCGTACGTGATGATGGTAGGGAAAGCTCTGGTTTATATGTTTTTTTAATGTGAGCAGCTATGACATTTAAGAGGTGATCTGACTGCAGGGGTTTCTAACATACCTAAAAATTCAATTTTCTCTTAGTCTTTTACAGTTAATGACTGATACTGTGAAGAAGTAGGAGAAGTGTCAGTGTAGTTGTTTTATCTAGACAGATAAATACCTCAGTGAAGACAAAATGGCTTGAAAAGTTAAACAGTCTTTGAACTTGCCCTGTAGCTTCTGGGCAATCAGATGTCATCCCCTTCCCCAGCAGTGACATGAATTGAACAGTTCCCAAACTATTTGTTGACAAATATGTCAAGATAGGACTTAGAATTTTAGTTGATGACTCACACAGACTCCATAATACTCCATAAAATGTCTTCAAAGATACATCTGTATATCTTGTTAAGAGTTCTTGCAGAGATGCTGTTTTTTTAGTTTCATAATGTGGCCTGTCTGCTAATGTTACATTCATGCTCATGCATCACTACAAGTTTTTGGGTTATGGTCTTGTCAGTTAAGAGATTTGGGTCTAGGTACTGCTTGTGTGGGAGCACAAAAGAGGCCAGAATTACTCCTGGTGCTGGAAAACCTGGACATGTCACTCCAGCAGCAGTTGGGAAAGCTTGGGGTTAACCAGGAAGCAGATGGAGAGGAGAGCCAGAGGTGGACAAGATGTAAAAAGGTCAATGGATTTCCTTGCCTCCTTTCCCTCAAATCAGACCCCCAAAGCAATCAATAATTGTATTAAATATATATACATACACATCTGTGTGTGTAGATGTGTGTGTATGTGTATAAAGCACAAAAAGTATTTCTTTACTTTGAAAAAATTAAGGCCTGTAGACTCAGTGTCTGGAAGTAACAGGACTGTGAGATGTTGACCTCACACTCCCCAGATCCTTGATGTAGAAGGAAATGAGACCACCTGAGACCCAGCCCAGCACCTTGATGGGAGTCCTGGTTATCTTCCTCCTTCTGGCTCCTGCTACATAGGATACATTTCTTAGATAAAATCTCAGAGGGTTTGGAAGATGGGCTACTCTGGAGCTCAGCAGCATGTCTAAAACTCCTGTGTACTTCTTCAGGCACGTGAAAATAGATACGAAGTGATATTCCAAGAACCAGATACACCCTGGAAGTTCAATGTTCAAGAGCTGACAAGGTACATCTTCTTCTCTTTGGTACAGCAAACAGCTTCTCATTTTATTGATGTGTTCTGAGAAAGGCCAGGCCTCTTTTCCTCTTCTTATACCCTAAAAAGTAACCTAGTAAATGACAACAGAAAGACTGTAGTGAAAATTTTCTGCTACTCAGTACCTGGTCTGCAGTGATTTGAGCCCCGAAAGAGCCTGACTGTGCTGAAGAGAATCATGCAGTAGGTAAAGCAACACACCACACACCCCCAGAAACATCTATTTTTACTGCAAGGATATCGAGGTCCTGGAGCAGGTCCAAAGGAGGGCAACCAGGCTGGTGAAGGGACTCGAGCATAGACCCTACGAGGAGAGGCTGAGAGAACTGGGGTTGTTCAGCCTAAAGAAGAGGCGGCTCAGGGGAGACCTCATCACTCTCTACAACTACCTGAAAGGAGGGTGTAGCCAGGTGGGGGTTGGGCTCTTTTACCAAACGACTTTCAACAAGACAAGAGGGCATGGACTTAAGTTGTGCCAGGGGAAGTTTAGGTTAGATATTAGAAAGAATTTCTTTACGGAAAGAGTGATCCGTCATTGGAATGGGCTGCCCAGGGAAGTAGTGGATTCTCCGTCCCTGGAGATATTTAAAAAGAGACTGGATGTGGCACTCAGTGCCATGGTCTAGCAACCGCAACGGTGGTTCAAGGGTTGGACTCGATGATCTCTGAGGTCCCTTCCAACCCAGCCAATTCTATGATTCTATGATTCTATGATTCTTGTAGCAGGAAACCAAAATTTTCATTCTGTATTTTGAGCAGCACTGTTTGGGCACAAACCAAGTGTCTAAGCACTACAGGAAATATTCAGACACCTGTTCTTGAAAAGTCTAACTATAAGAAATATTGCCTTGCAGTGGTGGGATGCTACATTAAGTGTGGTCATGAATCTTTCTGAAGATCTTAATGCACACACACAGAAGGGAACAGAGGGAACTTCTCAGCTCTTCATAGTGGGGTAGGAAACAGAGGCAGCCAAATACAGCTCTAAGCATGTTCATTTGGCCAGTGCCTGCAAGGTTATGGCACTAAAAAAAAATAAATTAATGCAGGCTCAATTCCTAGCCTTTATCCAACCTGATGTAAATTACATTACAGTGAATAGTGCACTCCTATCTACTGGATCCAGAAGCCAACACATGCCAACTTACTTGCTATCACAAGCAAACATGACTTGGGTACTTGGTTCCAATTGATTTATTTGTTCTGTGGCAGCTACAACGTCCAGTTAAAAGTCAGCACTACTCCTTTTTGCACATGAGAGAGGCAAAGGGCAGAGGGATGATGGCCCAGGGTGCTCGTGGCTCTCTCAAATGGCATTTGGCAGCTGGGGGCTTGGGGCTGGAGGTGTCAGCTCCTGCCTTACCAGCATCAGCTGGGAGCCAGTTGTAGGGTATCAGGGCAGAGGGGGGTTTATTTGCAATCATTTATTATAGGTGACCTACTCAGCAGCCTCTGTTTTCTTTTAATAAGCATTTTAAACAATTTGGCTTTTTACAGTAGCACTGTAAAGCTCATTCAGGCAGACTCAGGAGTGGAGCAGCTCTTTGGCAGGTGGTTCAGCTGAAGGTTCCCCATGGTGTCTTGACTGGCAAACTGCGTGGCAACGCAGTTTGTGTGGGATGCAGGTCCCAGGCACAGGCTGCACACGTGGCTGCTGGAGGACCTGGTGTCCACATCACCAGTGGGATGCTGCAGCTGCCACCTTAATTCCACCAGTGAGAGAATATGCTGAGTGATGCAGGATTTGCACACCACCAGGTTTTGAAAATATGGATGCGGAACCAGGACAAACTTGGATTAGAGATGAGAAATTGTGCTTAATAGGGATAAATGGAAAAGCCAAGGATATTCAGAATTTACAGACTCACAGACAAGCAGAAATCTCTAGTGGAAAAAGAATTCCCAGTAATGCATTGAGAGACTGCAGCTGTTCTGGTCTATCCAGAACATGTTGGGAATCCTGTTCCGCTCCCGCTCAGACTCATTGTTGCCCTAGAGCCTGAGCCACATCAGATATGATTTTTTTTCCCCACTTGCACTCTGACAAAGCAAGTTTTGACCTCTGTACTTGTTGATTATGGGTCAGTGGAGGGGCTCTCTATAACCCTTTCCTGCATTATTTCAGATTTATAAAAAGTTTTAACTTCAGCCTGGGGCTAACAAGCCACTAGCACTAAACCCCATACAAAACAATACCCAGGTCTGCTACATGGCTCTTTCTTACCTGACCTACAATTCAAAGCATTTGCCTAACCTGTTATGTCCTGGCTGCCCCCAGAAATACCTGCATTACACTATTTCAGCTGTCAGGAGGTGGGAGTGAAAAACAGTTTGTCAAAAAAGAGGCCTTCTACAGGCAGCTAAATCCTTGTATTTTCTGTTTCTGTTGATTCTACAGAAGAAACATTCATGGTGTCCCTCGACAAAAGATCCAACAGATGAAAAAAGAATACGAGCACAATGTTACCTTCCACAGTGTTCTTCAGTCTCACAAACCAAGCAGTTTTTGAGGGAAGTTGCAGGGGACCAAATGCAGCTCATTCCAAGCACCCTGCAGCCTTCTCTGACAGAAGACCTCATGTGGCACATCCAAACACATCATTTTGCTGAAGATGTGGATTCTTCGGTGTATTTTAATTACCAGGGTATAAAAGTATCCAGTTTTACATATTTTTTTTCTAAACTTTTTAAAATTCTTGTATTTTTCTATTGCATTTCTAAATAGCTTTTATTTCTTATGAGTCTTTAAAGATGTTCTCCCTATGATTATGATCTCACATGAGCTCTACATGACAGATCTAAGAGCAATCTCCCCAGTGCAAACTGTCCTTCCTCTCATCTCTCCTCCTCCATGAAAATCCATTCAAGCTTACAGTAAAATTTTCTGTCTGTGCCATATATTTTTTATTTTTTCCCCTGCATCACTCTGTCACTAATAAGAGACAAATAGTATTCCTAAATTCATCTCCTACAGGCCATGTGGCCAATTCCCTCTCCACTGTTGGCATTTCTTGCCATTTTAATACATAACATCTGGCACTGGCATCTTTTGTATCTTCCCACTCCAATGTGGCCTTGAGCATCACTGTCAGCTTTAGGAGAGGAAAAGTGAACAATGGAAAAGGATTGCAGCAAGATTTGATCTTGTTCCCTACCTACACCTCTGCTGGCTGGATTCTTCCTGGTCTGACCTCAGCTCTAGCCCAGCTAAAGAGCTTCTCCAGCCTGAAGGTGAACCAGTAATGCACCAAATTGAGCCCTTTATCTTGCCAAGACACAGTAATTCAACAGTCCTGAGATAAATCCATTTGTGGTGGCTCCTGAAAGGGAACAGCAGCTTTAGGCTACTGCTTGTTCAGCTCTAAGCAGGAACAGCTACAGGAGCAGCTCTGAACAGCTGAAGGATAAAGCTACCAAATAAACTAACTCAGAAGTACAAAATAATGGCAAGGAGGAAAAGAAATTCTTGTATGGGGAGAAATCAACTCCATCCATGCTCAGGTTCTGAGAAGCCACCAGCTAATGGATGGAGAAAAGCCAACCTGCAATAGTTTTATCTGTATTGCTTAATTCTGCTGATGATGTTATCAAGCAGCTTCATTCTTAAACATTCTTAAACCTCAGCATTGAGGTAGGTATGGAGTATTAGGTGATGCTTATAGAACAGGGCAGTAGTGAGCTATGCAAAGAAAATGTAGACAGGTCACAGCAGAATTTAAGTAGGAGTGAAGAAGCTGCTGGTCAAAGCCATTTATCAGACAGAGAAGTATAAGAGATATAAAGAAATGAATGGCCCAGGACCCCTGAACAGTTGCCCAGTGGGAAGCTGGTGGTCTCAGTTCCAAAACCCTCCTTTGACCCACACCCAGTGGGGAACAGCAGGGCAAGGGGCACCCTGGCAACAAACAAACTAAAATGTGGAGTTGGCATTGGTCAAGCAGGACTGCTTCCTTCCTGTGGAGTAACTCCAGTTCTGAGAAGCTTCACCTGCTGAGGTTAATGATAACAAGGTAAGGAATTCAAGTACTCACTCACTCCTGGTAGAAAGATCTTGTGCTGAAATGGAAGGAAGATGTGATGATCATTGATGATGCTGTGGCCTCAAGTGCTTCTTGATGAAGGATTAGCTTGGAAACACTGAGCAAGGATCTCTCACTAGCACCTTTCTGTGGCATTTTGCAATGAATCTCATCACTGTAACTTCCCTAAAACTCTTTGGAAAGTCTGAGGGGGAAAGCACATGAACTATGGCAGGATTACAGAACAGTACTTCAGAATAGAAGTGTAATGTTTTGTAACAATAAACTTAGAGAACAGTTTATTTTGCCCTGTAGCACCTCTGACAGCCAAACAACCATTCTAATATTAATATTAGAGGGTAACAAAACTGATTGCATTAAGACAGCAACAATGATCCTGCTGTAATTTAAGAACACATTAGAATCAAAGCAATGGCCTATGTAATGTCATCTAAGCTTCAGCCACACCAATGCTATTGTACAACACAAGATTGTGTAAGAAATGTATAATTATCAACTCCAAATTCTTTTGCAGATGAAATGTTATTTCATGAGTCTTTTATTTTTTTTTTTTTTTTTTTGTAACACAACTTTATTAAATACAATCAGGATTAAATGTACAAAGTGCAAAAATAATTTGAATTTTAAATATATACAGTACTGTACACGTGTGTATTCAGCAGCATTTTAGGGGGCTTCTCTCTGTAGCATTCAGCAGGCTGGTAACAACTCCTCAGGTTCCTCTGTGTCTTTCTGAAGAGCCTCAGCTCCTGCAGAACTGCTTTTTGAGGAGTTTTTTGCTTCCTCAGCAGACCTAAAACTATTTTTGTGTGAAAGACCATTCGATACATTAGGACCTATTGCACTGCTGTTTTCATTTACATAATCATTCTTCTTTTCCTCTGGTAAATTATTCATGAGTGCCTGTGTATTAATCAAGGCAAGCTCTTCATCTGCAACCAGGTCGTTCTCAGGAAGCTGGAAAGCTTCTCTCAGTTTCCTACAGGGGGTGACATAACCAATATTCTGATTTGTTTCTTTTGATGATTTGCTGTGCTGTAAACCCAAACTTCGTGGTGGCTGAAATGCTTTCTTTAAAGAAGGAGAAATGACTGAACAGATGGGTGTGAGTGGTGGAGGGGCAGGTATGCAACTGAGGAAGTCCATTGCTTTTCTCTTTTTGCTGTTTTTGGGATGGTTTTCATTAACTGCAGCAGGTGATGGTGTTTTTGCTGACCCCTGGGCAACAAGTTTCATATTTGGTGTGGTAGTTGAAAAAGGGCTTGGATGCTTTATTTCAATTTTAGAAGTAGAGACCTGGTTAAAAAGAGAAGTTTTATGTTGAATAGAATGTTCTGTTCCATTAGTTCCCTTAATTGCTTCCACTCAAGAGGCAGAAAAAACAAAACAAAAAGCTGAATCAAAAATCCTGTAATCTTCCATAACCAACTTAACTTCAGTTTGGCATCTTCTGATGGTGACTGACATTATTCTTTCAAATACTGACACTACTTACAAGGACATGATGACAGCACATTTATATCCTGTTTCTGACATATATGCTAAGTATATAGGAATTTTTTTTTTTTTGGACAAATGGTATGAAATAAAAGCCTTTACAAAAAAGCATGGATATATGTACTGCACTGGATATATCCTCAAGTTGTTAAATAGGGAAAAAATGAGGAAAAAATCTTTGAAGAAATAAAGGAATAGAATACAGGCCAAAAAACTCGAGGGAGGGCAACATACACAAGGTGGACAGTCCACAGCAAGTCATGCAGGCATGTTTAACTTTAATGTCTCGTTTGTTTCAACTTGATTAATATATTCAACAAGCAGATATAAACTAAACCTTCAGAATTAAATATTAGCACTCTCTCTGAATTGGAAAAGGATGCCCTAAATTTAATGCCCAGGAACTGATCTCACATCAGGGTGTTTCCACTTCCCTTGCAACCAGTGACAGATTTTTTTTTTTTTTTCTGACTGTACTCAGTGCCACACCATCAGGAACAACTTGCCACCAGCAGCCTTCATGGGAAACTGGAGTACTGTTTAGCTCATTTTTGTCAAGACTGCTATAAAATGTGAACATTTACTAGGTGATACCTCTTCCTTTTTAAATCCTGGAAATATTGACCAATATCTGGGAAAAAAAACTACCAGGAGGCAAATTCTCTAAGCAAATGGAGAACTAAAGAATGCCATGAAAGAAAAATTTACAGGTCAAGAATTTTTGTTTCCAGTAACACCCATATCAGATAAATCTTCATAAAGGGACCAAGGAAGCAGTAAATCATCTATAGGGACAGGATGACTCATTTAACTCATATAAAATTCAGAATATTAAAAACATGCTGAGAAAACACAGGCCACAAGGGGAAGTTTTCATGTGCAAGAACAGTATCACAGTTTCTCCTATGGAATAATCCTAAACCCACACAAAGAGAAAGCTTCTAATCAGCTTCCACTGCCCAAGAGAGAATCTGTGGAGTGACACCTCAGCTGTCAGTACAAAACTTGATTATTGTCACTATAAGCACAATAATAATTACCAGACACTTACCAAACTTTTATGCTCTGATTTGCAGGAAGGAGAGGGGCATTCCAAACTACATCTTTTAGTTAAACTGGGTGCAAGTGAGAGATTTCTTTGTAGCAAATTCATCAATTTACTTTCTGCACCAGAGCAAAAGGAGGTCACATTCTATAAAGAAGAACAGTTTACAGAATAGTTGTTTTTTTCAAATTGTGTAAGTACTACATGCTCACAAAGTATTTAGGACTTTGATTTGTCATAGTTCCACTAGAAGCTTTTTTTATATTGAACCAACAACTTAGAAAATTGCTGCACTTTTCATAGAGGGAAATACCACACCTCCCTTTTATTCTTAACAAGAAAAAATCCTTTTGTATTTATACTTGGTTATCAGTAAGATCAAGACATGCTATTGAGCACAGCTAGAAGACTGAAATACAAATAAATTAAATCAACAATCCCATAGTGACTATGTTCAACTGAGCAAGACAGTAACTTTCAAATTGAAAAAGCTAGAGCCCAAGTGTCCATGACAAATTCCCTATTCCCAAGATTTTGTGGCACATCCTAAAGACAGTATTGGTTGGGCTGAATTATATAAAATAAAAAACATCAAAATATAGGTGATACATAGACCCCTCAGGAGAAGTGCATGTACCCTACTGTATCAGAAAATCCCTTCAAATTTAACATGTGCATTATTTGTTTTAAAGATTTATTAGATTATTAGCAGACTTTCTGATGAAGAATGTAACACAGCAGTAACTAAAATTAATCATTAAATTACAAATCTAGAGATTTACCTGTATCGTACTTTTCATTTCATTAACCTTCTCTTGAAGATAGTTTTCCTTTGGACTGGCTGAGAATGCAGAAAGATCTCCAGCCAACAGCACAGGAATTTCTGATCTGAATTCAGATTGCCACTGGAGGTTGCTTGCAGAAATCAGTGAACAGGGCACAACTATATCTTCAATAGCCAAGTGCCTGAGATCTGTCCAGATCTTTACTGCTACCAAATTATAGCTTTCATCAGCCAAGTACACCATAGTAGTGAAACCTAAAAGCAAGAAAAAAGTCTGAATTAAACTTTAAACCTTTAAGTAAAGGCTTAAATACTGCAATTTGTATCTATAAAAAAGCCACACACCTCTTGAAAAAGGACAGACAAATATCACATGCCCACCTGCATGGTAACAGATGTTTAATGTTCCATTTATATCCCACACTATCTCCACACTGATTACAGAAAACAACTTCGAAGTCTGTGTTCCAGTGCTTAAAAAATTATATTCCTGTTGTGCTTTTCATTTTTATTAATCAGATTACCTGCCTGTCCCTATCCATGAGCTCCAGTGCCTCATTCCATGGCACTGCACACTAAAGAAGAAACTCAGGTATGTGCAGAATGCTTCTTCTGCAGATGCTCAACACAGATCTCAGCACTTAGAGCCACTTTTCATGGAAAAAGCTAAAGAAAAGCTTCACTTGAGCTTAGAAGCTCCTTTACTGAAATCTTTCCTAACTGATAAGTGAAGATGGTGCTCCTTTAGGAAAACAGAATTATCTGCCAGTGTGTCACAATGATGGGCTGTATTAGCAGGTCTTCAGAAACCTGAGAGGAAGGTACAACTCTAAGATTATTTTGACTTCTGACATAAATAAAAAATAAATGCTTATTCAGTAGGACATGAATGTGGTCCACAACATACCTGTTCTACTAATAGAAACAACAACTCCAACTAAATCAACTTCAGCACATGGTGGCTGAAAAGAAGGATCCAACAAACTGGTGAATTTTAGAGCCCTTCTTGGAAAAAAAATCTGTATCAGCATCTCCTGTGATACCTGAAGAAACACAGAAGTTTTAAGTTTTTATTTATATAGACTGTGATGTTTTGATGATACATCTTCATGCAGTTAAAGCACTTACTGGTAGTTGCAGATACTGAGTTTTCTTTGTTGCTGTTAATTGTATATTAGCTGAGTCTGATCTCCCTTTGGACTGGGATGTTGAGAGCTGATAGATTCTGTACCTGTTGCCTTCCTTTAACAAGGAACAAACATCCAGCAGTGGACGCCAGATACTCAGTATCACTCCTAATGACATCAGAGAAAGACACATTAGGTGTGCAATACTAACTTGAAGGATTTTAAGCAAAATAAATCCACCACACTCCTTCCAACCCAAATAAAACTGGAAATATTAACATGCAAGCTACAATATAGTTGGAAAACTCTTCAAATCTGTTGGCTGTGTTTTCCAAGTACCAACCTTTATGTTTTTCTTGCTTTCTGTAGTCTACCACACATAATTTCCATACAATAGACACATCTCTTTTGGAACAACCATTTTCTTCCTGTTCTGCTGACTGTAAAGCCTTCTTGAATTCTTCCTGTATTTGAGTTTGCTTTCTATCATTCATCAGCTGCCTGTGTGCATTCAAAGCTTTTAATTGGTCTTCACTGAGATATTCCTGTAACCCAGAGAAAATGCATTCAGTATCCTTTTTATTAATAAAAAAAATCCCATGAAGATTTTCAGATAGTTTTTTTGTTAAGTGTTTGTCTATTGCAGGCAATTTGTTGTTCAACTGATAGACTACTAGGACTTGAAATGAGGTACAGTAACACAATGGGTATCACCAGTCTTGACTGATACTCAGATCTGGTGCTCTGTTGTCTAATTATACACTGTTCTTACATGGTAATTAGTGAGAAGCCTGCTTAAAAGCACATAACTAAGGTGAATATTTAATATAATAGGCATGCTTGCCTGTTTTTTAAGAAATATTAAGAAAAAAATCTGTAAAAAAGAGAGGAGTCACACCTCTCAGCTGGCTGCTATCTGTGAGCTGACAGTGATTTACACTAAAATGCACCAGGAGTGTTAACTTTCTGACCAAGTCTTCAAGATCCTAAAGCCTTTACATGCAGCACCACAGATATGCATAACATTTTATCAAATAGAGTCAGAGATGGCATCTCAAAAAAGTAGCAAAATAAGTAGTAATTTAATAGATGATTTTAGCAGGAGGTACTAAATTGTAATTTTAGTATTGCAAGCATTTCAAAATTAGCCCCATGGAATTTAGTTACCTCCATATAGCCAGGATCAGATGCATTCTGAATTGCTTCATAAAGTTCAGCACCATCTTGCAAATTATGGATCTGCTGTCTTGTGACCATGCGTGACCTTGGTGTTCTTCTGCTGGCTCTCTCTGGTGAAAAAGAAGTCACTGTGCTGAGTACAGCAATACACTTCACAAGTGAATAAAGAAATAATTATGTAAGCAGCACAGTAGTATTTAGGCCTGCCTTGCCAGAATAAAAATACTTCTATGTAGGAATCAATATCTGTGTGTATATATACATGTACAAGCAGGAAAAAAATAGTCTTTCAAATTCAACATAGATTAGAATATTACACAAACTCTGGGGAAACCAGTATCAGTGTCTGTGCTTAGGAGAGGGTCATTTAACAGCCTTCCATAAAACTTCATTGATACTTGAGCATATTTTCTGTGTGTCTGCCAGTTCCTCTCATAGCAAGATAACAATGTGGGACAGGGTGACCACAGGCCTGCACATGGATACCTTAGGATGCCAACTAAAAGCTAAATTAACTTCATTATATGAAACAATTACCCTCTTCTCAGAGGAAGTTATTTTGCTGATAGCATTTTGATGAGTTCCTTCAGTGTAGCAGACTCCAGTATAGACAACTTCACCAGTCAAACAATGAGGTGACTGATATGTAGAAGTTCCCACCAGTGAATTTAAGAATTACAAAGCAATCTCTGCTTCCAGTTAATAATTTAGTTTTGTTTTGTTTGGGGCTTTTTTAGGGTATGGCTTTATTTGCCTTTTCCTTGTTATTTGTGAGGGACTCCAGGTTCTGACAATGCAGTTAGAGAACATCTCAGTTTGTTGCAGGTCACCACAAGAAATATTTATGAACAGAGAAGGGCTACTTGGGTGGTAGATACTACCCTATGAAATTTCAACTCCACAGATCATTACTGATGGAATCAAATCCCCCTGAAACTTCTCTTTTCCAAGCTAAACATTCCCAGCTCACTTATGTCAGATGCTCCATGCGTCTGCTTAAGCATCTCCATGGCCCTTCGTTGGATTCTCTCCAGTATGTCCAAGGTATGGGTATCCCATATCTGGACACAGTACTCCACAAGAAGCCTTACAAATACTAAAGAGAGGGGAAGGATGATCTCCCTAGACCTGCTGTGTGAGGCAACACACCTCAACGTGGTCACTGGAACCCCCAGGGCCTTTTCTGCAAAGTTGCCTTCCAGCTGTGCAGTGCCCAGCATGTACTGGTGCACGGGGCTGTTTGTCCCCAGCTAAAAGGCACTTTTCTTTGTTGAACTTCACAAAGTTATTGTCACTCCATCTCTCCAGGCTGTCACAGTCCCTCTGGATGGCAGGGATGGCAGCATGACCCTCTAGTCTGTCAGTCAGTCCTCCTTTTTTCCAGCTCTGTATTCACTGGCAAACCTGCTGAGAGGACACTCTGCCCCATTGTCCAGATCATTAATGAAGATGCTAAAATGGGACTGGGCCCAGTCTTGGTCCCTGGAGTACACCACAAGCTACTGGCCCCAGCTAGACTTTGGGACACTGACCACCACCCTCTGGGCCCAACTGTTCAGTCAGTTTTCAATCCACCTGACTGCTCATACAGCCCTTGCTGGATCTTAACCAGGCAGTGTGAAAGGCCTTACTTAAGTCCAAGTAAACAATGTCCACTTCTCTCCCCTGATCTACCCAAGCAAGTAATTTCATCACAGAAGGCTTCCATCTTAGTCAACCTATTTCAGTTTCCCCTTGGTGAATCCCTGCTGACTACTCCCAATCACCTTCTTGTTCTTCATGTGCCTGGGAATGGTTTCCAGGATTAGTTGTTGCCTCACCTTCTCAAGGACCAAGGTGAGGCTGAACTGGTCTATACTGACTTCTCTGGGTCCTACTTCCTCTCCTTTCTGAAGCCAGGAGAGACATTTGCTTCACTCCAGTCTTCAGGCAACTCTACCAGGCACTATGTCCATTCAAAGAGGCTTGAGAGCAGCCTCAGAAGGACATCAGCCAGCACACCTTCAGCACTTTTGTGTGCATCCCACCACCAACCACGGACCTAAATTTGCCTAAGTATTCTCTACTTGATCCTTTTCCACCAAGGCTATGTCTTCCTTGCTCCATGCTTTTCCCTGGTCTCCAGGGACTGAGATTTCTGAAGGCTGGTGTGAAGGTGAAGGGTGAGGTAAAAAAGGCATTCAGTAGCTAAGCCTTCTCCATGTCCTGTTTAATAGCTCCACTCATCTCAGTATCTCCACAGTCCTGCAGAGCTTGTGAGGAAAGGTGTCTAGTGCTCAGTCCTGGTGTCCAGGCCCACTGAGACATATCCTAACCAGTGCCCAACACTAGATAACACAGTTTCAGATCTTTGAAGAGAATGGAATTAACAGCTCTACAATTTTGTAGCACCACCCTGAGCATCATCTCAATGGTAATTTTTTAGTACCCTGGCTACCAGCAAGCTCAGGAGTTTCCTAGGTAGCTGCATAGCCAAGCAAATAAGTATGGAACTGCTGTTTCACATTAAAAAGTCTTGATACACAGGAAGTACAAAACCTAAAAAAATATATAACAAAAAAACAGCAACAAAAATAACCCAGCATGCTATTTTTGCTTCTCTATCACCAGAGAAAAGTTTACTGTTTCCTTAAACTCTTCTGTAAATGCAAAAGAAGTTATTGTATTCTGAAACAATTAAAGCTTTACCTTCATGTTTTTCATGTTCTGCTTGGATTTTTGCAAACAGAGCTTCCAGTTTCTTTTGTTGATCCTCTTCATGCCTGGCAGCTTCCCTTTCTTCAGCTCGGCTATTCCGAAACACGTATGAACCAGCTGATGTCTTTTCCATCCACTGGAAAAATAAAGATTCAAACAAAAAACAGACTTTTAACTTTTTTTTTTAAAATTTTTAACCTCATCTATCTTCCTTCTAAAATGCTTTATTAAGCAAAATTGCTTTAAAAATGAACAGGTAGTAGATGGTAAGCTATCACAGTATAATAGATAAAAGGCAAAAACCCCACAGCACTAGTTGGTAAACATTAACCTCAAAGATGTACAGACAGAATGGAGCAGTAATCAAAACTTTCATGGCTTAACAGATGAAAAAACAGTTTATAGTAATAGGTATCTATGATGTAATTTAGAAGATACCTGGATCTCACTGTTTAATACATTAAGGTACAAACTATCAAACTCAATGCTTATAAACAGAGCAGAACTGCACTCTATCCTATTTCTCTTCCCACAATGAGTGTGCTGTCTGTTCTAGCATGCAAGGTCAGATGCTGTAGAGCTATGATGTTGCTCTGCAGATGCTCTGAAGCTTTTTCTGCCTGCAATGGCTGCACAGAACTACAGCCTTGTCCATAACCCCACCAGAACTGCCTTGCTTGATGCTTTTAAGTGCCTGTTTGAAGAGACAGATCAGCTGAACAAAGAGGTGACTGCTGCTAAAAGCATCCCCTTCCCCTTCTCTTTGCTGCACAGTTCCATCTTCTCTCTTGCTCTGGCTTTAGCACATACCTGACTTCATCAGACCACAACGATTTGTTCGTTTAACAGATAGAAGTTTGATGTTTGTTTATTTTTTAAAGATTCCTAGCTATTTCTGGTTTACTGAATTCAATCAGCTAAACAATAGGATGAGGTAAGCCCCAGGTTTAGTACAGAGAAGCAATAAGACAGTGCAGTGAAAGCAGGATGAGGAAGGGTTGAACAACTAATCCCCTTTCAAGCAAATTCTTGAAACAGGCTCTGCCTGCCCGATTAACTGCATGAAGTTTTTTTCCTTCCTTATTTACAGTCTGACACCTTTAATTAGGGTTGCTGTATTCCTACACTCCTTAACTCCTGAGGTAAAAAGGAGACTGGCAGCCCAAGTCTTCCTCTTAATTTTGGTAAGTTTGGGCAAGAATCTCTACACCAGCACATCAATCTCTTGCTGTAGTAACATAAAAAGCACCACTTTACTACCCATCCTGGAAGCCATTTACTTGATGCAGTTACAGATTACAGTCCCCTGTCTGGGACCTAAATAAATGTTAGTTCTATAAGGCAGTTCACAAAATAAGTGCTACTATTTCCTCCATTAAGGTATTGATCTAAATATCAAAGTATGATCCAAACCAAATATTACCATCACCCTTTTGCAGAATTCATTCTACACTGACCAACAGTTATACAATACTTTAGAAAGAAAGCTATGAAAAAAACCATATATATATAACATACTAAGCATAACATACTCTGTGAAAAGTTAAAAAAATCTGGAAGTTGTATCCAGGTTAAAATGTTAACATTGAGAGGGCTGATTACTAAAAAATATTGTTTCTTTTAGTAGTTGGTATTGTTATAAAAGCATGTAGTTACAGTAAAGTCTGGCCGTATTTAAAACATATTTAGCCAGCTACATGTGAGAAATAACAATGTTATGAATGGTCATAAATATTTAGCTTCTTTGCAAGGATATTAATTTTAAGAGAAAAAAATGGGTTTCACTTGGGAGTTGAAACTGTCAATTCTTTTTTCTCCTTTAAAAAAAGCACTGTGCTTTTTAGATTACAGAATTAAAATTCAATGATTTCTGGCTTTTTTAAGCTGAAAGCAAAGCTGTTGAGTGCAAACTGAAATTCTTTTTTTTAAGTCTGAAATATTAAATACATGCCACACTGAAAGAACAACAACTGTACATTTTACACATAATGGTAGCTTTAAGGTTTTCAGCTCTCTGTATTAGATCTGATTTGAGGAATAATATAGCAATTAAGTTATATAATTTATATCTCACAGAACCTGTTAGATAAGATATTTATACCATACCTGAAGAGGGTAAGCTCTTTGAATAACTACATCAATGCACCCCACTGCACCACCCTCGCTGTAAAGCGATGACAAAGGCAAAGGAAAAGGTCTGGGATCCGGATGAAACCCCAGCTGTGTGTGCCACCGGGCACAGCGAGTGCTGTTTGCTGAAATCTGAACAAATTACATGTTGAATGATAATTGGTAGGTCAAAGAGGTATCAGACAACTTGGTATATCTAGAAGAAAGACTATTTTCATACTGACATCTAGAATACCTCATTTTTGCACCCAAATGTACTCCATCTTAATTTCAGTTTCCATTCTAACTGAAGAACATATTTTAAACAGGAACGAAAAATTTGATGAGTTTAAATTCTCTAGGAAATGAGCCTCTATGAGACAAACCATTGCTTTGTACCACAGGAGCAAAATTTCCATGCTGAAACTTTACCCAACACTTTAGGTCATCCTCAAACAAGTCAAAGACTTTCCCCACACCAACACTTCTGACAATCTCTTTTTTTGCCCCCCATTCTTCCTCCAACTTCCATATTGTCTGTGATGGATAAATACTTTTTCTAACCTGGTGCCTAACCAAACTAACGAGCTGGAATTGACAAAACACACAGCAAAACTTGCCAGAATTTTATATTATAAACTTCTCTTCCAACCCTACTGAACAGCGTCAGCTACTTAATGTTGTATCTTACAAATCTGGTTATCAAACTTTACAAAAATATCTGTTTCTTAAGCTCTGACAAAACTCTGTTTACAAAATGTGGCTCAAGTAAATACACACCCATCACATCTCTTGGTCACATCCAATTAAGCTGAACCAATATTTCATTTTACCTTTAACATAAGGGAATCTGGAGCTTCTAGTGGTGTACATCCATTCTGAGAGCCAACAAGTTCTGCTCCATGCACTATGATCTTCTGACCGACTGTCAGACGCCTTCTACACAAGAGAGCTTTCAGCGGGGGATCCAGAAGAGCTCTAATCCCATACCAGCCATCAGTAACTTCAATTATTGCTGCTGCTTTTTTACTTTCTACATTTTTATTGCTACTGCTGGGAGATACAACGGTGTTTAGTGATATGATTTTAGAAACACAGAGTACCAGTGTTTTACCTGCTGCATCATCTCTCTCTGTTATTTTTTTGATTGCCGATCGTTTACTTCTATCAACTTCCAAATCATACCTGCAAAACAGAATTAATGATACTTTGTTAAAGCAAACAAAATCCATCACATTGTTTTTTCCTTAAAAATAATTGTAGCAAAATACTGTTTAATCAATCTGCATGACTAAGGACCACTGTAGCAAAGTAAAAGTTATCTAAATATCTGCAAATCACAAATACGTGTAAGTTAATATGTGTAAGTTAATATGTGTAAATATGTGTAAGTTAAACAGTACCAGTATTTTGATAAACAGTACATGCAAGGCACAGTTGCTTATATTGCAATATCAACTAGAAAGCATACAAACTGCATCTCCAAATACACTGCTACACACATACCTATATTTCAACTGCAACAATACTGTTTCTGGTGTCAAACATCTGTTAGCAAATTCATGTGGAAAAGACACTTCCATGGCTGCCAATTTCCATACAATCCACCTGTAGTGATTGTAAGCCCAGGTCTCTGTTATGAGCTTGGGGTCCACACCAGGAGTGTCACAGAGGGCCCTGTAAATAAAATGTTAATAAATAAACCTAAAAACCACTGTAAGTTTTTACTTGCTTATTCTTCCCTAGTGTTGCATTTAGTATGTGTACATAGACAACATTAACAAAGGAATATTTATTATGGTGGAAACAGGAAGATTACATTTCTTAACCTGTTCTGGTTATTGTCTCAATACTGAAGCTTTGTCCTCATACACTTTGGCAGCCTGCATGTGCATACGTGTGTGCATTCTTGAAATGGTGACTTCTGACCCCAGCAGTAGCTCCAGGGACATGCTCTGTCTGCTTCAACACAGTTATGCCTATAGCACAGAGGGACAGAGGTGTCCTCCATTCCTTTTAAGACCTGGAATTTACCCTGCTTGCTTGGTAAGTTCATTACAATCCATCCCCTTCTACTTCACAGTCTGTAGAGTTGTGGTTTGGGCATCCTGCTCATGTGGTGGGTTTTTTTTAAGCACACGTGGAGAACACATTTCAAAGACTTTCAGTTACTAATGAAGAACTTTCTTCCCTGTTTTGAGTGACTGCTGATTTCATTCTGTATCAAGTTTTTCTGCTTCTCACAGTTACTTGGAAGGCCATTTATTTAAAGGAAGAAAAGAAAGAATTAGACCAGAGGTTCAAACAGCTGAGCCACCATACTGATTAGAACACAAGTCCTGCCAAAAAGCAATTTTCCAACTTGTCAAAAAGCCTCAAAAGATTTTAAGAAACTGTATTGCAGTTGAGTGAGGAAACGAAACAACAGAAGAGCCAAGGAGTCATATACAGGAAGGTAAGAAGCACATCTAACCACCTAAATAACAATTACTATATTAGAAGAGAGCTAACCCCACACTTTTACCCCAGTAACAGGCTGGGGCTGGCTGTTGGGAAAATAGATTTGCAGAAAATTATCCAAGGTCCTGGCAGACAACAAAACGACCACCAGGCAGCAATCCTTCCCCTCTCTTCAACACCTGGGAGAGTGCACCTAGAGTTTCTTTCCAGCTTTGGATCCACCAGGACAAACATCATGGTATATTGCAGCAAACCCCACAGAGGCACCAAGATTCTAGGAGATTAGAGAATCACTAATAAATAGCATACTTGTCTCAAGTTCTCAAGTCAGAGTACCTGTAAAACTCCTTTTTTCCAGCTTTTCCCTCATCTGTAGGTATTAGCCATCCTCCATCAGCAAGTTGCATCCCATTTCCAGCTAACAAATACTCCTTACTGAAAAAGTCTTTGAGGAGAAACTGGAAAGATTCTGCATTTGTGCTGGTAACTTGTATGCAGTGTTTTGAAACGCCATATGTATAAAGCTGAAAAAAATTAGATGGAAAAGACAAAATAATGACAATACAGTAAGAATTCAGCTGAGTGGTTTTATATCTAAAGTTATAAATTCAGATAAAATATTTCCATTGGGTTGACACAGCTTTTGTCTGACACTTTACCATTTTCTATGTAATCCAACAAGATGGAGGAACTCCCAGCAATTAGTTTAGCAAAACAGCATCACAATGTCCTTTAAAAAAGCTTATAAAAATTGAATAGGTTTTGCATCTTCACTGTACCAAAACCAAGAAGCTATTTATATAGACTTACCCAAGTTTAAATTTTAACTGTGTGTTATCTTAAAACAACCCCTCATATGGGTTAAAAGTCAATAGCAACTATAACTGCTGGGTTTTTTTCTTGTTTTATGCTCCCCTTGTTTGATTACAAGACTACAGAGACATTTATGACTTGTTATTTGGAAGAGTCTTATCAATTGGATCTGCAGCTACTTAAAGCTGTAGCAGCTGCTACAGCTACTGTATACAGCTGTGTAGTAGCTACTGGGAATATTTATTTCAAGAGTGAAGAATGTATCTGTTCAAAAGCTACTGATTTTTTGTTTTCTTGGCTTACAGACCCAAGTAAAAAGTTATCAATATACCTCTTCCACAGAATAAGAACCAGGAGTTTTCTTGTCCACTGCAGTTTTCAGAGAGATTCTATTTCTTGCAGATGTTCTAATGACATAAAGACTGCCTGGCTGTGACCTAATATTTTGCCTATATTTCTTTTTAATTCTCATTTCCTGCAGATCTCTGGCACAGCAAAGATTTGTTGTCATCTTTACCATAGCTGCAAAGAAAAGAAAAAGTAATCAAAACCTTTTTAGAGTATATATTGATTTTATATATACAATCATACTTTAAAAGCACATTCAGAGGATTTTATTTGTTAAGCCACTCTGCAGATTTTTAGATACTACAACAACCTAACTATTCAACACTTACTGCATTTAAAAAGCAGTGTTTACTGAAGGCATTTAAATAATATTTATATGAAATGAATTATATGAAATGAGTATATATAACTGCAACTCCCTTAACAAAATTAAATCTCATAATTTTCTCAGATTCAACTCTATCATCATAGAAAATTCCAAATGAACGAAATTAGTTGGTAATGACTATAAAGTCCATAATCCTAAGATTTTGATGTGAAAATACAGCATCTAATTCTGCTGTATCTAGTATTAATCCATCTGTTTGAATATACACAATAAATCCTTCTGGAAAAAAATTCATATTATTCAATAGTAATAGTTGCAGAAATTATATACACTGGAACACTGAAGACAGCTTAAGAAGGCATAAGTCTACATGCTAAATAAAGTCAAACAGTCAAGCATTTAAACTTTTCCTCTGAAAATGACACAGTCATTTATATCATTAAGCCTTCATTTTAATTATAAAACAATGAAGACAAGCTTCTATAAAACTGAAATAGGTATAGCAATGTTATTATTTAAAGTTCCTTCAATATTTTGCTTAGGAGTTATACAAAATCAAATATAAAATGAAACATAAGCCATTTGAAACACTCATTTCTGAAGCACTGTGTAAAACTGCACCTTTTATGTTCTAAATTAACTTTGGAGATGAGTTGCACATGCTTTATTAGCAGTGCAATACAAATTATTGATAAAGCAATTATTTCCTAATTTTCCTGAAAAAAACCCCAAGTGACCAAAAACCTAAGGTTAAAATGAAGCTTCTTTTTATTTAAAGAAGAAGTCGTACAGAATATGCAAGTTCAGTTCTGGTAGTTAGTATTCCCAATAGGTGAGTGATGAAAAACTGACAATACCTAAATTGCCATCCTCTAGGCCTGTGTCTGCTGCATGCTGAAGGCAAGACTGGTCCTCCTCAGGTTCAGCAACATTTTGCTCAGTTGTCATCTGATTTAATTCCGTCTTGTTGCATCTTTTGTTGGTGCTTTGTTCAACTGCAGAAAATGTCAGCTTGGTTTTGAAGGGTGGAACAAAAGTCTTAGCAGTTTTGCTAGATTTGTGCAGATTTCTGGTTTCTTCAGTGTCTTTTGCTGAGGCCTTACATGGAGTAGAAACCCCTGAAGTTCTGTTTGAAGACTGCCTTAGTGCACAGTGCTGAAAAATAGCAGGTTTAGATTTGAATCCTTTGAAGTCTTGATCTGGTAAGGTAAGGGTAGGATTCTTGACTTCTTGTCGTTCTTTAGTAGCTCTACAGAAATGAAAACATTTAAACATCGAGGTTTCAGCTTCTTGACAAAAACCTTTGTCAGGATTTTTATATTCTTAAATCAGTAATACAACTTTCAACACTACAGAAATAAAAAAATATCAGTCTTTAACATATGTATAGTTGATATCTACCAAGAAAACAGACATACAAGTGTAAAATTTGGTCTATGCAGCCATGCTTGTTATTTGGTTATAAATTTAATGTTTATTTGGTTATAAATTTAATGTTTATTTTGAAGTAAAGTTATTAATCTTTCTAGAGAATTGGTTAGCAAATTATTACCACATATTTTTTTTAAAGTTAAAAGAGGATGTGAAGATTTAAGAAATTGCATTAAAAGAATTCTATAATATATTATAAATTTCTCACCCAAAAGGTTGACAAGTTAGAGGTTTTAAAGGAACATGGTACATAAATTTTCTTCTGTCTTTGAAAATGCCTGTAAGATGATTGGAAAAAAGGCTTGAAATGGCACATTGTATGGATAATAAGTATTTAGAGCACCTTTCTATATTTTTTTCTATATTAATGTTAAAGATACACAGAAAAGCTTCCAGAGTGGATTTAAACAGCTCAGTTGTTTTCTTTTCCCCCCAGATAAAATATTTGTATCAAACACCTTCTCATACTTGCAGACGGATGTAAAGAATAAGTGGACATAATGCTTAATTCTCAAAAATTCCTATTTGTGACTTTGCAAGATGTTTTTAGGCTCCAGAAAGGGAAGTGTTTGCCACATATTCAATTGCAGGTAAGGTCACCATTGAACTTAGGACTGTTTTAGCAATTTGTTGGGGGTTTTTTTGTAAGTTACAGCAGAAAACAGAACATTTGCACAAACTCCTCCTTCCAACACTGAAGAACCTGCTTATTAGAATTATCAACATACCTAAATCATGACTGCCTGGAATTAAACTCCTTTTGTATGCCCTTAGGCTACAAAGAGGAAGTTTTATATGAGACATCATATGTACAAGATGCCACAAGTTCTACAAGTCAGAGGCAAGACTGTACTGAAACTTAAAACAGTTTTCAGTTGTTCCACCAAAGAACAAACACTGTTCAGATCCCACTGCAAGGAAGGATAATATTTACATGTGAAGGGCATGAAATGATTCTCTGTCAGCAGCCTATAAATTCTATTTAAAGCTTTCAGTAAATAATAGGGTTTATGCTTACAGCAGATTTAGGAACCAATATGCTGCTTAAACCAATATATTTGCTGAATCCTGCTACTGAATTCTAGGTGAAAGCATGCAGTGCTTAGAAAGAACAAGTTCCTTAAAGAACACAAGTTATCCCATAATCAAAATCTATAGCCAAAATCATACTATCCTAATGCTCTAATCAGTAACCAGCTTCACAGAAAGCATCAACTCAAATTTTAAAACCTTGATTTCACTTTCAAAGTCTCCATATTAAAATCAATAAATTCCTATCAAGATGGAAATTGAACCAGGGTTCTTGCAGAAGGACATTGAGATTCTACCCAAGGCACAGCATTAATTATGTGGTTTCAACTCAGCAGAGACATTACAGAATCACAGAATTGTCACAGTTGGAAAAGACCACTACCTGTGATCACCAAGTCCAACCAAAGCAGCTTCCCTGAATTTTCATTAATATATTGATAAAAGAAGCAGTTAAACTTAATTTGTTGGCAGCTGAAGAACTGTAAAGATCCGAAAGATAACAACTGACATCAGATTACTGCTTAGAACACAAGAAGACTAAAATTACCATCAGGAGTGCTTTTTGAAGCTTTCAAAGATCTGGGGGGATTCTCAGTTCTGTTAAAGTCAAGCAGTAGCTGTCTTTTAATTGGAGGTTCTCCTAGGGTAAAAACACAGATTTTTAAAAGGTGATATTAATTTTAATTTCAGTTTCTTACCAATATTGTCTAAATTATAACATCTAAATAAAACATTCAAGAAGTCAAAGCAAGTGATAGTAGCAGGTTTTCAGATCACACATCTGTATTAAAAGGCCTTTTTGTGAACACAGAGTTACTTCACCACAAATTGCAAGTTTCTTCTGTACAGAATGACTGTACTGTATAGCCAAGAATGATTTCAAGACCATATAAAGTCTGTTGCAGAATCTTTTGTGCTTAGTAGGTCTGTTCCACCCAAATAAAAATTTGTGAGCCTTAAGTTATCAAATGCAATGCAGTCAGCCTGAATCACCAAGTGTACCATGGCAGACTTGAGCAGCACAGCTCAACTGCACTGTCTGTTGCACTTTCAGTAATCAAAGAGTCTCTGGAGAATTCTAGGAGCATGTAATATCTTGTACATAAGCTGCAACTAAGGATCTGACTCAACTGTAAGTCAGACTGATTAAAATGTTATCTGCCTCTTCATGCCTGCCCAAACTTTCCAGCCTTTGTACCTGAACTGGCATTGAGGCAGCAACTCTGTTGCAGTCTACCCTTTCATTACTAGTTTTCTGCTGGCTCAAGCCCTTGAACAGGCCTGGGTGACTCTGCAAGCATTAAGTACCAGTGCTTCAGACTTGAGACAGACGAGTGTCAGATGGTGAGAAACTGTGCTTTAGGACCAACAACTATGTTTCATATGAGACCAGCAATCTCAATACAAGTGAAACCTTCTCCTCCTCACTTGCAAGGCACAAAAAGATGAAAATGGAAATACTACTACTAGTATTTAAACAAACAAACAAGAAAAATCTTGAATTGTACAGAGGAAAAAAAAAGGAAGGAAGTCTGCTCAATAGGAAAAGCAGCAGTAGCTTTCTTCCACAACTTTATGATAAAACAGAAAACCTGCACATCTTCTAAATTACTAATCACAAATTTAGCTTGTAGTGTGTGATTGAGGCTGGAAAAAGCAGATGACCTATTGCCAGCAGCAAGAAAATTGTCATTGACACTTAGAGAAAGAACTAACTTCTCTATGACCTAAAAATCAATGTGAAATGAAAAAACAGCCCAATACAATGCACTGTGCAGAAACATGGAATTGAACATATATAAGACCAAGACCTACCGAATGAGGTTGTTTCTTCACAGGGCCTCTTCCCAAAGATCTTGTTTTGAAAGGTTTTATCCAGTCTGCCACTGAAGGATTGTGCACTATTAACTGGTGCTCTCAAATCTGAAAGGTCATCTTCCATAAAAGCTCTTGCACTTTCTACAGCCTCCATTTCCAAGTAATTTTTTTGAGTTTGGAGAAGATTGATATTTGTTCCTTCTTTAGTAGTAGCACTGCATGAAACTGCTTCAGATTCTGTTTTCATCCCAACATTCAGCTGCCCTTTTCCAAAAGGCCTGGACTCCTCTTCCTGCAGGCTATTTTTAAGTGAAGTTACCTGCTTGCTTTTCTGAATATGTGGTACATACTCAGGCATGTTGACATGGTGACTGCTTGGGAAAGGCTTCATTTCCTCAGAGCAGATGCTTTTTAAGTCAAAGTCTTCATTGCAGTTCTTCTCAGTTTTGGATTCTGGTATCATTTTATCAGTTAGAGAATTTATATGTTGACCGTTCTCTTTAATTGAACTAGGTTGATCTGGAATAGAAAGCTCACTGCTAAAAAAGTCAGATTCCTTTAAGATTGCTTTTGCTTTTTGATAGGCATTTTCAGAGACTGTTACCTGCTTTCCACTTGCAGTGCTGAACCCAAAAGCTGGATTTAAAATCAGTTCAGTGGGGGCATTTTCTTTACCTTTTGTTAATGTCATCTGCATTTGCTTTGGAGCTCCTTCAGCGTGCACTGTAGACTTCTCAACACCTTCCTCAACTAAATATGCTTCTTGTACATGTGATGAGTTGCTACCTTCCATCTCAGAAAAGAGTTGTCTAGCTCTCTTGAGTGACTCTTCTGATAGCTGTACAGGCTTACCACTTGCTGTACTAAAAAATCCAAGATTGCTTATAGAAGAATCAGCTTGCTTTATCTGCTTCTCTGGAACAGGCAAGTGCCCTAAGGGCTTTATATTCTGCCCAAAGCATAGCCTCTGAGAGTTTGAAACAGACTTTGCATCTGCAAATGTGTTTGTATCTTGGTGATCATCTTCACCAGCATTTGCATTCCCCTTAGTAAAATGGGATACAGCTGAATTAATCTTTTCACTTCTTGTAGCAGTCAAATACTTAGTGGAACCAGGACACTCGGCTTGAATTATGGAAGATGAATTCCCAGCAATTTCTGTTTGCTTAGTTCTTGAGTTAGTCTCAGCTTCATAATCTACAGATTCACTGTAGTCTTCTTGAAACATTTGTCTGACTCGTGTTAATGCACTTCCTGAAACAGGAACTGCTTTACCTTTTGCTGTACTAAACACATTTTGTTTGAGATCAACCTTTTGGTTTTCAACATTAAGTGTTGTTTCTTTTAAGCTGGTTAAATTAGTTTCATCTTCAGGAAGACTGACTAGTGACTGGTTTTGGCAAGCATTAACTATGGTGTGTGTGAAGCAGTTTGTATCAGCACAAGGTTCATTTATATGTTCTAAGTCAAACTCCTTACTGTCACTGTTCAAATGGGAAGAGCTACTTTTTGAAAACAAGAAAAGGGATTCATCAGGTTTATTGTTACCATCTTCAAGAAAGCAAGTACTTTTTGTGTCTCCAGGCACAGATTTATCTTCAAGGTCATTTGATACTTTCATTACATGCAGAGATGTAGCAGGGTGCACAGGAAAATCATGCATGTTATCTGAATCATCCCTCTTTTCTGTTGAGTATTCCTGCTCTCTCTCTGCAAACAGTTTCCCATCTTCTGACAAACAAGTTCTACTTAAAGGATCATTCTCCTGTCTGGGAAGAGATTCTAATTCTGATGGTCCAGGTCTGACATCAGCTTTTTTATGTGCATATGAAGTTACCAAACTTCTTTCACAACCTTCACCCAGATTAAGAAATGCATCACCTTTAACAGTATCAGGAAACCCTTGTTTATGGGGACTGCTCTCTACTGCCTGCTTAAATTGATCTCCTGATTCCTCAGGAACCAGCTTTTTATTAAGTTTTTCTGGATCACATTGAGCAACACTTTCAATATATAAGTCACAGTCTTTGAGACAGTTTTTAACACATTTCCTTTTCCTTGAGGGGTTCTCAAAAACATCACTATGTTCCTTTCCTACATCAACACTTTCTGTAAAGAACTGTTCAGCTTTATCCAAAAATCCATCAGCAATTGTTATTTTCTTGCCACTAGCAGTATGAAAATCCGTCAGAAAACTGCCCTGCACTTCATTTTTTTCAACATCCACCTCTTGTTTGACAGGTATTTGATGATGATGGGAAGATCCTATTTTCATTCTGCTTTCATTCATTACCAGGATCTCATCATGGGTTGTGTCTTCTCTTTCCATATTTTCACTATTTGCCTTTTGGTTATCAGAGTTCTCCAAAACACTCACATCTCTTTCTCCACATGGCACAGTGAGCAAGTGTAGAGATTCATCCAAAGCTGCATCAGAAATGGATATATCACCACCACCAGGTGGAGTTAGAAATTTTTGTAACATATCTTCATTTTCCTGCTTTCTGTCTTCTCCTTTCTGACTAGCAGCTAAGTTTTCCATTTCATCTGACGGACTTAAATTATGCTCTTCTGCAGCTGTAATAGCATCTCCTAGACACATTACATCTAATGAATCTTCTTGCAAACTACTTTCAGTGTGGTGATCTCCTTGATTCAAAAATTCTTTGGAAGTTTTATAATTCTGGTTATGTTTTTTAACAGAAGATGGGCTGCTGTTAGTACTACAGAAATTAACATTTTCAGTATCATTTATGGATCTTTTCGACTGATTTTCTTTCAACAGTGTACCAATATTTTCGTTATCTTTTTCCTGTGCATGGTGGGAAAGAGAATCTGTGTGGGAAGGGCCACCAGTTCTTATGAAATCTGAAACACAAACTGTTTTGCCTTTGTTTTCTTCTGTCAGGCATCTGACGAAATTACAGTTAGAAGTCATACTTGAATTGTGACATCTAGTTCTAGTTTTAGAAGATTTAAACAAATAGTTATCATCATCCAAGTCCCTGAAGAGCTCTGCAGATCTGTTCAAAGCTGCCTTGGAAATATTTATTTTTTTACCTCCAGCTGAAGTAAAGCCTACAAAACTAGAAAAGCTCTCTTGTTTAGTTACTGGAAAGTTCTCATTAAATATTCTACTTTCATTTCTGTCTGAGTTAGTAAAAGTAACCTTTTTGTCATCTTTATAGAAAACCACTGCAGGTTTTTTTTCACATTCCACCATTTCATAGTCTTCATTTGAGTCTTCCTGCTTAGTACAGTAATTGTCATTTCTTACTGGATTTTCAGATTTAGGAGTGCTACAAAAATCAGCATCTTTCCTTGTTTCAGAAATATTTTCCACATTCCTTGCTCCATGTGTTTCTACAGTTCCACACTGTTGAAAGCCTGGACTTTGTATTATGTTACTTTGCTTTCTGAACTGTGTAAATTCAAACTGGCTTCCAGTTTCCTCCAGGATACTGGAGAGTTCAGCAATTTCAGCTTCCTGGCTTGCTGTCAAGTTTTGATTTTTTTCTTGCAAAGATTGTGAACTTCTAGGAAAGCTTTTACACAACTGAACTTTATGTGGAACAAACTGTGGATGCCTGGGCTCAAGAAAACTTGTCTGCAAATCTGAAGAATCAGGTAACTTGCTTTCTGAATCTGAGAAAAACATATTCTCTTTTCTAACTTGATTTGGAAAGTTTCTGACTCTTTCCATAGAATAGTCTTCAAAGCATTCATTTTCAATATCTCTAAACAGCATTCTGCCTTTTGCTATACTGGCTTCAGAGAATTTAATCTGCTTATTTGAAGCAGTCTGAAAGCCACCAAAGCCCAGATTCCAACTGCATGCAGTCAGCTTTCCTGAGGATTTCCCTTTATACTTTAGGCTCTCATTTGGCTTTTTCCTGGGATACATAGGTGCTACTTGTTTATCTCCTTTAGAAGTTGCTTCATCTAAAGAATTATCATCTACACTATCTAACAATTCTTTAGCAATCTCTACAGCTACATTATTGAAAGGAGCTGCTTGAGAGATTTCATTGTTTTCAAGTGACTTTGGCTCTTCGTTGTTGGCTACAGCTTCTGAAAAGGCAGCTGCATCTGGTTTCTCCTCTTGTTTTAATACAATATTATCATTTTCTGTGCAATTTATTTCCAAAGGTTGAAGTACTTCTCTACAGTCAACCACTGACCACTGCTCTGTAGCCTGCCTTTTATCAGACGATGTTTTATTGCAAAAATCACTGTCAGCTCCATTTGAGCCCAAATTAATCTGACTCAAAGTATTAATGAAACTGCCATCTGTCACAGATGTAGTGTCATGGTGCATATCAAGCAAGCGTTCCTTATCACTGGGAGAAGACCATGCAAGTTCTCCTTTCAGCCTCCGAGGTACAGTAGATCCACTGTCCACATGAGCACTCTCATTTTTATCTTCCTCACCTTTCTCCAAGCAACAGCCTTTAGGGAACAATCTGGAATGCCTTCTTCCCATCAGGCATGATGAAGTTAGAACTTTACGTTTTGTATTCAGAATTATTTCAGTATCTAAAGAGTTTGCTGTATCTTCTTTCTGTGTAGAAGATATTTCTAAGCATTTTAATGATGTAGCAGGATGATCCTCTCTTGTATTTTCTCCCATGTCTCTCCAGTCCTGTTGCTCCAGCCTGTTGTTGAAGGAATTATTAGACGAGTTATCTGTTGTATCAGTTTTTAAAGTACAAGTGCTGAAATTATTTTCCTTGATATTTGATGGCAAACATTGTCTCTCAGCATGAAACAAGCAGTCTACAAGAAAAGACATTAAGGAAAAAAAATGTTAGTAAAGTAGTTCTCATTTACTCAAATTACTGCAAATTAAGATTAATTATTATCATAATATTTTGGCCCATAAAAACATTTCTACACGTGTTTAACAGTGGTACCAGAAATATCACTTCTGTTTTCAAATGTGAATGCCCTCACAAGATTGGAGATGTCTCTTATCTAAATCATGTTCCAGCAGCTAGGAACAGCTGTAACAGCCTGCAGTTTATGCTATCAGAAAAAATAATCAATCTTCAGTTGTAATGAAATTTGAAGAGGCAGGTTCCCATTCCTTGTGTCTCAACATAAGGATTTGTTTCAAACTTTAAAAATAAGCACTTCAACTCATAATATTGACTAATGTTTCTAGCAAGAACAGCAACTTTTTAAAAAAGGAGTATGTGCTTGCTTTCATGATACAATAAATTTTTAATATTTTGTTCTTCTGGAAGCAACAGATGTATTGCCTTTTAACACCCTAATTTTAGGAAAGTAATAATAGAGCTTTACCATTCTTTATGACCTCTCCAAAGTGATCAATTCAGACAGGATTGTCCTTGACACTATGGATGTCTAAACAGCACTGACAAAGATAA
The DNA here is from genome assembly GCF_003957555.1 of Calypte anna. NCBI lineage: Eukaryota > Metazoa > Chordata > Aves > Apodiformes > Trochilidae > Calypte > Calypte anna. The sequence continues at coordinate 176,027,804 of NC_044244.1, forward strand.
TTAAGCTTGTCAGTTAGCATAGTGGTTCAGGATGGGAGTTTCTACTTCACAAACTAATCTGAACCTCAAGAGTGAGGTAGCACCAGACTACTTGAAAGTTATGGTATTCTGTCACTATTATTAAAACTAACAGAACAATTGTTGCAGAGCTTCTTTATCACAGACACAAGATTTTACCTGAAACATTTATATAAAAGGTTCTTATTTAATAAGGAATCTTCCACAAACGATGACAAGCTTAATTACCCACCTTGCTCATCAACACTGGCCAGATGACAGCCTTTAATTTCATATGAATCAGATTCTGAATGTGGTAATACAGGACAAACAGGTGATTCAGAGGTTACTTTTTTCTGTATTTTTTCTTCTTCATATAGCAAAGTATTATTTATTGTATAAATAAATCTCTTGGATCTCTTTCTTAAGCTGGATAACATATTCAGATGTTTAAAGCCAGACTTTTTAAGAGTATTTTCCCTATTTATTAAATGTAGGTCGTTGCAAATACCTGGAGATGCAGCACCACATGCAAGTGACTGGGACAGAACATCAGTTATGACAGACTTCGAAGTTGCTTTTAAATGCTTGGAAAAGCTGCCATTGTAGACTACAGAATACTCTGTGATATTTGTTCTTTCAATTAAAAAGGAATTACAGTTTAAAAAGCTCACTTTGGAAACCCTCTCAGCTGCACATCCTTTTCCTAACTTTGGCTCTTGAACACTCAGAGATGCAGATTTTACTGGAGTTATTTCTGAAGCTGGGATGGTTTCAGATTTTTTCACTTCATAGCACTTTTCTGACAAATTGACACTCAATAGCTTTTGGGCTTTTATCAAGCCTGAAGCATTCAGTAAAGAGGTTTCCACAGCATCCTTGGTCATTAGTACTGACGTCTCTAAGTCCTTCTCTCTACCTAAGTCAGAGGGTGGAGAGCTACCTACAGAGGTGTCTGTGTGAGTTACATCCAGATCAGATAAGTTCAGTTGAGACCACTGGCTTGATGAGGGTGGCACCTTGTCTGTCACAGGTTTCTCCTTCTCAGCTGACTTCTCTGTTGTATAATCTTGCACATCTCCTGCAATCCGAAGTGACTCCAGTTCTTTTTCCTGTCCTATTAAACAGCTATCTTTACCATCCACCAGATCTTCTTCAGTATTTTGGACTAAAGAATCCGTCATTTCAATAAGGTGGCTTTTTTCTGTCAAGCTTGATGTTTCTGCTTCCTGTGACATTCCAGTCTGTCTTCTGATAAACTTCTTAGAAGGAAAATGCCCCTTTCCTTGTGTTTTATCTATGTTGATTTCACATTGCTCAACTGCCTCCAGAGCTGTTCCATCCAGAAGAGTTCCATGGGACTTGGCAGACGTGTTGAATGTATCCTCAAAGCTATTCATCTCACCAAATAAGCCATCCAACACCTCAGACTCTAAATAGTTGAGAGGAAAAGAAGGGAGAGGAAAAAGAAGTAAAAAATTAATTTTTAGGAAATAACAGTAAGTACAGGTTTTAATTTAATGGAAATTACTGCTACCCAGAAGTGAGTTAGGAAAGAAAAAAATCTACTTAAAGAAGTTTATTGTTAGAAGCTGCTGTTAGAGAACACAGGAGGCAAAGGACACCCATGTAGATGCCCTGGCTTCCTAAGAAATGCAGTGACTAAACAGATTTCCAAGATGAAACCAAGTTGTCTCTCAGAAGAATCTTCTTTTTTCTATGGACAGCAAAACAAGTAGGTAATTTTTTAAGATAACTGTCTAGATTTTTTTCTTCCAAAATTTACACCAGATGGTAGGCATCAAACACCTTAAGAAGCTGCCTGTTTTGGGTTTATAATTGGCAGCTAAAGAAACTGCCTTATTTAAGGATGATTCTAGTAAATTGTTTTTTGCTTTGATATAGAATACTATAGTATTTAGGAAAGAGTCTAATTTTTAAAAAAATTTTAGAAAGCTTTTAACAAGTTCCAAATGATTAGCAGTAATATTAAAAAAATAATGAGAATTTTTTGTTTGTGCAGAGTATATATCAAATAATATGCACTGGGGAAAAATAACCAACTCTACTTTATAGACCAGCATAAAAGCTTATACATACCAAATGAAAATATTACCTTCTCACATGTATAAAACTAGGCCTACCATTCAAAATACTCCACATTCAACATGATAGATGGCTTTTATTTAGAGAGTACTTTTTCAGACTTTTTTTAATCAAATAAATTGTAGCCAAGTACCTAGAAAAAAATATCCTTGTCCTCTGTTTTCCTTGGGCATGTAACCAACAGGTTAAGTGTTCCATAAGTGTTTTTTAGGAAGCATTTATGTTATTTAGAACTCTATTCCCTATTAGAACTTTTAAATAACCTAGTGAACACAAGATTTTTCTATTCAGAAGTCCACAGAAGATTTCCAAATACTTGGTGACACACATACAACTATTTGCAATAATCCATTAATGGCTGATGCCCAGACTGTAGGCATAAAACCACACCTTTCATCCCATCTCTTTTAGCTGTTACCCATTCTCTTTACTTTCTATTTTTCATCTGAATGGCTGAGGGTATCACTGAACAAGATCTTGAAAAGAAACTAACACTACAGATTGAGTGTGCAGGTCTTTTTCCCTTATTGAAGTACATTCCCCTGGAGTAACTTGTGTGTCCACATCGTTTCATTCTGTAATTAGTCATCAGCAGAGCTTTCTAAAAAGACAGAGCTGTATTTCTTTTTACTTAAACAGGAGCCATTACCTTTGATCAAAAAAAGAACACCAGGAGTTTTATAAAGATATTGGTTGTACACTGAATAACCTGATGCCAGGGGGTGTGCATGGGAGAAGCAGTAAGTTCATTTTGACTTCTTAACTCACTTGAGGATCAGCGAAATGATAACTCCAGAAACAGGGAATCCACAACAGCATTCTCCTGTTTTCCCAGTAAGTTCCCTAACTAGGCAGTAATTACCTAACTGATTTTCTCAACACCTCTCCTTCTGGGTAATACAATACTCAGGAAAAAAGAGATTTACATTAGATGTCACTTCTCTAAAGTCCTATATTGACTGATGGTTAGAACATATTGCCAAATTTCAGGTTGGAATCCTTACAAGAAGGTGGTATTGATCCCACTGAACCCTACTCCATTAGTTCTAAACACAGATTAACAAGGAGCCATTTACTCTGACCAGGGTTATAAAGGGAATTGATGATGTAATTTCATTTGTTAATTGAAGAGTTTAAATATTAAACTTTGGGCAACAGGCTTAGGTAAAATACTTAAAATATTACAGAATTACATTATTCCTGCTAGATTTTCAATTTAAATAGCTTCCCAGTCAATATGCTGATTACTTGAGCTCCTTCTGTGAAATTCCAAAGTGTTACTGCATGACAACACATACCTCACCGGCCATGGTTACACTAAGTATAAAGCAGTTTAGAAACAGTTCCCTCTTCCCCCAAATTACTACAACTAAAAATAATTTAAAATTGCAGAAAAAAAAAAATCTTTAAAATATTTGGTAGTTCTTGTACTTTGGAGAAAGTGCATTTATTCAGTCCCAGATAATAAGTACACAGATTGTACAATACGGTCTCTTCATGTCCTTAAAATCAATCGTTCTGGTTGGAAAAGACCTTTAAGGTCATCAAGTCCAACTGTTAAGCTAGTACACTGCCAAGTCCACCAAGATGTAGGTATCCCACCCTCAAATGTAGGTATTCAACTCAATATTATGATGGCTCTTTCTTTGACTGAAACAAGATTTGTACCTAATAAAACTGATGATCATGATCACACACCACTATTCTACAGAAAACCAGCATTTGAAAGCTACAACCGTGGAGGTTTGAGCCATCCTTCATTCCACATTACAGTTTCAAACGGTAGGTTAACTAAGTTATCAAAAAGTAAAGACAGAGGAGAAAGAGACATTTGCAAAATTTATTTGGTACTTCAGAAGAAATGGGTTTCTCCTTCCTCTTATTTTCACTGAGACATTGTTTTCACTAGCCTTCACTACTGCCAAGTTTTAACTACTTTGCTGCTTCATAGTATGGGATACAATAAGCCATTTGAGACCAGAGAAAGAGGACATTCATTTAAATGCCCTTAATTTCTACAAATATTTTACTGACCACAGATTACTTGAATATGTTTACTACCAACTACATTTTCCTCAGCATGTTTGAACCTACAAAATAAAAATAGCTGTACAGATTGCTCTCCAATCAACAATGCTGCCTGACCCCAGCATTATCAGCCCTGCTCATCAAATCCTAAACTGATTCTTTCACATGTATCACCAAACAATATTTTTGGGGCAGTCCATTCAGTTTAGGTAAAGAGGTGTACAATCTTTAGGATACATCATCCTGCCTAGCTTGTCAATATCTACAACACCCTTTTACACCCACACATGCTGAACAAATTTCTTTTAATATTCTGTTAATATTCTTCCCTTCCTTTCCCCATCATTTCTCAACAAAAATAAAAAAACTCAAATTGAAGCCTACATTTCCACTTGTTCACTAACATTATTAAAGAACAGACTGGAAATTTTTTTTTCCATTGGCTATTTTCTGCATTCATTGAAAAACAAATCCCAACATTTCCTTTTCCTAAACAATTTGTCACACTTTGAACTACTGATAAGTAAATGAAGAAAGTATATAGCAAGATTAAGTAACAAGCTCACCAAGAATAATGAGTATTGGAGTGAAACTACATGATAGTTAAACCTATTCAATAGCCAGAAGCAGCAGTCTTGCTCCTCCCTTGAGCCTGTACCAATTTTCTCTCTCAGATCTCCCATCACATCTCCACTTACACCAGTACTAATCTACCTGTCAATCAGTGGCATGGTAACCTGATTTGATTCACAGACTCCACAGAAACTGATTCTAAGGCCAGACTAGTTTTACAAAGTTGATTAAGTTCAGGAAGTGGTAGTACACATCTATTAGAGGAAATATAGCATAGCTGAAGACATCCAATGCAACTTGACCTTCAGTTTTGCATCACAGCATACTCAGTAGTAAAGCACCAGTGCATACCAAAATCCTTGATGTCATCTTCAGCATGTATGAGCTTCACAGTCTCTGCTGCAGACAGCACACTTGTGTTGCTTGTCCCAGGGCAAACCTCACGGTTGGAAAAAAAGTTGTGCAAAATCTGGAGGCCAAAGACATCAGCAGTTGCATTACATACCAGCAAGTGTCACTTTAACAGTAAAGCATCTCACTCTGAACATTTACTGCAGTGGATGAATAACTCTGCACCTCTTAAAATGAAAGGTAGCACTTGAAAATAAAGCTACACTTGACAATAAAACTGTTGGTAATTCCCATTTTCAATTCAAATCAAGGTTGAATTCAAATTCAAGGCAGTGAATGGGTTCAGCAGTTTACTATAGCCAAGATTGTCAAAAAGGAACAAAGGAGGGAGGAGAAAGACATTCTGCATGTTTTAATTTGTAATGGTTTGCTAACTGTGGGGTTTCAGGTAGTTAAGAATCAAACTTAAAAAAAAGCAAAATTGTAACTGAATCCTATTAGCACCTTTCTCAGTATTCAGCCTAAATAATCATTCAGCTTTCATATACACAGGGTAAAATGACAATTTTGCAGGAACTCTTCCTCTACTAACAATATCCAAGGACTGAAATTAATACTCAATTATAACTTTAGGTATAGTGGTTGAGCACAAGAAGTTATTGGAAAATGTAAGTCAAACCACAACTCCTAAAACTTTGACAGATGAGGTAAAAACCAAATTCTCAGATTAACAGCATACTGCAATTCCTACGTTTGATTTCTCTTTGAATGACTCCCACTGCTACTGAATCAAAGTATTTTTTAATTTTTTTAAAAGACAGCAAAAAATAATCTTCAAAAGAGGTTATTTGTGAGAATAGTCTACAGCCAGGATTCACAAGTTCAGTTTTGAGAGTAGTAGCTTAAAAACAGCCAGAGAGGAGAACTTAGAATGAAAATAACAGAATATTTTATTCTTGGCTCAAGGAATGTAAACATGTAACTGAATAGCTTAACTGAAATTAAAACCCAGCATAGCTCTTAAAACTACTTACTATCTCAGCTCTTTCATCCTGTTGCTTTGCTCCAGAAATAGAATTATTCTCTCTAGCTTTAGAAGAAAGACAGAGAAGTCAGTTCATTTGCTGAGTGTGTTCAAATATAGTTATGTTTTGGGAGGGTTTTCACTGGATTATTTTACATGCAACTAAGACCTGTGAACACAAAACTACTAAAAACAAACTAAAAGTTCTAACTGAAGTCCTACAGGTGAGGCTGATGGACAGTGGACAAAAACAGTTTCATAACAGCACAAAACACACCAAATTGCAGGTTGTGGTTTCTGCTATGTAGGTAGCCCAGTTACCACCCAGCCCAATTACCATCACTGCCAATCCCCTTTTAAGCAGTTATGCATGGCACCACTCTATTTTTTTTCTGTCAAAGGATCTGGATGAGATCTTCAAGCCTTTGTCAGGAATTTGTTTTTTTCCATTTCCTCCCACATGAGCAGTAAACTTTTTTCACCTACATTACAGAAGAAGAAAGTGAACCCTATTTTTAAAACACCTAAGGAGCAGTACATTCTAATAACAAGTTTCACAGACGTGGCACCCAGGTTGCATGTAGCAGCCACATGACTCACACTTTCCTTTTATAGGTCCCAGACAGCAGAGTGGGCATCATTACAATAAAATACTAGGCTCATCCAGGAAGTGGAAGTATGAGAAGGAGACCTCAAACCACAACTCATCTCCCAGAAGAACATTTTTAAGCAGTGGGTACTTCCATCCTTTCTTTTCAGATCACATAATTCATAACCAATAAAAAAAAAATAAATAGTATAACTCAGTAGCCTTGTGAACAGTAACACCCCCTCCCTGCCAAACACAGAATCATGGAATATCTCCAGTGGAAGGAAGGCTCATTGAGTTCCACTCCCTGCTCCTTGCAGGACTACCTAAAACTAAACCATATGACTAAGAGCATGATCTGGACACTTCTTGAACTCTGAAAGGCTTGGTGCTGAGATCAATTCTTGTGTGAGGAGATTACCACTTCTTGCATGTGTTCTTAATATGCTTTATACGGTTTAATGCTCAATATGCTTTATACAGTTGTAGTTTAAGCTCATTAACAAGAGCAATATAAGGAAATAGGCAGACATCTAGGTTTTCCTGTTTTCTCAAGAGTTTTCATCAAAAAATCATAAAGTCAAATTTCATTTTGTTTATCATGCTAAAGAAATCCCACTTAGAGCAATCCCTTAGTTTGAGGCTCAACATTTAGCATCTGTTAGTGCCACTTGAAACAGTCATTTTCCCTCCCCCTCATCCTCACTCACAGCTATGCTGGCACAGCTCTTTGTGCACAGCACAGTAATTGCCCTCTCCACATAACTCAGGAAGCATGCTCTTCAACTGGATCAGTACCTCAGTCTGTCTTGCTGCACCAATACCATGGTAGGTACAGTAAGAGGGCTTAAAAATGCTGAAGCCAGCACTGCTGCTAGGAAATTTATTCAACAGGCTATATCCCCATACTTCATAAACATACTTGTCTGACTTCACCTAACAGTATCTAATTTTATGATAGTGCAAATGTAAACAATCATTTTCTGATCCTCCTTTTATGTTTTGCTGTATTGTTTCTAAAATGGGGCAACCAAGCTGAATGGTCTGGAGAACAAGTCCTGTGAGGAGAGGCTAAGGGAACTGGGAATGTTTAGTTTGGAGGAGGCTGAGAGGAGACCTTATCACTTCCTACAACTACCTGAAGGAGGTTTTAGGGAGGTGGGTGCTGGCCTTGTCTCTCAAGTGAACACTGATAGGACTTGAGGAAATTGCCAAAAACTGCACCAGGGGAGGTTTAGACGAGATCCGAGGAAGAAATTCTTTACTGAGAGAGTAGTTAAGTGTTGGAATGGGCTGCCTAGGGAGGTGGTGGAACCACCATCCCTGGAAGTATTTAAAAACCGTGTAGATGAGGCACTTCAGACACGCTCTAGGAGGTGAGACAAATATATATATATATATATATATATATATATATATACACTATTCAGGAAGGGTGGGGAAGGTGGAGATGCTGACAGTTGGACACTGTGACCTTAGAGATCTTTTCCAACTATTACAATTCTGTGACTCTGTGTACATTTATATTCTCTAATGCCTTACACAAAGGGAGCTTCCACTGTCAATACCAGAAGGTTTTAATCCTTGGCAATAGTTCATTTTTAAAAATACCTATTATCACTGTTGCACCAAGGGTTGGAGGTGTGGCTAAGGAACTTGACCAGGACATATCTGGATCTGCTTCTGCTCCCAGACTTTCAGAAATCCGTTTTGGAGTTCTAACCTAGAAATGTATTAAACAATTATTACTTCTATATAGATGTAATACTCAGGGAAAAGAAAATCAAACACAGGAATGAAGTATTTACCTCCAAAAGTTTTGGTGTGCAAAACAAGCTTCCATATGGTCCTAAAAACATTATGTAAGACATATGTTAAATAATACCTAGGATATAACAATTTATATCTCCAGATATCAGGTATTTTGTAAAACAAAAAAATTAAAATACAAACCAGGCATATTATTTCTCTGAGGTGTTCTATAAGTATTCCTTGGACTGCAAGATAAAAACAAATAAAACCCCCTTTAATTTCACTTATTTCTGAAAATAAATAAATACTTCAGACATTACCATCTCCATTATTTTCTTTCTTTGCAACCATGGCTGTTTAGCTAACTAAATAAAATGTATTTGTTTCTCCTGAAATAATCTCCTCAAACTTCTTCTGAACATCAGTCAGTATTTTAAAATTTACCATAAATTTATTTCTAACTATAATATGTTTCCTTATGAAATGTTAGTTTTCAATGATTATTTGACAAATAGCATACCAGACTTCAACATAACCATGCATTTCTTAACATCTTGTAAGAAACTATGGAAACTGGGTTGGTTTTAATTGAATTATTAGTTTAACTGTTCTTACTCAACATGAACACTTTGTGCAGACTTATCTATTAGGCAATAACCAAAGAAAGTTCAGTAAGTATTATAAATAGTTTTACAAATTACTACTTGAGAAGCACATGATACACAATTACTACTCTTTCTGGGACTGAACACTAAGGATTTAGGAAGCTTAAATAATGTCAACAAATGCCTTATGCCAGCTGTGAAGGACTAGAAAAATAGAAAGGAAGAGCAGCTGAAAGCAAGGAAGTTTTCAAAATGTGTTATTTTTTCTTTTTCGATTCACTTAACAACTTAAAAAGTATCATAAACATACAAGACACGCAAGATTACTGAGGCCTCTGGTGAAGTTTATCAGTCAAATATGGTTATTTTTATGTATCTTGTTTTCTTAAAATCCAGTAAATTTTATATTTTTGTTGACATATTTAGCATACCTAGTAGCAAGGCAGTTGTGGCAGGCACCAGAAGGAGATGCAAGTATTTCATTTTCTTCATCTGTTTTTCTTGTGATCCTTGGGCTTATCAGGTTTTCTCTGTCTACAACATAGAAGATAGTAACACAGCCTTGCAGAACTACAAGTAACAGTTTTGATTTTGAAGTTTAAAGGTAATATTTTTTAAAAAATTTTGTGCCTGATCTTCAGTTAAAAAAACCCCAAATCAATAAAACACTACCTTTTCATCTATTGTTCAAATTCTGTATCTAAATAATGCTAAATACATTTCAAATGGACAGCCAGGACTGCTCATTATGTCACTTTATTAATTTGATATATATGTGCTTCAGTATATTTCCTTGATATTATTCAAATCACATATTCCATTTCAGTTTTAGTGTTCTGTGCCTTTTCTGTCATTGCAGAAATTATTCTTCAAAGAAACTCAATAGATGCAAACATGCATTTGTACCAGATTTCCCTCAGACTTACTTAAGACAAACACTTTTTGATTTGAATAAGCAGTATAAGGGAAAAATTATTCCTGGAACTGTTAGTGGAAGCTCTGTCACTGGTAGCAGAAACTGTTTATAGGCTATGCATCTCCAGGAAAAGAGACAGTCCCCACCAAAGCAGCAGGATCCTCTGGACAGTGAGCCATTCCCATGAACAAGCAACTATTCAGAAGAATTCCTACTCAGAAATCTCAAAAAAACTTCCATATCAGAAATTATTCCAGGGTTTCTGCATTCCCCTCTGCTTTGGAATCCCTGAGGCCATATGCTGCATCCCAGGACCACAGCAAGGTGGAATCCATCAGCTTCCACCCATGCTCTTGTTTTCATGAGAAGAAAACCTGGGTACATATGAGCCAATTGGCTCTAACCAAGAAAACTAGAAGAATAAGATTTTTTTGGCCACAGGTAACTAACAGAAACTTTGGTAACAGTCATAATTTGGTTGTACTTCCTTACAGAGTGCATACAAACATCCCCACGCAGAAACGAAAGCAAAAGCAACTATTTTGAAGCAAAAGAATCATATGGTCCCTTTGTTTGCAATTCATGAAATGCTACCAATAATTCCCTAGTAACTGAATGGTGTAGAAGTCCAAAGAGCTAAATACAGATGAAACATGTTCTCAGATGAAAATAACTTGAGCAGAAGTTCAGTAGTAGACCTGAGAAAAAACAAACAGGGTAGCAATATTCTATGGAAGCAGTGTTACAAAGTATATTTGAACAGCAGCAAAAGAAAGAGATTGTGAAGATATCTGAAGATCTTGTGTAGATCTTTTAAGATCTACATCTTCAAAGTCTTTGCTTTAGGATTTTGAAACAATTCGGTAATAAAAGGCACTTGTGTTTGTCTGTAACCTGTTTGGAAGAGCTTACCATATTGTTAGGAGAGCACAGACACAGGAGATACACAGATTCTGCAGGAACAGGGTTAGACATTATTTTACATAAAAGATTGTTAAATACAATATTGCATAAATTCTCCCTAGAAAAGATTCTTCCCTCTGCTCAAGGAGGATAGGTACTGTGGACTGCAGGTATATCAAAAAGGAGCTGAGTGATATGTACTTCCATGACATACTTGAGATGTGGAAAAAGTACCTCATGACAGTGATAGAACTCCCTGTCTCCAAATGGAAAAGTGTAACTTCCTTCCATGACTTACAGTTTTACTAACTCAGAGTTTAGTGTTTCTAATTCTGCTTAAGAAAGGTTCAGGAGCACCCTACAGATTGCCTCATACTTGAGGATAATAAGCATCTCTTGAGAGTATTTTTTAGAGATTTTGGATAAAACAAAAATCAGACTGCTAAAAAAAATGCATTGTTTCACACTCAGGAGGTTACACTAATAAGAGTTGGGACCACAATAATATATTTTCTACAGGAGACTTATGAAGCATATTATCAGTTTATTGCAAGGCTGAATTGATTCTTAAAATTTATTCTGCACTTTTATAGGTGGCCTACAGAAACCTACTAAGATCAACTTTTTACTCATACAATTTCTGCAGTAGCCATTAACTAATAATCATCAGCTATCACAACAAAAGGTTAAAAAAAAAAAGTCCCTTGCTTACAGAGGTCATAAAGTACCACTTTAGAAAATAAGTACAAATTACTCACTTGATTCTATTTTCTTCTGATCCAGTTCTTTTCCAGGAGAACAAGGTGGAAATAATATACTTTGTTCTTTAAAAATCAGTGGAGTTGATGCCAGCTCACTGTATGTGGAGGGTTTTCTCCTTGGAGTTTTAAAAGATGTTTGATCAAGCCAGCCAAAAGGACCATCAAGTTCTCCTAGCAATTTAGGCTCATATGGGGGTGCTTCTGCACTGAGTTCTTCAAACCAGTTGAGACTGATAGGCCCTAAGTCTATAAAGAAAAACACACAGCAAACCACATGGAAAGGAAAAATGCAAAATGGAAAAATACATGAGGCATCTAAATGCTTGCAGCATTATTATTTATTACTCCTTCCATTGACATACTTCTGCTTATTTTTTTCTAGTTAGCTTTGAACTCTGACAACCACAAAGTACAAAATAATGCCTTCTCAAATTCTCAGAGCATTTAAAAAAAAACTAATAAAGAGCAGATAAACACATTTGTTTATAATAAAAAAGTATTCTTCTGGCTTTTATTTTTACTATACTCAGATTGTCAAGCTAATCATGGTATAACAGGTGCATTTGGTAAAAGATTAACCTGGTCTGCACATGGGTAAATAAAGAGGCCACAAAGAAACAAGTACAAAAACTGAGCACACAGTATAAAAACAGCTACTAATAAAAATTTAAATAAATATATTCAAAGGGAGGTATTAACAAATACAGATGTAGAACAAGAAGAGCATCTAACAAGCTGCACACTGTTTTTCTATGGAACACAGAGCAGATGTGTATAAAATATTGATATCCAGAAAGCAATCCTAACTAAAAATTATTTACTGTAGAGAAGCTGTACCTGATTCACTGCAATGTGCCTTATATATTTCAAAGAAAGTCAGCTTTTCCATAGGTTTGCAAGCCATATTCTGATCCATATCATTACTGGAACAACTGTTGGAAAACCTGAGAAGAAATAAGAAAACACTTTCATGCACTGCAAGTCTTAACCCTGTCTTCCTGCATTCCTTGGTAGGTGTGCTGTAACCAAACCCTTTAGCTCTAGGGCCGTGATGTGCATGTTCAAACACTGGAACGATGAACATGGTATGAAACAGGCAAGAAGAGCATAGGGAGCATTGTCAAGAAGTAGAGCATTGTTATTATCTGTATTATCTAAGGCAAATACAGAAGAAGAATCAAGATGGAATGGGCAGAACGTTTTTGAGGTATTTTAAATATAAACAAAAAAATCCCCACTCGTTACTATATGTTAACAGAATATATACTATTATGTATTAACTCCTACAACCACTACAACTCTTGTGCCAAGGACTACATTTAAAACTGCTTTTAAGGGAAGGAGACACCACCAGTTTAATGGTTCTATTAAACAATCACCAGTAAGACTGCCACAAAAATTTCCCTGCTAATTTTAATACACTTGTTGTTTCTATTGTAAAATCAGTCTCCCACCTAACTGCTGTTTTAAACACACTCTGCGTACCAAAACGAGGAGAAAGACAGGCATTTTAAGGAGGGGTAAAGGCCAAGGCAGAACACCACGAAACTGGTAACTGCCACAGAAATACATTCCAGAGGACGAAGCGCCCCATCCGCTGCTCCCCGTTAGGGGAAGCCTCTGCCGGGCCACACCCGCGCAGGGAGCGCTGCCTCCGAAGCCGCCCCGGGTCCCCCCGGGCCGCAGCCCCGCCGGCAGGCTGGTCCCCGCAACCCCCCGCGCGGGCTGTGAGGAGAAGGGCGGCAGCGGGAGTCCCTCCCCGCGGGGTTAAGTGCCCGGGGGGCGGCGAGGAGACCCCCACACGGAGGGTCGGGCGACCTACGGGGCATTTACCTCCGTCGGGCCCCTGGGGCGAGGCGGCGGCCGCAGCATGGCCTCCCACGTCAGTCAGCGGCACGCGTGGGGGTACGGGAGGGGGCGGCGCCCCGGACACCGCCTTCAAAGCTTTGGCGCCAGAGCCCCCGTGCATGCGCACTCAGTGCATCCACCGCTCTCTCCCGTCGCGTCACGGGAAGGAGGCGGCGCAACGGCCCCGCCTCAGCCGCCCCGGAGCAGCCCCGTTTCAGAGCCGCCCCGCAGCGGCCCCGCCTCGGCCTTTCCCCCTCAGCCTTTCCCCCTCAGCCTTTCCCCCTCAGCCGCTCCCCTTCAGTCGCTCCGCCGAAGCCGCCCTGCCGAAGCCGCCCCGCCGAAGCCGCCCCGCGCTCCGTCCTCCCCGCCCCTCAGCCTGGGAGGAAGGGCACCGGGGCGAGTCGGCGGGGACGGGGAGGTGCCGGGCGAGGGAAGCGCGGTGTCTGTTGTAATTGCATTCCCTGCGGGGCCGATTTCTCACAGTACAAAAGGGGAGTGTCCTGAGCCAGCTGTCAGGCAGCTGCTTCTGTTCCAACCGCCTTAGATAACTTGAGAAATTAACTATGATACGTAAGGCCGATATATTGCAACTTAGTGTCTAAAAGCAGCTAACGCTGATGTCCAAGATGAGAAGAGCAGCACTGTGACAGGGTTGTTGCCTGCGGAAGTCACCACGTTTTGCGGATGTGTGGTTTTATAGGCTGTGACATATTAAAGCACTTGGTAACGTTCTAATAAAGATAAATACTATTCTCCATATTTATGTCCATTCCCGTTTTGACTTTTGGTAAGTTCTTAGCCTCAGCAATGAATCCATAAAATACCTTCAAGTTGTATAGATCACCAATTTTGAGTTAGCAATCTTTCATTTTAGCTGGATGTTCTCGTGTTCCAAAGGGGTTGGTTTTTTCCTCCCTCTCCCTACTAGTCTTTATTTTACATGGTTTTATCACATTAGCTACTTATTTATCGGTCACTTTCTTCAGAGACTTTTCACTCAGTAGTTTTCCCATGTGCCCCCCCCTCCTAATGAACTTCCTCAGTGTCTAATCCTGCAGTGGCCTGGGGAGATGCAGTAACTGGTTCTTCCCAAAGCATCCCACAGAAGTAACACAGTTCTTTTGAAAGATGTCAGTCATGTGTCCGGTTTAAATCCATTCCTCTCAGTGCCCCCTAACAACTTAATCTTCTTGCAGCCACACTGCAGTTCTAAATTTTAACTCGGGCATCTTGATACCGTGTTTTTGCTTTGAGCTGATATGGTCACTGCTCTGAAAACCCAAGCATAACATGGAGCCTTGAGCTTTTATCTGTGATGAATGTGTGCCATCTGATCCTCAACCTCGTTTTGTTCCATAAAACCATTGTTTCTTACAGATTTATTTCAGACACTCGACAGAATCTTACTGAACTACTTTGTGAACTTTTAAAAACATCATCCCCACCAGCTCTTCTCTGGCCCCTATTTTATTGACCAATTGAATTTTTTAATGCAGCTCTTTTATAAAGGTGGTGAAGAGTCATGCAAATAAATTATTTCATATCACAGCAGGTCCAGGGATTTGGGGATTTTACAGTTTCTAAAGGCTCACATACACAGCTTAGAGTATTTAATTATATAATTTTAATTTTATTATCTTAAAGCTGAACTATGCAACTATGGAAGAAGGACTACTAGTCTAAAATGAAAATTCTTGTACTGCTGAAACTGATTTCATTATGTAGGTATTAAACAATTTTTTCCAGTATAATTGTTTTCCTTCTGGAGAGTTGTACAAACTGAAGCATTTCCCACCTTTTCCTAAAGCAATACAGATGATGGAAAAGTTGCACATAGACAATCCCTAAGTAATGGAACAATGGGGATGCGCAGAGCTTTCAATACCGATAAAGACTTCTTTTCAGCGATGTAATTGCCTGCATTCTTTGCACAGTTGCCTGTGGAGCACCCACATTATGTAGGGTTTGTTAGCTTCCCAAACCCTCTTCTCCCGTTATTTTAAGACCGCAAACAGCAGGAGTTATGAGCAAATAAGCTTCCCCCCAGCACGAAAGCCAGGGCTGTCCCAGCTATGGCTGAACTCCGCCTGTTCATCCCCACAGAGCCTCGCAGAGTTGTGTGATTTTGATTCCTTCCTGCTGGCCCCACCGGGCTGTGGCCAATTTCCCCGTCAATTAGCGACAATTAGCAGCAGCTCTCCAGATAAAATAAAGGCAGGGCAGGGAGACAACTCGCATTGACCTTTCCGTAGCTATGACCATGGAGAGCTTCTTCTGTCCGCCTTTCAGCACCTTCCAGAGCTTCAGGGGCAGCCTGACACCGAGCCGCAGCAGGGACCTGGGGGCGAAGCAGCCCAGCTGGAAGCAGCACAAGAGCAGCGCCATCAGCCCCTTCCTGGGGGGACCCCTCGCCCCCCTGCCCCCAGACTACCTGGACAGCTGCCGCCGGGCCCAGCTCCAGGCCCTGCTGTCACAGGTGAGCCCGGGGCTGGTGCCGCGGCTCCGCCGGGCCAGCACGAAGGAGGTGGGCGTGCAGGTGAGCCTGCGGGCCGAGGTGGCGGTGCAGTGCTCGCTGGGGCCGCGCACCCTGCCCGTGGGCCGCCCCCTCAGCCCCGCCGCGGCCCTCCGGCCCCGGGGCCGCATTGCCCTCTACTCGCCCGTGCCGGACCGTCGCCTCTTCACGCTGCCGGAGGTCAAAGGACCCCAGGAAAAGGAGGAAAAGGCGCCCGGAAAGGACCCCCGGGAGCAGAAGGCGGAGGACGGTGCCAGAGGGCAGGAGGAGGGGCAGGCAGAGGAGGCGGCGAGGGAGGAGGCCGCAGCCCCCAGGCAGCGGGCGGCCTTCCAGGTGGGCAGCGCTGGGCCTGAGGAGAGGCTGGGGCTTGATGCAGCCATCTCTGGGCAAGAGCAGTGAGAAGGGGGCTGGGGAGAAACCTGCCCTTGAGCAGTTGAAGGGGCGGTGGTCCCCAGCCTGGCCTCCTGCTCCACCCCGGCTTGGTGGTTCCCCCCAGGAAGCTCTGGCTCTCCGAGCAGCAGTGGAAATAGGTGGAATAATGAGGGAGCTGGGCTGGGAGTGCTCGTGGTGCTGGAGGCTTCTCGCTTAACTCCCTCTCTGCAGTTTCTGGAGCAGAAGTATGGCTACTTCCACTGCAAAGACTGCAAGACCAGATGGGAGAGTGCTTATGTGTGGTGCATTTCTGGAAGCAACAAGGTAGGTAACAAGTTATTTCTTGCTTCTGAGACTTGCAAGAATGGCACCAAATCTGTGGCAAATCAGATGTTTTGCTACAAATGTAGGTACCTGTACTGAACACCTCAAGAAAGTGTCTGTAGTAATGGAGAACTTGCTTTTTTCAGGTGTACTTCAAGCAGCTCTGTCGCAAATGCCAGAAGAGCTTCAATCCCTATAGAGTGGAAGCAATCCAGTGCCAGGTAAGTTAGATCCTGGTATCATGGGAAGACTGGCAGAGTTTGTAATACACTCTTAATAGCTTACAGTTGCTGAATTAGATACTGGCTTTATTTGGAAGAGAACTTGGTTTCATCAAAATATTAGGGAATACTATTTGGGAAAGGTGTAATGGGATAGGACTCCGTCCTCCTGCA
Source organism: Calypte anna (assembly GCF_003957555.1). Taxonomy (NCBI): domain Eukaryota; kingdom Metazoa; phylum Chordata; class Aves; order Apodiformes; family Trochilidae; genus Calypte; species Calypte anna. The sequence goes on from NC_044244.1 coordinate 176,044,860, forward strand.
AATAGCTTACATTAATGGCTTTCTGTTCATACACTGTTGTGCTTAGGTAGACGTAGGGCAGGCTGGTTTGCTTCTAGGTGAGAAGGCTCTTCCAGTGTAACTCCCCAGGCCTTTTACCACAAAAGCATTTTCAAGTGTATCAGCCCAATTATGGTGCTTTGATTAATGAAAACTACGTCAGCCTAACGTGAAGGGAGCGCTTTAGATCTACTACTAATGCAGTGCTTTATTCCTTAAGACCTGTTCAAAAACTCGTTGTTCCTGCCCTGAGAAGAAAAGACACATTGATATCAAGAGACCTCATCGCCAAGAGCTGTGTGGCCGCTGCAAAGGCAAGAGGCTGTCCTGTGATAACACTTACAGCTTCAAGTACATTGTCTGATCCATGTGCTCTCTCTTGTTATGTGTTTTGTACTGTGTTGGTCTCCTGCAATTTTGTGACTTTAGGTTTTTGACCTGGCATTGGAAAATGGATAAAGACTTTTGTATTATTTATAAAGTACATAACTTCATTGTATATATGGTGTGAATAAAGTTCAATAAAAGTTTGCACTAGTGTGTTACCCCTTAGTTTCATCTTGATGGGATGAAAGAGGAAAGCTATCTGGAAGGAAATGGAATGCATTTGATTTCCTAAAGAAAATAAATTTTGTTTTCAGTCTGCCTTTAGGGAATACTGAGGTTATAAAACCATGCTAGCAAATTTTTCCTTTGGTTGATTAAACTGAAGCTAGTGATGAGGATGCAAATGTTCTGGAGCATAAAGTTTGGGATAAATGCATTTAGCTGCAAGTGCCTCTTCTCACTGCCTCTGTAAAATGTATAGAAACCTCACAGGAGTTTGGTTATTGAAGACTGAGATATGAAGGACAAGTGTGTTGCGTGTTTTCCAGGTGAGGAAGGGAAGAACTTGTTGAGCTGGGGTATCTGCGAAGGGGTGTAATAAGTTACCTAGATATAATTGTGTCCTAAAAGAGGTGGACTAAGCCCCTGTGCCCCTCATCCAAATACAGGCTTGTGCTTCAGGAGCTCTCCAGTTATCTGAGGGATCTCTAGGATAGGCAGCTTAAATATAACTGAATGGTGTAACTGGATGTGGTTCCAGAGACAAAATGCAGGCAGGAGAATCTTTCTACTCTTAAATTTGGAAGTGATGCCAATAAAGCTAGGTTATTATATCATGGATTTTGTTGTATCTGTGAAGAATCTTAAAATATTTATGAATGGAAGGAGCTGCTGGAGGCCTTCATACTCAGTGGAGGACCAGTTCAATCAAGTTACTGAAGCTGGTGCCTAATGGGTTGTGCTCTTAACTGCAGGACAGTAGCAAGTGGTGTACAACTGGTGGTCTGTGCTGTTTGATGTTGTTATCACTGACCTAGAAGAGGCAACAGAGTGCATGTGACAGGTTTGCAGGTGCCACCAAACTGAAGCAACCAGCTAATAGAGCTAAAGGCAGTGCTGCCTTCTGGAGGGATCTCAGCTGGCTGGAGGAATGGGCCAGCAGGAACCGTGTGATGTTCAGCAGGGACAAGAGGAGAAGGGAAGAACCCTTTGCAGTGACACAGATGGGGGACTGACTGGGTAGGGGTCACCTTATCAGAAAGTGCCCTTGGGATTTATCTGGCAGTGAGCTGGGTGTGGAGCCAGCAGCAGGCCCTGGCAGCAACAACATCCTTGGCTGTATGAACACAGAGGCAGCACAGCCCTGGGAGTGACTGTCCCTCTTTACTCAGCCCTTCCCAGACCATCCAGATTACTGTGTGCAGAGTTGGGCCCTCTCTATGGGAAAGATGTTGATCAGCTATAAGGAGTTCAGTTGAGGGCACCAAGCTGTTCATAGGGCTGAGGCAGCTGCTCTGTGAGGAGACCCTGAAGGAACTGGGCTTATTCAGCCTGAAGAAGCCCAGGCTCCAGTGGGACCTAGACGTTACGGGGGAGAGATGGAGCCAGGCTCTTCAAGGGGGCTCGTGGCAGGGGGTGGAGAGACAACGAGCATAAGATAAAACAAGAGAGGTTGAGTGAATAAAAGAAAAGCTTTTCCAACATAAGAGCAGCCAAGCAGAACAGGCTGTCCAGGGAGGCTTTGCAGTCTCCATCCTTCAATGTTTTCAAGACCCAACTGGATAAAGGTCTGAGTAACCTGATGTGATCTCATGGTTGGCTGCTTCAAAGTGCAGGCTGGACTCGATTACCTTCTTGTGTCCCTTCCAACCTGAACTTTCCTGTGATTCTGTGATCTGTAAAATATCCCTGAGTTTGCCAAGTGATAGAGCAGATCTCAGCTTGCACCAACCACTAACATTTTTGCAGACTGCCCCAATTACAGAAAAAAACTTGACTTAAACCCAGTGCTGGAACAAACAGGACCATTACTGATGATTTTAACAGAAACAAACCTTTAGATACATTTTGGATTTTTTTTTTTTTTAAATTATGAAACTGCTTTAGTCAATGTTCTCTTCCTGGTTGAGCTGTAACTACAGACTACAAATACTTATATTTCCCTCTGTTTTCTTTCAGTTTAATGAATGTTTTCACCATAAATGATGAGAAAGGTGTCTTTTGGGGGCTGCTGATCATGGATACCATCCGCAGCAGTATAGAGGATGCAGACAAGAACACAATCTTCACAACCAGCACAAACTCTGTTGTGATTATATCTGACTTTTATATTTTAGTTAAATGGATGTACGGATCCAAATATCAACCAAAGTTACTTCACAAAAATGGTAAGTGTATTTACAGAGTGAATAAGTTACATAGTTGTCAGAATAAAAGTGTCTTAGATGTGCAACAGATTTACATGCATACATTTAACACTGGACAGCAGTTAAATGTAAGAAAAAAACATACAGGTATGACTTTCATATATACATTACAAATAAAATAAGCATCTCTTTAAAGAAACTTAACATGAGAACTTGCATTTCACATTAATATTTTTACTTTTTATACTCAAAATTTATATTAAATAAAAATATGCATGCATAACAGTTCAAAAGATTTGACTCTGTGATGGGACTTTCTCCTACAAAATGGCAAGTTAAATTAGATCAACCATCCTTTAACAGTATAAATATATTCATAAAAGCAACCCTCTAGTAAAAAGCAGCCACGGTCCTTTAAAAAAAAAAAAAAAAAGAAGAAAATCTACCAAGACCATTCATGATGCTTGGGGGCCTAAGAACAGACCTCTGCAGTATGATCCAGTACCTTCAGAGACAGTAGCCTAGTAACATTAGGAAATGTACTTCATAGCAGCTTGTTGTTTTAAGATACAGTGATCATATTCAAATTACAGTGTACATTAAACTGTAGTCCATTTACAATTTGTTTCATACACACAGGCTCTCAGCTTTTGACCAACACGTTTGCAAAATTCTGTGGCCAGCTTCATTCTGCCCATCTTTTACTCAACCAAATAAGAGAAAAAAAGGAACAAAAAAAAATGTACAAGTTTGTTGTCTTTTTTTTTTTTTAACAAAAAAATATTATTTTGCGAAGGAAACATTGCACCTTTTTCCAACCTAAAATTAATTTGCTATAAAGGAAGTATTGTTCAGTGTAGTAGGCTTTGGTATGCAATGGAAGTCACTTCTTCAGTAGTGAGTTGCAGTTGCTCAGTGAAATGCTAACTTAGTTTTGTGCAACAGAGAACAAAGGGTGTTGTCCCAGATGCTCTACGCTACCTTTGTCCTTACAGTATTGCTACACATTTGAAGTTCACCCCATATCTTTTTAGAAGAAATCCTAAATGTAACGAGAGTGAGTACAGTTTGACCAAACCTTTCCAAGGCTGAGAAGACATTGAGCCACCTCACCCCAACAGGGCAGCACTCCCCGCTTGAAAGAGGGCACCAGAGTCCTGTCAGAGACTTGTGCCGGAAACGCTGGAGTCTGGGAGAAAAGTATTGATGACCCTGTAGCTCTGAGCTCTGCGAATCATGTCACGGATCTCGATGTTCAGTTCCATTAATTTGGTGCAGATTTCAGTCAGGCTCTGGTTGGAGCCCACCAGTGCATAGGTGCCCGTCTGACCCAAGGTTTGGTGCCGGAAGTAAATGTTCAGTAGTGTCTGGACTTCGTCGTCAGAGCTACTTCCAAAGATATCATTAGGCCACAAAATCCTGCACAAAACCAGGAAAAGAATGAGTATCATTATGGGTTTATCAGCACGGATGGAAACAAGGTGATAGAGGTCACTGAAAGGAAAACTGACTCACAAGTAACTCACTGTTTTATGCTACTTATTTGTTACTCAGACTCTGGTATCAGGCACTGAGATAACATAAAAGTGCAGTTCCTACTATCTTAAAAAAAAAAACAGCTTAAGAAAACTCACTCAAGTAAGTGAAAGTGAAACTGTGCTGAATGTTAGCCTGTGCCAGTGGCACACACCTGTAAGCCATTAACTCTGTAGAACTCTTAAAATCCTCACAGAAGTACTTTTGTTCTACAGTGTGATTAAAAACCTCAGTTGTTTCAAGCACACATTTGTATTACTAATTTGATATCATTACTTGTGACACAAATCTGCAAAAGTTAATAATATCAGTACCCCCATGTACCTTGTTGAAACATGTTAAATTAATGCTGATTCAGCACACTACATTAGGATAAAGTTAGGAAGATAATAAATCCATACTTTTCTAATAATGAAAATTTAATGTGAGCCATGGAGCTGAACTTGCCTGCATTCCCTTATTTGTCGGACAGCTTTAACAAGTTCATTGTTTTTCAAACACTCCAGCATGGACTGAATTGCTGCTTCTGTGGAGCTGAACGTGGGCTCAGATTCTGTCGTCAGAGGCTCAGCTGCTATTGCAGCAGTGGCATCCTTAAGATTTTTCTTCAACTCACTCAGTTCTCTCGACATATTTAACAGCTGTTCCAAGGAAAGAGATGAGAGATGGGTATTTTCATTCTCCATAGGCACCAAAGGGATCAAGTATTTCAAGGCTGTTCTTACCACTACACTGGATGTACCTACCCATTACAGAAAAGACCCCATTTTAACACAATTTAAATAAATCACTTGCAGATGCTCACACAGTGTGAACCCACCCTACATCCAAAGTGTGTGAGTGAAGTTACAGTTTCATGTATCATTCTAGTTTGTTACCATTGACTGAAATGACTTTTGAAGCCTGAATGTATAAAAGATCCCAGTCTCTGAAAGCACGGCCAATTATGAAAAATACAGCATCTCGTGTATATTTTAAATGCAGATACTGGCATATTGAAGGGTTTTAAAAAGGTGAAGTAGTTTAATCTTTGGTGTCAGTCTATAGAAAGAAAAATTTGAACATGAAAGAAAAGCAGTATTTTCAATGTAAGTCTTTGTGTTTTATTACATACCTCTGGCATGGAACTGACTTCATGTACTTGTCCGATAAGTTTACAGTAGGACTGAAAAAGCAAAAGCAGCTGGAAATGCAGTTTATATAATCTCTGACACAGTTCCAGTTGCTAAAGAAAGATTTGTAGGAGAAATAATAAAGATCAGTGAGTTAGGATCATTTTCAGTAACTAATAAAACATACTGAAATAGTTCAGCTCTCAAAAAACATCATTTTACTGAAGTTTGACCATATACTATTTCAGAAAACAAGTAACATTCTTTCTTTTGCCAGTAAGTCATATACAACATTAAAAATCTAAAGTATGATCACTAGCTCTCCTGTAGCACACATCAACATCCATCTCAAAGCAGTTCATACAGGTTAGCTTCACTGTCTCCACTTTGCAGCTGGAAAGCAGAGGTAGAATATGGGGGAAGTTACTTTTCCGCATAGAATATAAAACTCTTTAAAACTTCAGAAATGGTCAAAGACCTCGTCTGAGAGGATGGAAATCCAAGAGAGAAGCAGTGAAGTAGTTGTCCAAGAGGGTCAAAGCTCCTGCCTGCCTCTCCGAGAGGAGAGAAAGAGAGGCAATAAACCCAGCAAGGAGTGGGAAGGAGGAAATGCCAGCTCTGCAACAAACTTCACCTCATGGATTTTCCACCATCTTAAAGAAACCATACAACAGATGGATGGAGAGGACCTCTGTCTTCTACAATTTATTTTCCCAGATTAAGTATATACTGTTCAACAAATACTGTTTCTTCCAGTGTAATGCACAGCACCACACAAAAGGTGTCAGACACATTGAGATATCAGGCAATGGGCACATCTGCCACAGAGGTCAGGTTAATGTGCTCATGGTCCTGGTATCCATGTGTCTATCAGGAGGGCAAATCTCAGCTCCACAGCTGGATCATGGTGAGGAAAGGAGGAATATTTAATCTTTGGCAAATTACATAAGTGAAAATTCTGTAAGTACAAGTAGGAGGCCTCCTGACCCTTTGGCTTACAGCTTTCAAATCCTATTTAAATTGTCTTCTTTTACAGACACAGTGACCAAGAATAGGCTCAGTGATCTTTCCACTTGCTTGGAGAAAATAGAGCAGCATTTCATGCCAAACATGACAGAAAAGAAGAAGCTAATAATGTCTGTGCTTTCTTAGAGCACTTCAGACATGCTTCAGTTATTTGCTGAACTGGGGTCTGTGCAAATGCCAGCATAAATACTAATAAAAAGCACTTTAAAACCATTATAAACATTAACTTGACCGAAGTGTTTATTTACATATGGATCAATACTTAAGTGCCACATTCCTTATTAATTAACCAAAATTAGAACCATATCCTTAGTGTTCCAGTTCCCAAAATTTCTATTCCAGACAGACAAGACTGAGGGGCTGATGTCAAAAGAGAAATTCTTTGGCAAGTTTCAGCTTTGTTTGTCTGGAAGGGGTGGACACCTCGTACCCACGTATGAGAACAGTCAGCCCAGGCACTGCCCAAACCAGGTGGAGTTAAAGTCTCCTTCTGCAGGAGGTTTATGGAGGAGAGAGGGAGCAGCAGGGCAGTGCCAAGCCAGGGGTGTCAGCCTGATGAGGAGCCTGCAGTGCTGGTCTGCCCCAGCAGCAGAGCTCAGCACTGCAGATGTTCTGGTTTGAGCTCTGTGGGGTTATGGATCAATGGTTTCTGGTACCTGAGTCAGGATATTTCAAGTCTGTTACTGGTGAACAGAGTCAGAGTATTCCTGACCAAAATGGAAGGGAGAAATTCCACCAGACCTTGTATGACACCAAAGACCCACAGGACCTGAAGGAAGGCCCAGTGGGGAAAAAAGGGAGGGAATGGGTGTGTGACCTGCTAGGACAGAATTGTCTGGAGGGTAGGGACATTGATGGCCAAGGGAATGAAGAGGTAGGGCAGGAGGGATGCTGCCTGTTAAGTAAACCTGCCAGAGGCCATTCTCTGTAACTGAGGCCATGGAGCACTGCCAAGCTTGCACCCCCGTGGATAACTGATCTCCTGACTCTTCACACACAGAGTTTAGATACAAACTCCTGGAAATGGCTCTGTCCTCTTGTACCACTGCTGGGCATGTCAGGGGCTGACTGGCTGGTGTCTGAGCCTGGAAATGTGCTGACTGTCCACTCCAAAAGCCATTCCTGGGAACACACACTTTCTGCCTGGTCCTGTTCACCAGTAGGGATTAAATTCACTCTATTTGAATTTTGGACAATTGGCAACACCCTGACACAGCAGTTAAACATACACCTACTTCAAGTTGTCAGCAAGTTAAAAAGTAATTTAAAACCAGGACACTGCATAACATTATTTAAAAAAAAAAATAATCTCATGATTGCTTGGCATATAACACATTTTTGTTAGTCCTTAGAGAACAATAATTCAGTTTCAACTTTCTGTCTGCTAACCTGAATTAAAACAAACTAAGGTCAAATTGAAGACTCACTCAGTATTTATTACCATATCAAGCAACTCTTTTTTTTATTATTATTGAGTACGTATTAAAAACCAATAGTGGTGAAACTATTAATCAATACATAATTAAAACTACTTTGGTATATAATTGTCAACTATAAATTTTAAGTTTTCATTAGGACAAACTGAAAATTACGAATTTTCAAATAACAAAAATTTTTATCTCCACTCCAGCATATTATACCAATTCAAAGTCCTAATTGTTTAAAATTTATGTAAATTATAATTTAAAACAGCATGTGAAGGTGTCAGAATTTCAGCACAGTATTTTTAGATTTCACAAAACACACCTTAGTAAATTATTTCAGTCACTGCATGTAGAACCACTATTCTACAGGAAATTATATAAAAAAAAGGAAAACATGCTTCTAAATAAAACAGTAAAATTGGGGTGTATTGGTCCATCTACAGATGGACAAAGAATATGAAAGAACTTCAACTTACTGCAAGAGATTCCATTTGCTACACAGCAAGCATGGCACAGGAGAAAAGGAAAGGAAAGAAAGTAAAGTGTCAGTGTAATGCATGCAATAGGAAGCACAGCCCATCTTTAATAGCACAACTCATCAGCAGTATTAGCAATGCTTGCCTCAACCTGATAACTGGTTGGAAATATCACAATCAACATGCACAGCATTCTTAATAAAATCAAGCTTGAATTCTAATTGTAAATTTCCGTCTAAATATCCTCAGTTAGATCTTCAAATTTATTAGTTTTGATTTATCCCACTCGGTAGTTCAGGAACTTAAAGTGAAGTTGTGTTAGAAAACTCTTGAAACAATATTTTATTTTAAATTGTTTTCTTTGTTATTAAAAAGACCTAATTTTGGAAAGTTCTCATAAAATTAGTCAGGGTTTCCAAGTGATGAACAGAGCTGAACTTGGTTATTTATAAATATTTTAGTTTTGGACATAACAGAGCTAATGAAATTTCCAGAATAAGTTTTGTGACTGCCGGGCTTATTACCTTGCACATTACAATGGAAACATTCAGTATATAACTTTTAAGTTATGACTAGCATAATAGAAAGGAAAAAAAAACAAAAAACAAACCATGGAAAATGCCGGTTCATTTTCACTCTATGGCAATGCCACAAGTTCAGACAGCTTTGTATTCCTTCCTCTCACCAGTAATTATTCACTGATCATAATTCTGGAGCTATTAAAATGTCAGTGGAAGTCCTGTTGCAATAGCAAGCAAAATGCTAATTGACCTGCATTAGCATTTCAAAGATCCAGGACCAACTTCTCTCCTCAAAAAATGTCTCCTTTGCCAAGAAGACATTTGCACTCTGTGAAGTTCTAGTGCAGCTTTCCTTTCGTTTGTGTGTATTACATTTTTATGAGATTTTAGATTAACAGTCATCACGTAAATTCTGTAACAGGCACAATGGCATCTGATCAGTTGCAGCCTGATGGCTGTGCATATGCATACAGAATTAACAAACATTGGGAATTTTTATTAAAATTATTTACCTTACCATTAATACAAAGCCAGAAACACAGAACTGTGAAATAAAACTAATTTGGTACAACCACACAAAATATTCCAGTGTGGCTTCTTTCCATGGGCCTTACTATTAAAAAATGTATGGAAATTGTTATCCCAAATCCTGCATTACACTGCTATCAAACCATGACAAACTAAGCTTTAAGCTCTTATGATGTGTAATTTTATGGTTTTTGCCCTGTTAGAATACTTTTTTTCTCATATTAAGTACCCTTAAAAAAACAACACTTCTATACCTTGGCTTCCAGATACATGCAGATTACAAACCAAGCCTAGAAAAACTAAATGCAAGATAAGAAGAGGACAAGAGCAGACAGATCACTGTGCTCTAGTGAATTCACAGGTGTGCTGGCTTGTTTTTCAAATCTTGTTTGTGTCTGACTTAAGCTCCTCTGAAGTTTAGCATGCCACCAAGTTTCATTTGGGCTTTCTAAAATACTGGAATCCACCTATAATTTTTCATTTCCCATGGAATTTACTTCGAAGTAGGGGGGAGGGGGCAGCAAATAAGTGAATTCCATGGTCATTTTTTTCCAGAAAATACTGTCTTCTCTGTATGATTCCAAAACCAGGGCAAGACAGAACAGGGGGTGGGAAAGGGTTTTCACATTAGATAAAAAAACCTTCTTCTACACTGAAAGAAAATATACTGCATATTAATAAAAACCTAAATTACTGATGCTCAACACAACATTGCATTTCAAGATTGTAACTTATCTTACTGCCTCAGCATAAAATGAAATATTCCTTGGAAGTTGAAATGACACTCATTACTGGACTGATGTTTCTTTCAGTCCCCAGAAGCAAGAGCTCAGGTGGAATGACAGTAGCCTTCACTCTTCTTCTCAATTTCTAGTTTAATTCCTACAGTAAGTGTTGGTTTAGATTAGCTAATAGAATCATAGAATAATTTGGGTTGGAAGGGACCTCTAAAGGTCATGTAGTCCAACCCCAGTGCAGTCATCAGGGACACCCTCAACTAGATCAGATTGCTCAGAGCTTTGTCAAGCTTCACCTTGAATATTTCCAGGGATGAGGCCTCAGCTACCTCCCTGGGCAACCTGTTCCATTTTTCCAGTACCCTTGTGGTAAGGAACTTTTTCATTACATCCAATCTAAATCTGCTCTTCTCTAATTTAAAACCATTGCCCCTCATCAACAACTGAGTCTCACTGTGCCTTGAGCTTTACCCTAGCTAAGAGAACCACAAAATGGTAGGGGTTGGAAGAGTCCCCTGGAAACCATATGGTTCAACCCTCCAGAGCAGGCTGTACAGGATTGTTTCCAGGCAGGGTTTGAACATCTCCAGGGAAGCAGACTCCACATCCTGGACAGCTTGTTTCAGTGCTCTGTCACCCTCAAGATGAATAAGCTTTTCTGCATGTTCAGATGGAAATTCCAGTGTTCCAGTTTGTGCCTGTTGCCCCTTGCCCTGTAGATGCACACCACCAAAACAAGTCTGGCCCCATCCTCTTGACACAGGCCCTTTAGATATTTATAAGCATTGATAAGATCTCATCTCAGTCTTCTCTTTTCCAGGCTAAACAGACGCAGGTTTCTCAGCATTTCCTCATAGAACAGATGCTTCAGTTCCCTGATCATCATTGTCCAGCTCTCTGCTGGACATCCCCTAGTAGTTCCATGTCTCTTTTATACTGGGGAGCCCAAAGCTGGGCACAGTACTCCAGATATAGCCTCACTAGGGCAGAGTAGAGGGGAAGGTTAACTTCCTTTGACCTGCTGGTCAAACTCTTCTTCATGAACCCTGAGATGCCTTTGGCCTTCTTGGCCACAAGAGCACATTGCTGGCTCATGGTTAATTTGTTGTTCAGAGGGACTCACAGGTCCTTCTCCCCAAAGCTGCTTTCCAGCAGGTCAACCCCTAACCTGTACTGGTGGATGACATTATTCCTCCCTGGGTGCACAACCCTACACTTGGCTTTCATTAGGTTCCTCTTTGCCCAACTCTCTAGCCAGCTCTAGCCTCAGCTCAACTCAGCTCCAGATGACAATGGTCCCAAGAGGTACCACCTCCAGTCTCACTGGTGGCCTAAACTAATAGAACCTTTAGCCACAGGAACTCTCATAGCAACAGGTACATTCTGATTTTTTGAGGAATTTTTTTGTTTGTTTGTTTTAAACATCACAGAATCACAGAATAGTATGGTAACAGTTTGAATTTTCAATCTATTACCTTGTGGTGAGCTTTGGGATAAGCAAGGTTTAGGAAAGGTCTACACTGACTTTGGACCTACAGAGTAAAGTGAATGTTTCATTAGAAGATAAAACACTTATTTGAATTAGCAGTGCTAACTGGCAAGAAACATAGGATCTCACATGCATCTCTTTTCCAGAAAAACAAACAAACAAACCCAGTCTTTGATTAGATGAAAAAAATCTCTGTTTAGTAAGGTTAAAGAATGTACTGAGGAGGTGATTCTTCCAGGGAGGTGATTCTTCCCCTGTACTCAGCGCTGGTTAGGCCACACCTCGAGTACTGTGTCCAGTTCTGGGCCCCTCAGTTTAAGAAGGATGTAGAGGTCCTGGAACAGGTCCAAAGGAGGGCAACCAGGCTGGTGAAGGGACTCGAGCACAGGCCCTATGAGGAGAGGCTGAGAGAGCTGGGGCTGTTCAGCCTGAAGAAGAGAAGGCTCAGGGGAGACCTCATTGCTGTCTACAACTACCTGAAAGGAGGCTGTAGCGAGGTGGGAACTGGACTCTTTTCACAGACGACCTTCAACAAGACAAGAGGACACAGTCTTAAGTTGTGCCAGGGGAGGTTTAGGTTAGATATTAGGAAGAATTTCTTCACGGAGAGGGTGATTAGGCTATGGAATGGACTGCCCGGTGAGGTGGTAGATTCTCCGTCCCTGGAGACATTTAAAAAAAGACTGGATGTGGCACTCAGTGCCATGGTCTAGCAACTGCTCCCGTGGGTCAAGGGTTGGACTAGATGATCTCTGAGGTCCCTTCCAACCCGGCTAATTCTATGATTCTATGATTCTATGATAGCTGTAATCATTTAAGACTGCTACAGCTTGTAAGCACAGGTCAAGTTACCTTTTCACTATGAACTGACTCCCGTGTCCCTGGGACCCTGTTGCTTAATGTAGCATCAAAACTTAGAAATCCCAGACATGTTTGAGTCATGTTATCTGTGGTAAGAACAAGAGGGATAAAAGCTTCATTCCGGGACATGAAGCTTTTACCCCATTTCAGAAAAGTTCCTAGCTCTAGGAACTGTCTTAGACAACTTCTCAAGCTTATTTACTTTAGGGCCAGGATAAGAAATGTTGGTCTTTGGGTATTTTCATTAACAGTAACAACGGTCAAATATGTGCAATTATTCTGAAATAAGATCTGATTAGAGAAATTTGTGCCAATTGTTACCAGCAATAGTGGGCATTTGTGATGCAACCACTTGTGCTGATGTTGAATTCGTCCTTGTCTGTCTTATGTATAGGGGACTATTTGCATCTCATGCTTTTTACCAGGTGGGGAGTTCTTGGAATCTGGTATTTCTTGGAATTTCTGGTATCCTTCTTTTTCTTCCTTCCAATTATTTCATATCCTTTCCCCAAAGTAGCCTGGTTTTGTCCTTAGCTAAGCAACATTTTTATGCCAGAAGTTTGCAGCAGGATTTCAGGACCTAGTCTAACCTTCAGTGACTTTTAAGAGGCAGGTTTAGGCAGGTTCCCTTGTGACTGATGTTGTAAGGCATATTTTTTCCCCCTAAAATTGCTGGATTCTTTAGTCATTCAGGTTGAGGAAGAAGAAGAGATGAAAGCTAAGAAAAAAAAATACTTGCTACTCTAAGATGAATTTTTCCTTGTCCCTTCCTAATCACCTTTCCTCAGTTTCCCCAGAATCTTTTTCCCATTAAATTTTTGTTGAATAAAAAGAACATTTCTTTAGGAAGAGCTACTTCAATTGTCAGGTCATTGAGAAGGGTAAGGAAAGAAATAGACCTATTGATTAAAGACCTATCATCCTGTCAACTTCCAAGGAATAATGCATTTTAGCCTGAAGGAACAATACTGGGGAGAGAGGGATTCCCACAGGAGTGAGAAACTTTTCTTTCCAGTTTTTGTGATTATCTGTAAGAATACCAACTCTAGCTTTACAAAAAACACATTTAATTCTGAAACAGAGAACACCTGGTTAAAAAAAAAAAGCCTCACAAGAGGAACATGACATATATTAACTTCTAGATGTATTTAGGCCAGCTATATGAGCTCAGTTCAGTTTATTCTTTCACCTCAGCATTCTTTCTCCTCTACTTTTTTGAAAAAAGAAAAAATGTAGATGATCAGCAAGATGTGTGATCTTCCATCCATTCTACACGTTTCCAAACGAGGGATGAAGAGGACAAGTTAAGATGTGTAGAGCAAGGCATGCCACACTAAAATCTGAAGTCCCTGTTCAGGGTGTTGTGCATCAGTAGAAAAAGAAGGTCCATGCCTGTTCTCATAGCCATGCCTCCCTACATATAATCTACTTCTCTCTCCTGATGTACTTGCAGAAGAGTACATCACCTTCAAATGCATTGGAAGGTGTCTGCTGGTGCCAATGCCAGGTGGGGGAAGATTGAACAGTTTTCCCATTCCCTGTGGTTGCAGCCAGAGGATTTATTAGCAAATCCGATTTGCTAATAAGGTCAAGGAAGCCAAAATGCACAGGTGGCAAGGGCTTGGGATTCTTGGGAAATGCCATTAAAAATAAAAATCAAGGGAGTTCAAATACAGGAAAACAGATACATAGAGGTGGGAAAAAGAGGTTAAGATTAAAAAAAAAAAAAAAAAAAAGGAAGAGAATTGGGGCAGAAGACAAAAACCCTGAAACTAACCTGATTAGAAAACAAGGTATTTGGAAAAACTGGTTACAACAGGCAACTGTGTGTGCTTAAAATGTCATAATATTTTGTAAGTTAAAATACATGGAGGAGAAGGTGTTGCTTTTTTGTACATGCTGTTGCTGCTTCCTGATTTTGGCTAATTCTCTCTAACACTCTCTTTTTTCCCATCCCTCCATTCTTTTTCCTCCCAAAGGCAAAAAACCCACAAAGTAACGTTTCTCAATTCAATGTCCACCACTAAGACACCTTACTGTTTCCTATATACTGTTTCCTATACTTAGTGCATGAAATAACAGAAATGCTTGCTGATTGTGCTGATTTCTGAAATGTGTGATGTGGAAGCAGAGTGCACCAGGAGTGATTTGCAGAGCTGCTGCACTGCTGCAACATCTTTCCACAAGAGAGAACACAGGCAACCGAGGCACAGTTAGATCTGCTTCCTCATCTACACCAGGAGGGCAGAAGTATTGCCCCTGAATACTTCCTATTTCCTATGCCCAGGACTGAGGCAACAACAATACCTTCGAGCCTTCATGGTGAAAACTGGGTTATGCTCAACCCCAAAAAAGCAACAAGGAGGAAGTACAGCAGGCTCTGGTGAGTCCAAGAACAAGAGAAATCACACGTGTCACTTTACAGGGGAGAAATAATATTGCTCATTCATTACCTTCTCTTCTGAGTCCCCTGGCTGGCAGGTAATAACTCCATCTCGTGAGCCACCAGCAAACGTTGCTTTGCAGTTTGCAAGCCACTATTTTCAGAGAGAAATTAAAAGAACATATGAATAAGGCCTATGGTTTGATCTGGAGAAAGATAAGTGATATTTCAGTTTACTATAAAGTGTAGCTTTGATTTCTGTCAGTACTCCAAATTACAGAAACCAAGAAAATTAATTAATTATTGAGTAAGAGAAAGAAGAGATTAGGAATATGCTAAAGATGACAATGTTTCTAAAATTAAGGGATACAATAGCTGTTTTTGTAGTTCCGGGTCTTCTTTTCAGGAAGAAACATTTAATGAATCCAGTATTAATCCATATAATGAATCTCATGTTTTTCTACTGAATACTAGTTTGAAGAGATCTGAGTGTATCTGCAGTCTCCTGACAGAGGGTAAGTACACACACATCCAAACCCAAAACTATAACATCATCCAGCATACCGAGAGTGTTGCTTCTTTCCTGTTGTTGTATGTGTCCAGGTACTCCTGCAGTTCTAAAACACTGAACTTCAGCTTTTCAAGAAGGCCACAAGAGAGAAGCTGGAAAAAATTAAATCAAAAGGGCTAGTAAATGTCACTATAAAGTAATAAAAATCTTAGTAGAGTAGAAAGTATAGTAAAGATCTTACAAAAGAAAACCTGGATTTGTAGATACCAATACTGAAAAATATTTATACTTATGCAAAAATATACGTAAATTTTACACGGAAAAAATAGCAAAAGTTGCACCTATGATAATGTGGAATTGAAATTGTGTTCTTTGTTCAACAGCTTTGCAGAGGACAATAAAATACTGCACAAAGCTTAACTAGTTAATCTCCACAACTTAAGGTATAGCTCTTCTGTGGTCACAGGACAGGCCCAAGATTACACTTGGCAAGTTCCTACCTCTGCACTTCTGTGTGAGGCAATACTGTGCTGATGTTGCTGGATAAACATGGGCCAGAATGAAATCAAGAGGAAGGGCCATCTAATTTATTCCATAATATTTATTTTTATCATGCAGATCACATCACAGTTGACTCAAATGAAGCTGCTAAACATAATACCATCTTTCATGCTGAACTATGTAAAAAATAGCTTCTCCTTTTCCACTCGTGGAGCCAACTGGGTCCAGTAGGCACCTGTTTTATATTGGTTTTTGGCATTCAGGCTCAACACATCATATAGCCCATCTGTCAGTACTTACCTAATAAAACAACATGGGAAGTTAATGGAAATTTGGCTAAGAACAAGATACAAAAATTAGAGATAGGAGGCAGGTACCTTTTTGCCATATCAGTTAAGGAGTTGCCCAAAAGTGAAACAGCCAGTAAACAGTAGCACTCTGCAATGCAGTACATGACTTTTCAAAGGAAGGTACTCACTGTTTCTGCATCTACAAAAAGGGTGGGACATTCTGAACATGATGTCAGCATCTGAGAAGACCTCACAAACTTGGAGCCTATTCCTCGCAGGTTGTCTCCCAAGTAACTAGCTGCATCGCAGGTCAGGAAGCAGAATCTTTTCTGAATATTCTGTGAAGCAAAATACATTTTATTACATTCTTCACTGAAGTACAAACTTCTTTCCTTTCCAAACAAACAATGTGCTCTTTTTTTTTCTTCACATGATAACATGTGCAAAAGAGACCATGACCCTGGGGAGTCTGTGCAAGGATCCTGAGTAACAGTTACTATGCTGGAGACAGTGGACAGCTGGGCAGCTGTGAAACTATTACAGAATTCATAATAATCTATTACTAAAATACAGTCTTTCTTGTAAATATGATTCAATTTTTATAGAGCCTTTTAACCACAGGTTGCTTTTTTCTCCTTGGGTGTGCAGAGTTAACAGCACATTACCTTTTCTGCCCATTCTTTTGTTAAAATTCAATGTCAAGTGGCTAATGAGATAGTAACAGACCTTTTAATGACAAACAGCAGCATGGAAAAATAGGAAATAAACTTTTGTTTTCCCCCGTGGGAAAAATCTTCTTACTGAAACTTTTCTGCTGCTTGGGAGCACTCCAGAAATACTGCATTGCATCCGGGAATTATTCTTCTCAGTTTTTTTTTTGTGTGTGTGTGTTTTGAGTCCTAGACCAATTCTAGTCTTCCTGAAACATTCTAGTGCTGAAATTTCCTTTTCAGTGACTAATATACGAAGTGAATAACAAATAAAAATAATCTTTTAGTCTTGCAGGAACTGAAATAATGATATTGATAAATATACAGCAAGTTGCACTGCCAAAATACATCTCACTGGGGCCAGCTGCTCAGGAGGTGGAAATAACATGAAAATATTTTTCAAAATAAAAGGATGCCACATTTTTGCATGATTCATTCTGTATTACCATAGGCATTTCTAGAGGAATGTATGTCAGGACTTTTATTACTGTAAGCATACCTCACTGGATAGAAGTGCTTCCCAAGTAGCAGTCTGGATGACAGACATATAAAAAGCCTGTAGCTGCTCCTACACTGGAGCACTGATACTCAGTACCTTCAACTTAAGTGAGCCTAATTCAAACCTCATTGACAATGGAAGCTGTTGGATTGGATGGTTTCTTTAAAAAAGCTACATATGCTCCCACACTATCAATAACCTATAAAGTGGTTAAATAGAAACTTTCTCATCAGACTTATTTCATAACTGCCTATTTTTTAATTTCTCTCTAAAGTGTCTGCACTGGCCATATGAACAGTGTTAAGATTGAATGGTCTGATATGTATCTTAATGTATGTTTCTACCACCTTACTTCAACACAGAAACAAAAACACAGCCATTCAGCAAACAGAACAGATTCTCTGCTTCACTGAGTCTGCAGCAGAGGTGAGGGTTTCTTACTAATTACGACCAAACAGGGTAAATTATTATTTTTATGAGCAACTAGCAGAAACCTCTGAATCACAGGGCTTGGTGACAGGTGGAGATTTACTACGATACCTTCTAAAAAGAAAGATGTAACCCAAGTCTTAGTGAAACTGTTGTGGGAAACTCTTGTAATTAAGGAAACAGACCTAGATTTGAGCCTAACCTACAGAAAAGAGCTGGGTGAGAACACAAAAGTGGAAGGCAGCTTTGGCAGATGGATTATGGAACAGAATCCAAGAGATTTTCCTTGGAAGGGACATCTGGAGAACATGTGATCCATTCTCCACCTCAAAGTGGGACACTAGATCAGCCATGGTTTTGTCTAGCTGAGTCTTGAAAGCTCCAAGGTCAGAGCTTCCTCAGACTCCCCAGGTAACCTGTGCTGCACTGCCTTCCTGGGGAGGAGAAATTGAAGGAGTCAGACTAAAGAAATAATACAGCCAACCTCAGTGCATTCAGAGTTTTCAAAAAGGAGCCCGTTAGAAATAACTTAATGAGGGAAGGAGATAATGGGAGGAGGCCATCCCTATAGGTAATAAAAAGGGCAGAAGCACATTCTATACCACTGAGAGACAGAAAATACATTAAGACACACATCTGGCTAAATCACAAATATTTCACTGAGGCAAATACTCATCCAAAAAAAGAACAAAAAGTGAAACTGTGTTAAATTTTTAACTTAGGTACCCAAACCAGCATAGCAACTCAGGCACAATAATCAGGGAGGGGGATGCTAATTAAAGTAGTAAGAGAAAGAGAATGTCAGTAAGTATAAATAACTAAGAGGAAGGCCAAGGAATCACAATAGAGAGAAAAAGATAGTAACAGATACTGCTGTAAAGACTGACATTTTTAATGCCTTCTTTTGCCTTATTGATCCCAGAAAGGGCATCAGTGTGCAGGCAGCAATGGGATATAAGTGAAAAATCAGGTGAGAACAGTTCTTGTTAGTGAGGGCTTTGATACTTTCATATCTTTGCAGATTAGGGAAATCCTTGCTATGATAGCTGTGATACTGGCTAAAGAAGTCTAGAAGCCATAACAAGTATCTTTGAGAACACACAGAACAGGGTGTTGTGAAAAACTTGAGGGAAGTACTTATCTCAAAAAAAAACCCAAAACAAACCAACAAGCCACAAAATCTGGGAAATGTGGGAATATATAAGAGATGAATAATAGGCAGTATAGGTTTGGTCAGAAAAAAATAATATCAAACTACTATTTAATTTTTATGAAAGGCTAGGATTTTCTATTTGGAGAAAAAGTAATTGATGTGTTATGTATTAATTGTTTACTGTCTTAGAAGAAAAGCAGAGAACACAGTCTGGAGGTAACTAGGTGTTCCAAACTACATTGAGAAGTTAATTATCAACAGCCCACTGCCTACTTGGAAAGCTAAATTGAGTAGGGTTCCACTGGGGACTGTCTCAGGCACTAACCAAGTGATGAATGAAAATACCAAATAATGGAATGTGCAACCTACTTATGAAACTCATGGATGACTGAGCTGCAAACTCCTTGGAAGCCAGGATTAGAATTCAGACTGATTTTGATAAACTGGGCAAATGGTGCAGGGGAAAGGAAGAAGGACAAGGTTGTACAGCTATGCTGAAATAATCTGCAGAGCACATATTCAGGATGAAGAATAACCAAAAAGGCAAAATCCTGTAGAACAAGATACCTGTAGAACAAGATATCTGCATACTAGATTGGGTCTCAAGTGGAAAATAATTAACTGTATTCTACTGTACAGCTGTTAGCACAGAGAAGTTTTTAAACAGGATTACCTTCTCTAAAACAGGTAATCTTTTAGTCAGTGATGTTGCTTTTCCAGTAATACACAGACTAACTGAAGAGAGTCTATAGCAACTGTGAGAAGTCTAGAAAGTGTGACTTATGGGTAAGACTGAAAGAACTGAGGTTAAGAGAAGCTTGGGGTAGGTGAAGTCATGGTAATGGTCTTCAAATGTAAGCAAGAACTGCAAAGAAGAGACAAAGTACCACTGTGTATAGAGCAAGAAGTTTTCAAGCAATTAAGGAGAGTTAAGCATTAAACTGCATATCCTAGGAACATTTAGAAGTTCCACCTTACCCTAAGGGTTAAGAATGATATACAGTAAAACATTATATAGTTAAAAACACTACATAATTTAAAAACATTCTAGTTTAAAAATAGATGACTGGAAAGAAGATCCTGTCCAGAGCAATATAAGGAACATTAACTCTTTCAGCACACATCTACTCATGTATTCTAACAGTTCTAGTTTATTTTATGAAAATAACTTCCTAAAAGCTTCATCAAAAGCTGACACCAGTCTGGTGTTTAGATTCAAGAAAAACATAATTCTTTGTTTACTCCTTTTCTTTTCAGGTATTCATAAAAGCAACAATCAATATCCAGCTAAGAAGATAACAGTCTTGAACAGTCTTGAACAGTGTTTTGAAGTGTTAAATTGTGAAACAATGAAAGACTGTACTCTGGTACTTCATGAAACATACTTTATATTTTGGAATTACTTGGACTATCACTGATACCTATCCTGGGTGGTGCAGATGCCAGTGGCTGAAATCTTTCAAGCAAGGTCTGAAGCAGTATATATCTTATGAAATGGGAGTACTGTGAATAATAATGCCAACCACTAGCATTTTATGAATAGCTATATGCCTGCATACAGTTGCTGTTCTTTGTGTGAATGCAAATAATACTCTCAGAATGTTTTCTTTCTAACCTCAGGTTTCCTTTTCTGGGAAGAGAATTTTTCATAACAAAAGGGTCTGATTGTAGAAACTAGTTGCTCCTCTCCAGTCCTGTCATGGAACTGGCTGGTCTGCTAGAAGACATTTGATTTGATGGAATACGAAGAGGCAGCCACAAAGATAACCCAGAGATCTCTGAGATTTGAATGGCTTACAGGAAAAGTATTTCAACAATTTCAGGAATTTTAAATGAATTTAGTGTGTTGTGGGCAAACATCCAAGATACCATTAACTTGATGCAGACTGAAATAATATATAGGTGCCCTGGGAAATGCATTTCTTTCTCTTCACCAAGTACTTAACTCACAGGCTCCTCCAAACAAGGATTCTGTCACACAGGTAACTATTTTGGTAGTACTTCTAATTGCAAGCCTAGCACATGATGGTCTTGTTTCTGAAACTTCCTGTCAGTGAGGGTCAGAAGCCTCCTAGGTTAGCAGATGAGTAGCAAAGTTTGATGGTGGAAACACAATACAACTCCCAGACAAAGTGGGACCTTGTGAAAAAAACTTGGGAAAGTACTACTCCTATGTTTTAACCATGAAGAGAACAACAAAGCAATTTTATAAACTGTTTATAAAGTTTAAAAAAATTATAAATTGCATATGGCTGTGACTCCAGATAGAAAATTGTTTTGTTGATATTATTAACAACTTTTAAAATTTTTGTATTTAAATATTCAACTGAAGAAAATGGATAGGCTGTCCTTGGAATACAGGACAAGCACAACATCAAATGTAGTGTGTGCATGCCAGGACTTGGAGTTAAACTGATAACTTTACAGGTAATGCTTAGGTCTTGCATTACACAATAGTATTATTTAGTTTTCAGAAGTGTGACACCAGCTCGTTCTTACCTCTTCAAAGAGAGCAAAGAGGCCACATAACTCCCAGAACACTTGAACAGGGCTACTAACCTCTAGGACTGACAACAGTTAAAAAGCTGAAATACACATTATGAAAAACCACAGGACTAAATTCTGAACTGTACTGCACTAAAGTCAGCCCTGGGTTTTTTTGTCATTCCAAATGCCTATTCATCAGTGTATAAAAAATGCCTCAAAGGTACCCACATTTACAGCAGTGTAGTGTTTTAAGGGGGACATGCAATTAACCCCAGTGGAGCACAGAGGAAAAAGGATGGCAAAGAAACTCACATTGTGTGATGCTTCCTTCTTATAAAGATAACAGAGACACAGGAAGATCTCTAGATTGGGTATTTACTAGTGGGGTGCCCACTGCTAATAAAAATTGTGTACTATGAGATCAGAGATACTTAAAATTCTGCATGAACTTACCTGATGCTGTGTGCACTGCTGCAGCATGCTAAATATCCTGCAGCTGCCTCATATAAAGCAGAATAAACAGTCAAAGGGGCTTTAAAACTCATCACAGGTAAAACCAGACATCATTGTTTAGAACAGCTTGCACATTCAACCTTGTCTTTTGCAAGATGCATATCTTTTCAAGTATACAGTTTTAGAAAGAAGTAATGCATTTCTAGACCTCAGACTCAATCTCTGAAACTTATTCTGCATGATGGCAGCTGAATATTTCTATTCAGATGATTAGGTACAGGATATTTAATAATGTTGACATTTACAGGGGCATGGTCATATTTCAACACTTGGAAATGAAAGAACAGATTAAAGGCAGTTTGAGATGAAAAGGCTATTTGCTGTCTCTTGCAGTTACTGACTGTTAATAAAGTAATGTTTAAAGTAGATCCACATTTTATAATGGTACCTCCAAACCTGCAGGTGTAAGACACATACTATTTTTATGACAAAATTGGTCCTAGAACATAGTTCTACATGAAAATCTAGTATGGCAATCCTGCAGCATGCAAAATTGCAATGGTCATGGTACTTACTAGTTCATTACTGGTACTACTATCAAGAACAACCATAATAACCATGCACAATCTACACATTTTGATTTTGTATCATCAACTTATTGTCTCACCTTAAACAGGGAAGAGAACACATGAAATGTATAAACTGCACAGGAACCATCAGAGTCACACATGAGCTGGTTGATATGACTACGCCAGGCTTCTTCTGCATCATCACATGCTGCTGGCTGAAATGCAGCAAGGATGGCAGAAAAAAATGGGGAGGGAGGAGGAGAGGAATTCCGATCAGCATCTCCAAAACTGAAGGAGAAAACAAACAAACAAACTGTGATGAAGAGAATACCAAGAAGGTAGCAGATAAAATATGCTCTAACAGAGACGTATAATCAAAGGAACAATTACAGTAGCTTTCTAAAAATATTAATGAAATTTCAAATTATTATGAAGGCTAGAAAAATGTTGGCTATAATGACAAAAACCTCCAAATCAGAATTCTTATCTCCAGGTCGTTATCATCTATCTTGCTCCATCCCAGAGAACATTCACTGTTAGGAGGAAGAAGGCTGCAACTTTACAGCAGGACAGAGCCCATGAAGGAAAACTCCTAAGTAACCTTGGTAACAATAATGTATAGCAAAGTATGGAGAGGAATCTCAGCATGTAGAAATGTTATATAAACCAACCTGCTTCGTTTCCCCCCAGTGAAACATCCCTTCTCCACACTGTTCTCATGACCAGAGTATTATTTTGGCACCCCATGAAGTGAAACAGGCTGATTACCATTTTTAAAGGGTACTAAGCTATTTGATCTTGAGTATTATCCTTTGAAATAGTGAAGCACTTCCTATAGCTTCCAAGAACAGGAACTGGGATTCTGAAACATGGCACACAGACAGAGGGCTTCTTTTTACATCCTCATTCCTTTCCATAAACACAGGCTAATTGCACTCTAACTCAGCATCCAAAATGTCAAATGGCTCAAAAAGGCATGAAAAAAACTGGATGCTTTGTTGCACTATATACTGGGGTACAGCCACACTCACCAGCAGCCTCAAGAGTATGCAAATAGGATTTTTGACAATATTGTGGCTTTTTAAATAAAAAAACTGAAGGATGATCTGTTTAACAGCTAATTAAGCAGTATTTCCATTACTCTGAATCCTTAAAAATCCTTTTTTTTTAAAACTCCTAATTAAATAAATTACACATATGACTAACTGCAAAGATGTATGTATAAATCATTTCTTGTTTTTTTCTGAGAAGGAAAATTTTCAGCTTTTATTGAGTAGAGTGATAATTATGCTGGTAATTAGGGCATTGTCTTGTCACTGCTCTAAACTCATCAGAATTTTTAAACTCCTGTGGCCAAAACAACCATTCCATTAACTAACACCCTGTAATTACTTTGTTGTACAGTGTAAAAGGACTTTTATGAATAATGGTATATACAAGTACCTAGTAAGGGCAAATTGTTCCAGCCTGTCAACTTTCTCTTCAGTTTCTGTCATATCCAGACTAAGGCTATCACTGCATTCAAATGCTCCAGGAAGTTCATTTGTAGACCCTGAAAGTTCATCTTCCTGGACTGCTGCATCTTGTTCTTCATGTACAACTTCAACCTGGGGGAGTGAGTGATGATGTCTTAGAATATGGAAAATTTATAAGTTCATTTCACTATTAAGTAGAAAGCATTTAATGAAAAAAAAAAATCTGACACATTAAATTGCTCAGATATAAAGTCACAGATTATAAATTGCACAAGTTGAACTTCTTCAAAATACTGTATTTGCTTAGCTTTCTGTCTTGGATCAATATTATTTTTGAGGTATTTCTTCAAGTTTATTCTTCTAGCAAAGATTTTCAGATTCCAATGCAGCTGGCAACATACCAGGGAATTATTTTTTCAGGAAAAACAATAGGGTTCTTGTTACTGTCAGGCTATCTTTATCACTTACCACTTTATAGTGTCCAAGAGTGTATTAAAGCCTCTCAAAATATATTGAAAACCATCATTGTTTGGAAGAGGATACACATGTTTAGAGCTGAGAATTATTTTTATCCTGTCATTTACATAATAACTTCCATTCAGTAGGAAACCAAAGCACCACCTGGACCATTAAAAGGATTATGCTTCTGTAATTTCTTTCCTCTTTCATCCAATAGCACCTAAAGTTCTTGATTTCTTTTAGAAACTTTCAGATTTCTCTTGCAGGTTTAGACTCAAAAAAAGTTTGTTTCAGTGTTAATCTTTTGCATTATGCATTCCATCCTGAAAAGCATCATAGGGATGACTGCAGTGTGCAGCTCAAACTCTTTATCTTTTCTCTTTGGGGTATCTTGTAGCGTGTATGTTTGTGCACATATGCACATGTGCATGTCTGTATGTGTGTTGGGAGCTGCTGGGAAGGGAAATTTGTGTCAAGTGGAATTAAAAGACAACCATGGCCCTCTACAGGTTACCAGACCTGCCTGGATCCTACAGATAAATTCTGGGGATTTGCATTTCTAAAAAATACCCACGACTTGTATCAGAAAGGACTGGGTCAGAAATTAAGTTGGAGAAAGGGTTTTTTTGTTTGTTTGTTTTCTAAATGAAAGGCATAGGAATATTCCCCCCTGAGTCCAGGGTGGATGAAAAGAATCAGAGCAGAAACCATTTTGAAAAGAGAAATTAAAGCTATATGAATGAATTACCAGAACATGAGGCAGAGTAGTTGGCAAGAAACATAAATGTTTCATGCTTCTTCAAGAAGTAGTTAATATTAACCAGTTTCAAACATGAAATATTAGCCTGAAAGAACTACTGGCCTGTTCACTGCAGTGATGGTATGTAGGAGGAGAACACATTTGGATGGAAAAGGGTAAGGGAGGAATAAAGAGGAAGCAAATACCTCCCACCCACTGGAGTAAAATACGATGCCCAAAAAGCAAAATAAAAAGTGTGGACTCTGAATATTCATGATGGATTAGAATACACTTCCAGAAATCACTGAGTTTAGAAAAAATATAAAATAGTATCGTCTTAATCTTTGTATATTTCATAGTATTTTCCACCACTGCCTCCAAATCCCTCAAAAATTACTATCTTAATCATTGCAATCATTACCTTTAATAGAAAATATGTTTAATTCATACAGTTAACCTGGATTTTCACACTGAAATGTTTGAGCAGAGATCTACTTAACCTTTTGCACTCATTCACAGCCTGTTTAGAAGTTGAGGTGATGTTTTTGTTTCTGCTTATGATACAACAACAGAACATTTTTTGTACAGCTCTAGAGAAGCAACAAAAAATTTCCTCTGCATTGCTGACATATTATCAGTTCTCTGAAAATAAAAGCTCAGAGGAAAAGAAAAACAGGGAAGAGCTCAGATTTTCTGTTACTGGATTAGGCAAAACTTATTTAAGTGCAAGTTTTATATTTGCTTGCTAAAAACTGGATGACTTCTTCCTTAAAATAAATGTAAAACCAGGCATTTTAACCTTGTTAAACTGACTCCAATTTGTTTTGAGTAAAAATACAAAAGTATGCATATTAGAAGAAGAAAGTATCTTTGAGGGAAAAAACACTACGGTGGCATTTTGCATAACTTTTATCAATTCAAATATCTTTGTAACACTAAAATATCCCTGACAATTTGGGATAAATTTGCCTGCCAATCCCACAAGAAACTGCTGTGATTTTACATACTTCACACTCTTGCTTTTCCCAAAGCTTTTCATTTTTTCATTAACACTGGTACATGGCTATTGGGACATTAAAAAAAAAAAATCACAGTAAAGATTCTTAAACCCCCAGCACATATGAAACTCAGGAACTGGGATTTGCAAATTTTAATGTAAATGCTCTTAGCTGCTGCAGCAGGATGCGTGAGATTAGCCCCAGGCACCACCTGCAAACCTTATCTGTTCTGACTGCAGCTTCCTGAACTGAAACTCTGCCAAATTCTGCTGCTTGCGTTGTTACATGGTAACTTGTCTACCAACTACTGTTTTGACAAATGATAATGAGTTTTTTCTCAATGAATATTATTTTGAGAGGTTCGCCTCCTTTCCTGTCCTTACCCACATTTCCCTCCTTGGGTGCTTTCTTCTTCCTGGGGAGGCTTCTGACAGAAACCATTTGTTCAATATACAGCACAATTCCAACCTCCTTTTCTATCACCCCTTTGCTAGAAGTTTCCCCTTCTTCTGTTACATGCAGTGCTAGCAGTATATATATATTTGTGTGTGTGTGTGTGGCTCCCTTTGGAAGGCACCAAGGGCAAGAACTGGAATGAAAACTGATGATTAGACTAGACAACTATACTCTTCCCCTTCCCTATTCTGTAACACTGCCCTTCTGCACAAGTCTCCCGGTTTAGACATGGAAGAGAAAGCTTTACTGGTAAGGCAACAGTGTCCTAAAGCCACTAATCCACACACACTCCCCACTGCTTCCTGAACTGTATTTCTGGAGGGACATTGAGAGGAGTAGGCTCACCTGATCTCCCACAAATAAGTATTATAAAACAGAAAATAAAAGAAATTGTCTTCACATTGATAACCATTTACCAACCTTGCTCTATGCTCGTCTTCGGATACAGAAGTCTGAAACAAACCGAGCTGAACACGGGGGTTGTATCTTGAAACTCCTGCCTCCCCACCCCCCAAGAAAGCTTAATACTGTGGTCATGAATTTAAAATTTCTGAGTGTCTGCCAAGAGGCAAAACTGAATCCAGTGCACACAACTGTACAATAGGTTCCCACATACAAAAAAATCTTAAGAGAATACACGCATACACCCACCACATGAGCTGGCATATCATTCTTTTAAATCAGCACAAAGAACAAAAGAAAATTCCTCTAGGGTTGTAATTTGTAGCCAGTTCATAAGGTTGTCTTCCAACGAGATTGCAGTATCTCAATGCATACATAGTTAATAAGCAGTAATTAAAATCTTTTAATGAAGACAGTCTATGTAAAAAGGAAAGGGTATGAATGTACAGGAGCACATGAATGTAGTGTAGCTATGCCATTACATACAGGAAGTCAGAAGGTACTTGCTTTCACAGATCAAACCCTTCATGAAAGTGGAAGTAAAATAAACTTGTAAAAGTGTTATGTAAAATACACTTCAGTTGAAAGCAAAATGTATTCACCTTGGATCCTTCGGATACTTGGAGGTTGTTCATATCAGGCAAGGACACATCAAAGCTGGATGTCCCTATATTGAAATGATGAGGGTCTGCTGAAGCTGTGTCACCTGATGTAGAAAGCGAGTCAATATGATTCGCGTCCTCAGAAGGGGAAAGATTTATAATCTGTTTGAAAGACAACAAAAGCACAGAAGAACTGAGTATACAGCTACCCTACACACACTGCTTTTATGAACATGCAAAGCAGACATTGTCTCAAAGGGCAATGACAGTGGCTCCCTTAGTTTGTACATGCAGACATATTATAACCCTTTCAATGCTTCAGTCATCAAAACTGTACGCAAATATCCCAGGAGTGAAAAACAAAACCAACAGAGGTTGACAAACTGGAGTATTTTCCTACTGAACTATTAAATACATCAGAAAGACACACTACTGGCCAGTTGTGCAAAATTGTCACATAGTAATCTGTGGAAAAAAAAGACAAATAATCAGATCTAGTGTTTTCCTCTGTTTTGAGCTTTGCATTAAAATTCCTCTTTATATTTGCAAACAAGGGAAAATCAAGCAGCAACAAAACACCCCACCGAGTGACACCCTCCAATTTCAGCTGATCTGACTGTGCCTGGGCAAGAGGAAACTAAAAGCCCTATCTGACTGAAAAACACAACACCATCTTTCCTTAAACTTGCCAATTTGCAACTTACTAGGTCTGAGTTCTCCAAGATTTGGCTGGTGGTCAGCTCCTCCTCCTCAGATGACTCATCCGAGTCCTCCCGGTTCATTTTGTTGAGGCTGGGCGTGCTCCTGGAGAGCTGGCTCTCTTCCAGCAGCTGCATGTCACACTTGTCCAGGCTATCCAGGGACCGCCTGCGTACTCCCCAGTTGAAGTTGTCCATGCTCTCACCCTGAAATCAGACCCAGGGTCAGCTTCCTCCAGTTCAAACTCATCATATACAAACCTCTAGGCATTAGATCCAAGTTAGCTCAATAAATATTTTTGTGTAAAAATGTAATACAAACTTGATACAAACATTATTTTGTTAAGCAATAATGTAACAGGAGCATTTATAACTTTCCAGCACTTCACCTGGAGATGAGAGCAGAAGCATGGAAATGAGTTAAATGAGGATTCATTCCTTTCAGTATTAGGTGTGTTTTTCATGCATTTGCTGATATAAGAATTTGTTTTGTAAGTCCACACACACACACACAAACACCTCAATACCAGTTGAGCAATGACAAGCAAAAGAAAAGTCTGTAAGCAATTTTACAGCACTTGTCCGTGTTGTTTTAAAATATTAGGAGCATAGCTCATAGCAATGGTTCAGTTGTGAGAGATATGTTAAAGATTTTAGATTCTTTTCATTATATATATAGCTATAATGAGTCAAGGTAGATATGAATGAACCCTTCATTTAGCACACAAAATGTAATGGCTAAAGCAACACAACTTTTATGACTTTTATCCTAGGCCAATATAGCTTACTTCTGTAACTTGAATTTTTTTCATTATTTTGAAGCTGAACTCTGAGATTTCACTTTTTAAACAGGGTACAGTCAAATGGACCAAACATTTTATATTGACTTTCAGTTCTGATCCCACACAGAGTTAAATAAATCTGAGTGCATGAAGCAAATTGCATAACTGTTTGTTAGGCTGCTGAACTGATCACTTAGTTTCTTTTGTGTATAAAAAGGACAATTACTTTTCCACTACTTTTTTGTTTACTTGTTTACTTTATGTATTTTTCATTGCACTCTGTCCCTTTCCCCTAATTGTGCTAATCCTCTTGCCTCCTTAAAGTCTGGCCAGGTTCCTCCAAAACAAATGCAGAAGCATCTCCACAACTGCTCTGCTGTCATGGACCTGAAGAGCCCAAAGGGACCCTACACAGCATGAAGGCTCCACCCAGAAGGCTCCAGTTGCAGTTTTGGGTACTGTATCTAGGTGAAAGCCCTTAGCCTCACATCAACATGGGAAGAAAATTCATAGAGAAAAATACTTCTTTTTAAGGCTCGGGTCTAACTGTTTAAAACAGGACTCTAAGATGCAACACTCTTAAACTAGCAAATCAGCTGCTCAAAATTCAAGTTGTCAGTGATCCTTGAAATGTGAATTTGACAAAAGTATACTTCTGCCTGAAATAAAATCATAAAAATGACTATCAAACCACTGTTTATAGAAGGAGTCTATCCTGGGCTCATGAAAATTAAAATTATGTGCAACCATCGAGGAAGAGGTCTCAGTTCAGCAGGGTACTTAAGCAGATTTGTATTTTTACACACTTGACTAATCCCCATTCAGGACTAGTCAGATATTTACTGAATAGGGACTAAGCTGCATAAAGTGCAATTAATTCAACTGCAATCTTTCCTTAACAATCAACGAACTTGCACAAATAGACCTTATTTTGCATCACTGCCCTTTAATGCAATGCACTTGGAATGTGATTAGAAAAACGTTCATTTGCATGACACTAAGCTTAGCATTCATGAACAACTGTGAGGAAAAAAGAATTTAGGAAAAAGACAATCAGAAATGCAAGAACTGTAATCCACAAGTACATGTTGAACTAGGGTATGCACTATAATAAAGAGCAAATGAACATGTAATTGTTGTGATGCCTGACACATTCCTGGAAGAACCCTGTGTTTTCATACTGGGACTGGGATTTTATAGTGGTTCTGTGTGGGAAAAGAACAGAACATATCTAAGATTTAAGAAATTAGGCCTCTCTAAATCACAAAAAAGACTGTTCTGTTCCCAGATGTTTAACAAATTCTTAGGCTGTCCATCCTTCCACTGAGGCTGGAGGACACATGCAGCAATGAGACATCATCCTCCACAAATACATCAGTTACTGAACTAACAAATAACAAAATGACAGAAATCAGCAAGCCAGCAAAGATGACTGTCATCACACCCCGGTCCTCAGCTACCAGGGAACTTTGCAGTCCATGTCTATAGGAATATTTTTTGTTGCAGTTTTATTCTGCAATGTCTTAAAGAAGGAAGCCAGCAAAAGGAAGATAAATGAGAAGGGACACTTCTAGGGCATACAATTAGAAGGGGGAGTGAATTAAAAGTAAGGAAAAGGGGTAAGAGAGATGAAACACAGTACCTGTAGTATTTGAGTTAGCACAAGCTTGCTACAGGGGCACCCAGAATCATACTGAATTTAAACAATCAAGACACATATACAAAGATGGAGTTGTTTTCATAGACTTTTAAACACTCTCTCTTTCCCAGTTACCATGAAGGAGGGAACTTGAGAGTATTTGAGAGGCTGCTCATTTTTATCCACAGCAAGAGTAAAGCTATCTCCTTGAACATCAGATCAAAAGGAAACAATCTGCTAAATGGTTCAGGCCAGCAGTGAGCAGGTACCATCCATGACTTCCCAGTCACCACCCTGTGGTACAGGGCTGGGCATGCCCTTCCAGCCAAGGGAGACACAGAAAGAGCAGTAAAAAGGAAAGTAACCCTACATAGGGCATGGCTCCTTCACAAAGCCAGTGTGAATCATGAAAAACAGTTTTCACACAAGCCTTCACCTTACTGTATTGACAAAGGATGCAAAGTTAATGGAGTGGCACAAATATTGTACAATCAGAAGTGCATGGAACTGCACAGTAAGGCACTACTTCCATGTGTTCATATTTTATCACAGGCATTTTCAGAAAAAGATTTTTTGAGGGATGTGTTTGCATAGTAACCAATGCACAAACTATCAGAAAAAACATGCACACTGTTTTTGCTGATTTTTTTTTAATCATTTGTTCAACTTGTTAGAATTGTCACTTCAGTTCTCTCTATACATCTTATAAACTGCATGTTTAGGACCCAGACTGGCAACCACTGATGCACCTCTTCAGTTTTCTTCACAAGGTAAATGAGCCTAGCAAAGTTGGTGGGAGTATACAGCTGAACTAAATTAAGGTGTATGATTAATTTATTAAATTAAATACAGGCTGGTAGGCAATGATGTAAACTTTCTGAAGAGGTCTGAGGTACCAGCTCTAGAAAGATGCAAGCAGAAGCCAATAAACCAAGAAAACAAATGGCCCAAACTTTATTACAAATAATGAAATTCTTCTTTTGTTTCTACCTACTATTTATGAAGAAAGATACTAAAAGGAGAAATTGGCTCAACTGGAAAAAATGGTGGTATTAGAATTTAGATACTTTTAAGTTTGTGAGGACTGCTGAACAGGTTGAAAACAAACATAAAAGGAAATAGAATTTTTGAAAAAACCTCAAAAAATTTTCTAATACAGGACAAAAAGGTAAGCATCTATCAGAAGTGCAAGCACACACATACCCACCCACCCACTTGCTGAAGAGGGGGAGGGCAACAACGGAACTATGATGTTACTCTATAATGCAAGTTTGCAAGAAGGCATAACATATACCAGCACATCTGAGTTCCAGTAGCATTCTTACCTGAAGTTCCTGGGTAGCAGATATAACAGACAGAAAAACAAATAGAAAGAATCTATGTAAAATTACTGTATTAAAGGCATTATAGATAAACATTTGCCTAGAATTGTAACCATCATCACAGAAACTTTAACTGTTCAGCCTTTCTTTTAAGCTTGAAAAGAACCATTACTTCTTTTCACCCCTTTATGAAATTTCAAACAAGTACATCTTGTGGTCTGTGGTTGATACGAGCACCACTGGCCTTCTTAAATCATGAGGTTTTTTTGAAAGGCCTATCTGTGCTTTTGCTAGTTAAGTTTTCTAGCCCTGTTTTATTTATGAACATATCACATTCCAACGTGATGTAAATGGTAGTTTCAACTAATTCATTAGAGATGCAGCCTCCAACACCACGTTTGAATTTGGCTACAGTATCTAGTTATTTAAAACAGTTTTAACTGAGTCTGGACTAAGCCTTGGAATGCAAGGTGTCAGATCCATAGAAATTTAAAAACTCTATTAAGTACAACAGTACAGTTTTCATTTCACTTTACATAAAACTAGATGAGCCTAGTATGTGTTCCACAACTAATTTAAGGCAATTAGTATATTGATTAATTTAGGTCCCAGTCTTGAAGTGAGCCACACATATAAAACGAATCTTTTCAGGGTTATAGTCCACGAATGTAAACTCATTTGACAGGGACTGCACAATTATATATAAATTCTATGTGGTTTTAACTGGTGAAGAGAAAGCAGAAATTATTGAATTTCACTGGACAAAAAAATTATTATGCAGTACTTAGCAAAAACTGTAGTACTAAGTCCTTCTAGTATCTTTACAGCACTTGAGACATAGAAGTGACTGCAGACATTTTTTGACAATCTAGCTGTTTTATCATTTATCATTCAAAATATTTGGCTAGTGTGTTTTCAACCACTTATGCCAACGACTTTTTTTTTTTCTTCTCCAGCTGTGAGCCAAAATTACTGTATTTTGATTGATTGATATACTGACTTGGAAAATAAGGAATTGGTATCTCTTTTCATTACTTCATCTCTTTTCTTAATTAGAAAAAAAAAATTCAGATGTTCACACTTGAGGGGTCTGCTTAGCTTAAAATTATTTTCTACTCTAATTCAACTAAGGATAAAACTGATCATTTCTTCTTGTGCACATGTTCTACTTAGGGCTAAAAAGTGATGCCTGAGAAGATCCATGTTAAATCAAGTCCAGATTACGACAAGACATTTTATTGAACAGGGTTGCATAACATCTGCACCTGAAGTACTTAAATTTCTGAACTTTAAATGGATATTCATTCTTTCCCTTTCCCACCTAAACAGAAAGAAATTCTGCAAGTTTGATATAAGCAGGTTTAAAGGGTCAAAACACAGTAGTTCTTCAACATTTTCCCTTTAGGAACTTCAGCTCAAGGTGAGCTGACAGGCTTCACCTGTCAAGACTTGATCTGGGCCCTCAGGGTTCTGTTTAGCCTCTGCATAAGATGATGAAATCACAGACACTTAAGCAGAGAGGAAGGTACATCTCCCTAAGCCTTAGTGGTTTAATCAGCAGTTGCAAGAGTAACAACAGCCTGAAGGCCTGAATTAATGTTTTGGAAGGTTACTCAAGAACCAATGGATATGCAGCAATTTCATTTAATGGGTTTTCAATCAGCAAGTATATTTTTGTTAACAATTTAGACCTTTTAAAATTTTATTTTAAATAAATTCACTAACAGTTCAATTCCATGAAAAGGTCCTAGAATAGAGGCTTTATATTCCACTAAAAGTTTTGCAGTGTTTCCTAAAGTAGATTCAGAAAGGAAGGGTGTGGTAGCCTCTCACTGTTATGATAGTGAAATAAACACTAAATGAACTTTATAAAAAAATCTGAACTCAAACCAGTTTACAGTTACACAGCTTAAGTTTTATGTTACAAGAAGAATACAGTGCTTAGTAGAAAGACTATCAAACTGTTTTAATAAAAAAGCTATTTCAGAGAAAATGTACTTTACCTCCCCATCTTCCAGCTCAACATCTAGGAAATCAAAGTCCCTAAAGACTCTGAATTGTTGTTCACTGTTTGAATCATCCATGTTCTCTTGCTCTCTTGTTCCGTCTTCTGAAGACACCAAGCTCGTCTGGTGCTCAATCAGATCCAAATCACCACAGGAAGAAAAAATTACCTACAATTCAAAGGATTTCTCTTGTAACAAAGTGTTCCCTCCGGTTGTTTCTTCCTAAAAGCTCTAATTGGTTATTCGGAAGACTGTATTTCCAGTACACACCTAATTCCTTCACTGAGTATTTTTAGAACACTCTTTATTATTTATGTTGGACAGGTGCCTCCAGATTAAACTCGTACAAAGAAACAACTTCATACTGCAGGAACACGTCCAAGAATATTGCAGCTACCTCCTAATGGCTGCAGATTGATGTTGCCTGGGTATTTGTATATATTTACAGGAACAAAATTCAGAGAACTTAGCAAAAGAAATACTTGCAAAGAGATGAGGTAGTAGTATGTTAACAAACAAAATCTCGAGTTAAAAATAACATAAAACATCAAGATCAGAAAAAACACAGCAAGCTGTAATTTGTCCTCTCCTACTAAAATAATTTTATCTGCAATGATAAACAGTCCTTGTTTTGCAGAAATGAAGGACCTGCTCCCCAAAATACATATAAAAAAATACTCAGAAATTTTCCTTTCTCTGTAGAAAATACTTAATAGCTATTTTAAGAGCTTCCTACCCTGGATGATCTATTGCCCATTTCCTGGCACCAGATAGTATTAATTTTTAAAGAGTAACATTAGAGCTATGATTTAATGGGCAATTGAGACCCGCCTCTCAGTTTTATTTCTGTAATTTACTTTTTTACTTCATAAGGGCTCTAGGATTAGTAATACCAGAGGTCCCTACCCTCAACCCAATAAGCCAGCACAAGTAAAACCTATAGCATCTCAGATCTCTCACATCAAAACTGCATGTAGCTCTGTGAGTAAATTATGTGTGAGAGGGACATTCACTCAGTGGTCTGTGTTCTGATAAATGGAGCACAGGCCAGAGGAAATTACAGTGCCAATAAAGGTGACATCAAAGTATGCAAATCTGCTCAGCAACTCTGGGAAATAGAGTTCTGGGAAACAAAGTTCTTCACTTTTAAAGTTTAGGAAATTAAACAAATAAATTATCAATACAAGGCTACTTACTGAAGGGTTTTTACTCAGCCCAACTTCCTGGCCACATAGAGAAAGGACATGCACCAGCTTTTCCTTTGTCCTTTTCTAGAAAAAAAAAAACAAACACATTTCTCAAAAGAGCATTTTTTTAACCTAGCATTCTTGTGGCTAGAAACATGTATTAACAATTTTTAATTAGAAACAACCAACCAACCAATTAGTCATTAGGTGCTCACATGCTTGCTTTCAGAGCAGCTATGCATAAAAGGAAACATAACAATAGCTGTTCATGATTTTGGAATTTATTATTTTTAAATTAGTCTATTACTTCTATTGAGCATAATAAGGAAACATTGAACCCTGTGCATCACTTCAAAAGGACCATTCAGAAACTCATAACTTAAGCACATGCATAAGCTATTTTTTGCAGAGTTGCTGCCTCTGTCACTGCTACATACTCTTCTATGCTTTAAATAAAAAAGAAGAAATACATACATTTATTCTGCATGGTTTTAACTGGCACACAATCAAAATCAGTAAGATATGCAAATATCACTTTTCAGAATATGGTTCCAAATGATTCTTTTTATCTGATTTCCTGAGAAAACAACACATGGAAAGCTGACCATCTTTCTGTCTGCCCTCCTTGCTAATACCTAAACTCACCTGTGCTTCTTTCTTAGCTAAATAGGACCTAGACTCAGAGATCTTAGAGATGCATCTCTTGCAGGCTAAAAGAAGAACACTGGCAGGAGAGAAGACAGGTGAGACAGACTCTGGATCTGAACCCATGCCAGACATTCATCACACACAGTCTGTCAGATGCTGCCACTGCCCCAGCCAGCCAGGAGCACTGCACAGGGCACAGGGGGCACAAGCATTTCAGACCCTAAATGTTCATTAGTTCAGCTGCTCCCAGTGCAACTTGTTAATGAATGGCAGGCTACTTAAAAGGAGTTTACCTGAGAGTACTGGGGTCTCTTCCAGCTCACAGGAACAAGGACATTGGAGTTGGATCCTGATGAGGTTGAAGAAGTGCTTCGGGTCACAGCCATTGCCCTGGGTTTGCCATCTCTCCCAGAAGAACTCTGCAGCTCATCATACCTCCTTCCAATAATGGGAGTCTTAAACAGAGAGTAAATTATTCACTAGTACTGTGCTCCTGCCTGAACTCATAATGGGGTTTATGGCTTCAGCTGCAGGAAAAGGTTACTCTGAAGATCACATATACAGAGGTAAAAGAAGGAGTGCACTGTATCGCATGTTACTTGATTTCTGTGACTTCTGTGAATCTGTGGGTTCTGTGATTCTATAGGTTATTTTCCACTGTGAACATCTCAGTAACAATTGCCAGTAACTAGCAGCTACTGCTGACGTTCATGAATAGCTATTACTCAAAACAACTGTCCAACTAGTTTCTAACATAAGGACCAACAAAAAACCCAGAAAGCTTATGAAATTTATTTCAAATCCATATTTCTTGTACATACTTTTCAATGGATTTTTCCCAAGAGAACACTCAGGACCTGTTCCAACAAATATTAAATTGCTTTCTTGGATTGAAGATGGGATGCTCAGCATTTTCTAAAATTACACCCAGATGAAACAGTAAAAAATACCACTCTACAAATAGCATAAGATGCTTCTTTATGTTCATATTTCCTTTTAAATTTGAAGTCCACTGGTTATCTATATGAAATAGTCTAAAATACAGCGAACAGTCCTTCAGGTTCATATCTAAAAAGAGTTGCTCATTAAAGTCAATGGGCCCATTCAGTTCAATGAAGTTAAAAGGTGTACAGAGTTTGCAGGATAAAGACTGTTGTAAAAGGGTTCAGTCAGAAATCTTACAGTAGTCCCTTAAAGGACATACTTCTGTGTTTAACCATTACAGAGAACATTGACATCCAACTATAAAATGCCTGGGGGAGGTTTTACACATATGGTATACCCATGTATCACACGTGGCATAACTGCAACACAGCTTTTTCTACCAGATAATTTAAAATACTACTACTAATTTTTTAACACCCATAAGAAATATAGTAAAAATCAGGAAGATCCCACCAGCATAGGTCAATATGCCACTGTGGATAAAACATAATTTAAGAGACTTTGGTAATTGGTAATTTACCTTTCCCTTGCAATTTTTCAGCTTTCTTAAGGAGCTGCAACACAGGTCTTAGGCCTATCAAACAACAGAATTAAAGTTCTAAGTAGCAGAATTACAAATAGTACCTCTGAAATATCAAAATGAAACTCCAGAGTCTTCCCTGGTAGCTCCTTGGAGGCACTGTTCCACACTCGATGTATTTCCACTTTTGAAAGATCACTGTGCTGGTAGGATGGTAAAACTAAACTGGCAGAACGAGAAACTACCAACTTCAGGATATTCAAGGCTTCTCTCCAGTGAATGCTCTAGAAATAGGCATATTTAATCAGCAAACAGAAAGAACAACTCACATACATTCAATATTATTTATATTTCAGTCATATTTTTGCCACAAAATACAATTTGTGAAACTAGAATATTACCATTCTTTCTTTCTCTTGGCCAGTGACAAGGTATATACTTACTTAATACTTTCAACAGCAGAGACCAAGACTCCCCTATGGTGTCATTGTTAGGGAACTGCCCTGCAAGATGGGAGACCCAAGTGCAAGGTCAACTTGGCAAAGGATTTTAAATTTGCTACTTGAATGCCTTAATCAGTACACATAAATATAAGGGCCATTGCATAATCCTCATTTAACAGAAAAGGTGACTGGACACAGGCTCTTTACAGCTGTAAATTTCTAGTAGAAATAATGTGTTTTCCACTGGCCAAGAATTAGGTGTCTGAAATTAAGGGCTTCCATCACATCTCCCTCATGCTAATAATTAAAAAGAGTGGTCAGTCAGGGTCTGCATGGTATTAAGCTTGCAGTGTAGCTGCAGCCTAATCCTTCCCACACAGAGAACACACAGCTGGGTACCTCCTCTGAGGATGTGCAGCTTGTTAGGCATCAGGATGTTTATAAACTAGATACCATACTGGGTATTTGAAGTCCTCCCCACTAATCTAGTCTTAAATTCTTATAAAGAAAACAAACTTATGATAATAAATACTGACAAGCTGCTGTGTTAATATAAAGAAGGTATGTTATTTACCTGTACGTATTTTTCAATGGTTTTTAGCACTTCTATGTTAAACTGTTTCACAGGAATAGTTGACAGGTCCATATAACTAAGGAGACTGTAGATCATCTCTAAGAGGGACTGTTGCATACTAGGAAGGCCCTTTTCTAGTAGCTGTTAAAAAAAAAAGTGAAAATAACTAAACTTTAAGATATTTCTTATGGAAAAAGCTTCTAGTGTCATGGATACTATTTGTACTGTTAATCCCTCTTCACTCACTGATTTTGCAATTCCATTTTACAATAATTTTACAAGTGATGATGATACAAGTGTGAAATAAAAGAGCTTTAAATTTGGAACCAAATGCTAGTCTGTTTTGATAATGAAACATACATTTTTATACATGCCTGCCCTAACTTACCCAGAAAACACACTCTTCAGTTAAGCAAACCAGCAGATAAAATTAACACTGTTTCTGGGGATGCACATCCAATAAAAACAGGAAAGTATCTTTTTATTTCTACCTCTGCTGAAAGTCAATGAGAGAAAAAAAACCCAACGTGCTTAAGAAACAAAACTACTACTATTCAGACATCCCTATATACTTCCCCAAATATACTCCACTGCCACTCCTCACTGCCTGCCTATAACTGCCAAGGAAACATTTTCTGCTAAGGAGGAGATGGAGTCCCTGGGCTGTCTTAGTGTAGAAACCAATAAAAAGAAGGGATTGATCTAAATCCTGGAATTTTTTTAACACCTGAACATAGATCTCAGAATACCTTGGACATACAACTGTGCTCTTATATATCCCTGGCAGTGATTCAGGAGGGGTGCAGACAGACATCCTATGTTTGCACATGTGTACGAAATGCCTCAGCTGAAAATTTCCTGGAAGGTAACACGTTCTTTCATTGGTAACAGGTGCTGACCCACTCCACAAATTTCAGAGGCAATCAAATGTTATTGACAGAGGCTCAAGACTGGGTTCTTCCACCACTAGTTACTAGAGGTATCAGGATCTAGAAAACAATTACTTGTACGAACACTATGCTGCCTCATATTTTCTATTAGATTTCTCTTGGATTCTATTGTATTTTCTATTAGACAAAAATTTTAACTGTTATCCAAGTGGACTCTAGCAGTTTATTAGATGCCCTTACTGGCCTGAATGACAAGACTCCTCTTTCTAATGAGGGAGAATGTTTCATACTATCCAAGATGGAATGATTGGGTGGGACACACAACTGTTTCATGGCACTAAGTATCTTCTGATTTCTTTCATCAGCAAAAAATAGTAGTAATTAGTGATTCATAAAACAAAGTAGGCAAATTCCATTAACAGCACAATAGATGAAATTCACTGTGTTTTGCGTGTTCCTGTACAAAAAGACAGCAAGACTTTTAAAATTAAAAGCACTACATGGTAACCTGCTTCAGCCCATGGATACTTTTACTGAGAGATAAAAGATGCTTATCAGCTCTTCTTCATAGCAGGGTTATAGACTTTTTCTTGCCTTCCATTAGGATCTTGCAATGGAAGGTTTGATTCCTTCCTTCTGTATGGTTTTTAGGATCCAGTACATCAAATAAGGATTAGAAGAAACTATCTGGATGAGAAAAAGAATTTTTTTTGTTTTCTGACAGAGGCTACTCCATCCGATAAATGCTTTTGTAATAGGAAAAGGAACTCTTGGGAAATAATGGGTATTTTGTCTCTATTGCTGGTTAGAAAGCTGTTCTAGGAACATTATCTCTGAAAGTTTCTAATTTCCATTAGAGTTTTTATAAATTTGTTGTTCAAAGAATCCTTTGATTTAAACTGCTCTTGCACCTTAAACTCTAAACATTTGTGAACTGTGTTAGTTTTAATTTGTTTGGATGAGTATATGTGGTGGTTGATAGTCCAAGTGTGTAGTTAAATCTGTCATGCATTTGTAACAAGTACTTCAGTTTAAAAGAAGA
The DNA here is from genome assembly GCF_003957555.1 of Calypte anna. NCBI lineage: Eukaryota > Metazoa > Chordata > Aves > Apodiformes > Trochilidae > Calypte > Calypte anna. The sequence goes on from NC_044244.1 coordinate 176,085,093, forward strand.
ACAACAACTTAAAATGCATTTAGAATTATTTTGCTGCCAGAAGTAAAAAAAGTAGATACAGGAGAGGGTTGTGGTAACACATTTATTGGAATGGTAAGTTCCAGAACAGAGTTTCCACTCTATTTGCAAGAAGAAATCATACTTGTTCTAAGTCTTATTTTAGTTCGTTTTGTTTGTTGTTTTTTTTAATACTCTGGTCCATATGAACTGTTTTGAAGAACTGTAGATTCATCTCTTATGTGGTAACTATCCAGGTCGTACCCAGGTTTAGGGACTGACACTCTGTTAGCAATGTTTGTCCCTTTCCTGAAGCAGCAACCAACCTAGACCTTGGGGGAGAGCTCCTCAAAGGGCTGCATTGCCTGGCTGGCTGCTGCTGGTTGCTGGGGTTGTTGGGGTGCTGCTCCACGAGACAGTTCCCTTTGTCCCTCCAAACCCAGCAGCAGGTGAACAGAGATACAGAGCTCTTAGGCTATGGTAGTCAGTCAAACAAGTATTTTCTGTGTCCACTGAGGAGATAAAGAAGGCACTTGATAAGCCACATCTGAGAGACAAGCCATCAGTGGGATAAAGCCTGAGCTAGGACATGCTTCCCCTTGCAACAAAACCAGTTAATGATTCCTTGGTTTTGAACTGGTTATGAATGCTCATGCTTCTATCGCAAGCAATCCTCTATCTAACAGGAGGAGAAGGAGGAAATACCTACTGTGAACACGTTACTATCCACTATGGGGTTTCTTGTCCCTTCTGTATTAATAGCATTAGCTATGTAAGTACAAACATGATCCTGAACTTAAGGAATGGCTAGTTTAACATGTGACCCATGCCAATTCAGATATCCACCTAGAATCAATCTGCTCAAATGGTACAAGGTTGATTTTTGCAAAGTAGTATGCAAAAATCTAACATAAAATTGAAGTAAGCTTTCACTAACATGGATGTTGATTTTGGTAGTGCAGGTTCAGAGCTCCAGTGCACTTAGTAAACAGTGATTTTTCACCACCTTTGGACTGAGATCCTAAAGTATTTTTCTAGAAGAAACGATTGCTTTTCATGGTTGTAAAAGTGGATCACTTTTCAATATGTAAAATTGAGTAAGGAGTGCTGCTTGTCACTGTAAGGCTGTGATAACAACACGTCTAAAACGTCTTACCACTATCATACCTCTAGCTGACAAGCAATTACCTGCCATCAAATAGGCTAAATGCAAACTCTCTGCCTCAATGGCATTAATTGAGGCTTTTACCTTCTGCTGAGAGCATTTGCTCTCATAGCCTTATGAGCCTGTGTTAGAAAGTCTCCTTCTGAAGGCTCACCTGTGTGCTTGGAGGGCCACACTTGCAACACAGAGTTCTTTTGTTATTCTTAAGCACTGCATGTCTCACAACTTCCCTCAGACCCAAGCCCTGTGGACTGAGCCAGGATTGTTAAAGTTCAAGGCTCTATAACATCCAACTGCAGATTGCCCAGTAGGGCTGTTCACCTATTTGGCTTTACCTGTCAACAGTCTGTCCCAGTGTCAGTGTACAGCAGACTGTAAACAGGAGCACATTCTTTATCTTGGTTTGGGATTAACCAAGAAGAAAAGGAGAAACATTCTACTTGACAGGAAAATCTCTTTCAGTTCGTTGTCTCTTGCTCCTCCTCCACACTGGCTGCTACATTCTGCCCATACAAATATTCCCCAGACATGACTCAACAGAGCTGCAGTCAGTGTAAATACAGGGAAAGGAAGTTGTGCTTACCAGTCTGTCACCCTGCAATGAGGAAGTTACATGAAGAATCTGACTTAATTAGGGTAAAAAATCTGGCTTACTTGCTGTTAATACAGCAGTGTGGTGCCATCCTACAGCAAGGGGCAAGTGCAAAAAAGGAGTCTCCAGATGGACACCTAAAGCTATTTCACAGGATGTGAGATCACATGAAACGACCTTTGTGGAAGGATAGAAGCACTAGTAACTGTATGGAGAAGGCTGAAGGGAAAACAGAGGGGAAAAACGCTTTCCTGAGGCTGGGAAAGCAAAGGAGAAAGAGTTTAAACTTCAATTTTTACAGCATTTGTTAGAAATACAGGTTTCTGCTGTGAAGGAAAAACATGACTGGAGAATTGAGTCATTGTGTTTGAAGAGTGAATAGCTCTTCAAAGTCTCTGAGTTAGAAATCAGACTGAAAAACTTCAGGATCTTGTTTCAGTCTCCTACAGGAGGGCTACAGCTTTCACCACCAGTCAGGAGCTGATACGATAGTTTACTTAGAGAATCCATGTACAAACAAGGTGAAGAGTTGCAGCTTCAGGCAGCAGAAACTGCCTTCTCTGTGGATGAGGAATGGGATCGAAGGCATCTCACTACAGCTTAGAAGAGATAAATCTGGGAACTCTACAAGAAAATGGTGTCCTGATTCTGATCTGGCACAGGAGGCAGGAGATCAAGTAACCACAGGCTATAAAGGAGGAGGAGGAATACATGAAAATATGTATTTCGAGAAGATCCTTAGATAGTAAGCTGTCATGATACCTTACTTATACTGCTAAACCCTTTCTGAAATCAGTCCCTCTCATGCTTTCCTCAGCATAATCTAATTAAATGTTATCCAGTTTCTCTTTCTCTCACAGGGGAAAATCTGACCAGCTGTTGAGTGGAGCTTCTTTAAGATGTATCAGCACTCCAGACCTCTGCTGTTTTTTGGTTTAGTATTCAATATTGATTCCTTATGGTGATTCCCTTTCTTTCTACTAATTTCTGCTTTTTACTCTGAATTACTTTTTACTCTGAATTATCTTTGACCAGTGATAGGACAAGGGGTAATGGGTGTAAATTGGAGCATAGGAGGTTCAAGTTGAATATTCGAAAAAATTTCTTTACTGTAAGGGTGACAGAGCCCTGGAACAGGCTGCCCAGGGGGGTCGTGGAGTCTCCTTCACTGGAGACATTCAAAACCCGCCTGGACACGTTCCTATGTGATGTACTCTAGGTGGCCCTGCTCTGGCAGGGGGGGTTGGACTAGATGATCTTTCGAGGTCCCTTCCAACACCAAGGATTCTATGATTCTATGATTTACAAACAACAGATACAGAAATCCCTCAGTAATCTGCAGGCAGACTCCAGCTAGACGGGTTGCTGGGCTATAGAAGAGTTAAAACAGAAAAAAAAACCCTTAAAAAACTTACCTCAGCCAAATATGTAACCATACTCAAGGTAACATCAGCAAATGCCTCGTGAAGGTAACGGCAAACCACATTTACCCAGGTAGCACAGTGCCTTGTGTAGCTGTGTGTTTTATAAAGGGTCATTACATGTGCAAGATTTGATAGCTTGGGGTTCTTCTCCTCCAAACAAACCTAATTAAATATAAACATTACAACTATGAAGAAAAAGGCAACTGCCTTTTATAGGGTTTGGGGGTGTATGAAACAGTAAATAACTGATACCTGAGCAATCCTTTCAGCTATGTCTTTACAAAATTGGTTTGGGCTGTCAAAATGCTGAATTAAATGAGGCAGGAGACACAAAACGTTCAGTGGAAATCCTAGAACAGGAAAATACAGAAAAAATTGGGTGTTTTAGACACAAGAGTCACAGTGATCTTGAAACTGGTGTTTTGTGGGATGAAATGGTTTCAATATTATATTGGCTGTAAATTCACACAGACTGTCGAGTAGTTCATGCCCCTGGCCATGGAGGGCTTATCTTGAAGGGGCCTTAATCTTAAAATCCAGTATATTATGTAGGCAACAGTAGTGTTATAAAGCATGAATCTATTTTTGCCAACATTAGATGACCAACAGGTATTTACAGGACACAATATCTCATAAAAGTATAAGTTATTTTCCTATTAGAGAGTATGTTTATCTTTTCCATTTAACTGGCTTATCATATTGGTGGCATGTTCATTACTGCTGCTAAAACATGAATAGAATTTCAGGAAGTATTTGTAAACCAGCAACTGTTTTGGTGTAGACTGCCAGGCACAGCTTACAGTGTTTTGCACTGTTCAAGTTAACAATAACAACAAACAAGATTCTGATATAACTGTTCAGATGAGACTTACTCATATGGGTATTTCTGAAGCTAGGAGATGGCTCCAGTGCCATGCCCCAGCCACTGTCATTAACCTCAGGGCTCTGTCTGGAGCTGGGATTCAGTTCTTCTGCACCAAGTCATGGCTCAAGGTAGTGAATGAACCACTCACTATAAGCATTGACTGTAACAAGGAGCTGTAACAAAGGCTGCTCCAATGCTGGAGGAAACTCAGAAGTCACTGAATATCCATACACAATGTGTTTTTTGAAAAGAAAGAATGTGATCTCTGACAGTATCTTTCTGACCACTCTTTCCCTCTCTTTCTACACAATTAAACAAGTTGCCTAAGTCAGGAGTGAGATTTCCCATGATTTCCTCTATACCCTGGGAAAAGAAAAAGACACCTCTGGATTGTACCGTCACAGCCCACATGTGAATTGCCCAGCAAAAGTTTGGAACACAGGCACCACACACAGGTGCTTAGAGATGGGCATTCATGGCATTCATCCCCTTACTCTGTGTATGAGCTTGTTATGACTTAGTTGTGAAGCCTGAACAACTGTTTTAGTATCTGAGGCAGAGGAGTAAAAATCTGGAACAAAACCATGAACTGTCTCCCAGAAATAAAAATAAGAAGTGGTCAAAATCTCAACAAAATAATTGGGAATTTCAAAATATTACATTATTTCTTTATAACCCAAGCCTCTCTCTTCACTCACTAATGTGCTACTGTGGATTATCTAAAAAGTGCACAAGAGTTGTAAATATTTACATTTAGAGGAAAAATCTTGTGAAGAACTGATTTAAAATCAAATAATTTCCAATATTCTGAAAATAATTCAGAAGAAAAACTGGCCAAAATAGGTTCTCAAAAATTTGGCAGTATCTCCTTACATATGTTTATTTTGTCAGCACTCAGAAACTTTATATGCTGCTAAGCACTAGAAATTAAATGTGAAATAATGGGTGTTCTCCTCCAGTACCTTATTGTGTAATAGATTCACTTTTCAGAAACATATTACGTTGTTATGACACTTCTGAAAAGCCCACCCAACTCAAAACAAAACTACATTATTAGAAGAGAGTTCTATACCAGAAGACAAAGAAAAAATTGCCACTTTTGGCTTAGTGCAGATATCCTAACAAGGTCTGTCACCAAATATAAAAGCAATAGAAACTGAAAGAGAGGAAAGTATTCTGTTTTTACCTATAGCTTGAGAGGAATCCACCATGGATATTCGAGACACTGGTGTCAGCAAACTGAAGAGCTGTAGTGTAAGATCAGTGGTAGTAAGGGAGGTGAATCCTTTCAGGAGCAGCTGCTGAAGTCCTGAGAAGTCTGCCCACTTCAGCTGCCCTTGCAACTTCTCTAACTTCTCCCGGTTTTCAGCTTTATCTAGTGGCAAATGAGCCAGAAGTTTATTTAGTAACCTCAAGGCCATTAGATACTCAAACTCGAAATCTGATTCCATCAAAGCCACAGCAACCCAGAAGATGGTGGCCAGTAGGTTGGTTGGGTTGTTAATGTGAGATGGGTCAGTGAGACTGTCCTTCAGAGAAGAAGAACTTCTGGTTTTAGAGGACAGGCCTTGTTGGGTGCATGCCTGAATTCTGTCTAGCGTGGCACTGCGTGGTGGGTCTGAGGACTTGTCCACATCTCCAAACTTTTTGGGTACAGAAAAGCTCCTCTGGTGCCTGCTTCGCTCAGCAGTGGCTGTGTTACTGCTTGCAGGATTCACATTCAGCTGTCCTGTGCTCTTCCGGCTTGCGGTCAGTTTGGAGCTCGAGGTCAAATCTGGGGAAGATGAACTGAACCCAAAACATACAACATACATTGTAATATTACACGGTAATATGTACCATGTGAATGTACAGCTTGAAATTTGAACAGATTGGATACAAGTTAGGTGTTTTATCACACTGTAGGTAAGTATTTAAATAGGGAAACACCACACTATTGCAGCCTGCCTACTTTTTCTAGGAGTGCCCACATACATGACAACAGTGAGGTTCATGTGGCACGGCACCAAACCAGGGCAGGATAGCCTGAAGTCTAGATAAGTAAGAACAACATGGGGATAGGAGATACAGAACTATTATGTGACTTGTGGAAATGTCCATATATTGGAGCAGTGGTAGAACTGGAAACAACTTCGGTCTTTAAAACTACCTCATCAGTGGAGCAACCCTGAACTTTGTACAGCTGGCAGGCAAAATGCAGAATGGTTTACTGGCTAATGGGAGAACTGTGGGCATGAAAACCAGCATACCTTAAGCAGAACCATGAATATGCCTCTTATCCTTAAGAAACTAGTCACCTCATAGCTGCCTCTTTTCTTGCTGGCATAGGTCCTTCAGAAACCTTGACCTCATTGCACCCTCCTCTGTCTGTATCCTAAGATCTCCAGGACAGTTTACAAGAAACTGAGCTGTTTCAATTTTTCAATTTCAGTGACTGATGCTTTCTCATGGACTGTCATGTGATGATCCACAGAATCCCTACCAATTATCTGTACAGATGAGCATGCTGTGTTGACACGTGCAAGGGAAATTTGTTCTGGAGAGGAGCTAATTCCTGATTCTCTGGTCCCATCCCTACCTCATATGCTATGAGTCCCTGGTGTCTATAAGTTCTGAAGAGAATTTTTCAGAATCAGCACTATCAGAGTAAAGAATATTGAATCTCATTGACTTCTGGAGTGTTTCTAATTTTCTGCTCCATCCTGCTCTTTCTTGAAATACGCACTAAAGAAAGAGAAATGACTCTTAGCTTAGGAAGCAGAAACTGTATTTCCCCAACTCTAGTCTGTCACAAGGCAATACTTGGGTTCTGCCATTGCAGTGTAATAGCATCCTGACTACTGGCTTCAGGAATAAGCCCTTGTATTTTAGTTCTGCATGTAAAGCACTGTAACTTATGGACATTTTTCAAACATGTTCCCTATTCTGTTGTTGCTAATATAAGTCACATAGACACTTATTTCTCTCAGTACTGTCAACAGCTGTGTTATGGAACAAATCCTGTACAAAGGCCTACCTAAAGGACATGGGCTTCACAAATATGGTCCACACGTTTGGCAAAATCCACAGGTTATGTACACCTGGGATAAAATTCTCCCTAGTTTTACTGGGGAAACAAACCATCACCATTTACCTCTTGGGGAATATTTAATCTGATAACAACAGCTTGTATGAAGCCAACATTCCAAACACCATGTTTCTTTCCAGATATGTTTTCAGTTATATGGTACAAAGATGAAAAAAAAATACAGCATCTTTAAAGGATGTTAAAGTAAGTTATAGCTAAGTGGCAGCAAGGCAAAATCTACAATGTGTTGTAAAGGTCTCTTAGTTCTATGAATTATTTAAGCTATTAAAAAATTTGGCTGAAACGTCCTCTTAGTGCAGCTCCCTGAAGGTTACAGATGAGCTCAGTTTTATCAAAATAATTTTATGCTGTCAGTTTGCTGAACTCACACAATATCATGACACAGGAGACTTAGGAGAACAGATTCTTACCGTGATAACACTGTCAAAAGATCACTGTTCTTCAAACAGTCAGACAGATTATCCACAGCAGCTTCCAAAGTAAGTAGTGCCTCCATCACATACCCCTGTTAATGGTGAAACATTTCAACAAAGACATTAAAAACAGTGGAAAATTAAAAATACTCAGCTCATAAAGAGAATAGGCACCAACTGAAAACCTGTAATTCCTCCTGAAAAAAGAACAGTCACATCCACTGCCCTAAACATTAAAATGTCATTACAACCATGTTTTATTTTCTGCCTCTGAATGATCTATGAAGGCATGCAAGGACACATATTTCATCAGGGGATTGGTAATGGTGCACAGAACCTCTGAATTGCAGGTCACTGATTTAAATACTGCACAAGGAGCTGTGACAGAATATTACTGTCATCTTGTGGCAGTTTCATTACCTTAGTAACATATGGAGGTGATGTCAGCCTGCTTCTTACTAAGAGCTAGTAGTTCTCTGTTAAGTCTTGAACCTCACAATACACTCTGATTGTAAAATTTCAGGAGAGAACAATCTGTTTAGCCAAACCAAATGAACATCATAATTCACTCAGAGTACTGAGTCGTATCAGGGGAGTGTAAGTTTGTATTGTTAGGGATGGTGTGCCTTTATTTCAAAAGATGTTAACATTTGAGAAATGAGGTGGTGTCTGCTCCCTGTCACCAGATAAAATCAGCAGATAGGCTGATGGGGTCCTTAATTACAAATTAAGGTGTGAAAAGGGAAAAATTGGTCATCACAAAGATTTCATTTTGAGTGACACTGACTAGATATTTTCTAGTTCTTCTCTTTAGAACTATGCACAAATTGTAACAGCCTGAAGAAGCCTTTAAAAAGTACATATGGATTCAGTAAACTTTTCTAAGGCCATGTTCTACTTTCCATCAGTTGATTCCAGAACAGCTTGTTAAAAAGGTAATTTTATATTAAATATACATTAAATCAAGAGTACTGAGAAGCATTATGTACATATGCATACCTGAATCTCATCTCCATGCTCTCCAATAACTTCTACTAATCTTGACAGGAGGTCAGATAATGCATGTGCAGAAAGGGGCTGCTTTAGGGCCCTGAATATCTGGAAAGAGCGACCTGCATAATGTCTTGAGGAGCTTGAAAGAGCTGTTTGCAATGCAACTTCACTCAGGTGCTGCTCCAAATGAAAACCTAAGCAAAAGAAAAGGGTGTCAGAATGGGCTGAATCAACTCTGGGGAGGATACACACTATGGTAAACCCCGCAAACCCTGTGAGAAAGGGAAATGCAGAAATGTCTTGTTTTGGAAGAGCTTCTTACTGTTTACATTTATTCCACATTATTATTTATATCTAAGAAAATAAACTGCAAAATCAAAATTCTGAATCTGCAAATGTTTTGTCAGCAAAAACCTGATATTCTTCACCTTATTTACATTTTTTTACAGTTCCTGGACAAACTTTGAAGCCATCCATTATTCTTGCTGGCAGCAACACAGTAACTTCTGAACAAACCCAAACCTAAAGGTAAGCTGAATTAGAATTCCTAAGCTTCAGTAGGCTTTGAATAAGATTTTAAATATAAATACGGATGCTGTGTTCTGCTTTGATCTTGGAAGACACTTAGTGACTGTGTTGGATTTCAAAATACAATCAGTACATTTCTTAAGCTCTAAAAAGATAAACAGATAATAAAGTAAATCTAAGCTTTAATAGCCATAGGAAATATAATGAAGTACATTTACTTAGTAACTGGGAAGGGCTTTATCAACAGGACATAGAGGGGTTCTCATCTAGTAGAAGAATCGTAAGACTTTCCACCAATAGCTTTGAAGAAATGTTTGATTTTACATTCAGCCACAGCCCAATCTAGCACAATTTTTAAAGTCATTCTTCCATGTGTCAGACATCTTTGTGAAAACATAAAATAGTTATGTCATGTTTCTGCATATGTAGATCTCCTAAATAACAGGATAAACATTCAGTGTGACCTGGAGGGAATATTCTTTTGGTTATGAAAGGAAAAAAAACTTACTACCTGACTTGGAATCTTTAAATACAGATACAACATGACGCAGAAAGTTAGTAAGCTGTTCAGCACTCTTGGTGTTTTGATTTTTGGGTGTGATATCTTCGTGGCACCAAAGTGGACCAAATGCCCTTAAAAAATACATAACAAAGTAGAAAAGTTGATTGAGTTATCTGAGATAAGTGCAAGCAGTTGATGTATATAAACTGTAAAGGCAATTACATATTTCCAGGGTCATAGCCTGGAGAACATGCAAATGAACAGAATTTTACAAATACTCCTGTGCTGCACTTCATAAACTGCTCTTTTAAAATCTAAGTTACAGCATTTAGACAACTGCATGAAGAAATCTCTGTTTTTTAATTTAAGAATGTACCTAAAATCTGCTGGGCTTACCTGGGTTTTATCATCACCTTTCACTACACCCTGTACACTTCCTATTTAATTTTATAATAATAAAACTGTCTTTTTCCGTTAGTTCATTGCTGAACAGAAAATTATCAGTCAATTCAGCATTTTATTCCTGTCAGGCAAGATTTTTTTCTCTTGTTCTTGACACCTAATGCTTTTAAGTACCTTCTTACTTCTATAGGTATCAATAAAAGAGGAATGAGAGTCTGTAATTACCACAAAAGCTCAGTCATTTTCCTTTGAGTCTTTTAAATTGCTACAGATAATTGTGGAGAAGACAAGAAAGCACGAACGTAACCTCTGGTTATCTCCATTACCTGGTTGTCAGAAACTCAATTAATTTGTTTGCTTTCTCATCTGTTTCAGCACCAGTGTCCATGTCCTCAACCTCTTGTGTAATCTGTGGGAGATTTCCAGTGCTGCCTCCCAGACTGATACTGGAGGAGGTGGAGCTGGAACTCAAGCCGGAGTCTGGCACCGGAGACGACTGATGTTCCCGCAGAAAGTCAAAGCCACCTGCCAGCAGAAAAGGGGGAGATAAAGATGGAATGCACTGTTGGGCCAGAATTAAAGCATCTGCCAAGCAGTTCTCTTCAGAGTCAGCAGCAGAAACCTTCTACTGGGGAGCATGGGGAAAACCTGCAGAACACAACAACCCTCAACTGAGAGTGGGAGTGAAAATGGTACTCTGTTTCTAAACGTGCAGAATCCAATAGAAAATGAAAAATACCAAGGTCAAGATTTGTGGTTTTTTTTTTTTACTGCACAAAAAAATAAAGTGCTTGAAAATCAAATGTTTCATGGCATTTTACAATAAGAACTCTGATTTTTCTTTAAAGTGAATTTGGAAGTCAACTAAGTACATGAAAAGTTCAGCTCACTTCTCTGGGCTAGTTTGATGAGGAAAGTAAAACCTCTGCAGGTTGGAATTTTAAGGATGATGATGTTGTCCTAATTGCACAGATGTAATGGAAAGTGAGGCACAAATGTTTAAGGCTTCTCTTCTATACCTTCAGTAACTATAAACACTGGGATATTCATACTAAATATTTTCAGCCTCTGTTTTTAGAGTTCTGCTGGATCAAAAGCTTGCCACACAACTTGAGTGCTGGAACTAGGAACCAAGACCTGTTTTCTTAATGTTAGACTGCTAATCATCTTAGGCTCTATCTCCAACAGAAAAACTGGCCTTTCAAGAAGATTGGGAGCAGGAGTGGTCTCTCTACTGACAAAATCCATTGCAGGTCACGAGACACTTAATTTAGTTGCCTGACATTATATGGTATGAACCTGAGCTGATATAATTTCAATTAAGATTCTTTGCTACAACTACTCACCCACACTTTCACTTTTTGTATTAGCTGATAAAAAAAGAATCCGAAGTTCTGATAACTTCTTGGTCTTCAGAGGCCCAGACACAAGGCACCAATAATTTTTTTCAGAGATATGAATTAGAAGGTTTTCATTTTGGCAGAAAAGCTCTACTGTAATTTTAATGTAGTTTTATTCTGTATTTAATAATTCAGTGATATGCACTGGGAAAGAGATCTACAGGATTCAAGATAGGGAATTTAAATGTGAGATAATTTTGCAGACTTTATTCAGCATGAAACCTAAAAAGGACAAATTAATTCATACCCCTTCTTGTCTGTACTTCATTTTTTTTCTATCTCATACAAAATAATAATCAGTTAAGAAGTTCTAGAGCTAAATTATTTATTACTTTTGCTTATGTTCCTAAGGGGCCATGGAAATGCCACTAATTTGACAATTTCTCCTTTTCATTTCTTACTTTATAGTCAAGTTCCTCACTCACTCCCACACAACTAATCCTACCTCCATAGCTGTACACTGGTTCTGTGATTCCTTCAAATCACAACAATATCCTTATTTTTAGTAATATTACATGAGCATAGCAAATCTAGCTAGTTGTGTGCTTCCAACTGTTTCAAACCAATCCCTTAAAATAGGTAAATATGCTAAAACACCTGCCTTGACAGACATACGAAGCAAACCTCCTAATGCAGAAAAAGATTTCAGGACACAAATGGGGTGTATCTGGGATAAAACAGAGGTGTGTATCATGTGAAATTTAACATAATAATGGAAATTCTAGCTGCATATTCTTGCTGCTCTTTCTGTGTTGGAATTACTTATTCATTTATTTTGAAGGTTGAGGAGTGATTGTCCTCATTAAAAGCAGTTCTGCCTCCCAGAGGGGAAAGTACATTATTGGCCCTATAATGTTTAAAATTCTGCATCATATATTTTGCCTTACATCTGATAGCTTTCTCACTATCATGAAAAGTTATCTAGTAATAATATGGATGCATCTCTAGGTAGTTCACATGGAACAAGTATTAATGGCAACTGTTCATATTTGGCACTTCACTTTATCAAAACTCTTATTTTAGGGAAGTAACCTTGACAGCTGACTTTCAGAAATCTTACAGCATAATGCAATATTCTTTTCTTCTTTTGCTTTATTACCTGTATAAAGATATTCAGGTAAGTATGCTGTTTGTACTGTCAGAGTCTTGGTCTCATTCATCTCTCTGGTCTGAAGCAGAACTGATGCAATGGCTTGATAGTTGCTATTGCAAGACAATGCAATCAAAAGATGAAGCAGTAACTTTTTACTGTGTTCAAAGACCTCAGGGCGGTAATGGTCAAGACCTAAAAAAAAAGGTTATAGCAGTCACTGAACATGAAGTAATAATAAACAAGTTCACATTCCAGAAATAGCAAAAATTCCAAGGCAGTTCATGACAACAGCAAAAGCAAACAAAAGATGCAATTTTTTTGGACAGTTACTGGTGTTCTTACTTCAAATGACAGTGTATATTTATTTTCCAGAATAGGGTTCCATACAGGAGATACAAAACAATGTGTAGCAATACAACTCTATGTACTCTGTCTCACTGCAGTGTTACTTTAACAGGGCTGGGAAGTCTTTAAAGATGAGAAGTTCTTGATGGAGGCTGTAATTACATTGCTTACCTCAGCATCTGGCTTTCTTGCACAGATACAAGTTTTACAATAAGTTTAAATTAAGAAAGGAAATGATGGAAAAAATCCCTTGAAAAAGAACTTCACCTACCAGTGAGTAACATGAGAAAGTAGCCACTAGCTCAGGGAGAAGAACTGAAACCAAAGATCTAGCACTGAAAGACTCTGATCTGGTTACCATTACTGTTTGTAAGATTTTAACACAACTTGAGTAAATCACAAGTTACAAATATAAAGGAAACATGTTCATAAAATAAAACGCACTCTTTGGTAGTAATCCTTTTTCAATTCTATTTCAGCATCTTCCAGGATATTTACAAATACTTTCTTCTTTTTAAGGACAGTTTCAGTGTTGAAAAAGTGAACTTTCTTCTTCAGCTCCCCTCTTCTCAGGATATTCCTCTTGAAAAAAACAGCTCCCTCATTACTTAAGTGGCAGCAGCCAACAGGTCTTTTGAGAGGTGTTTTCTAATATATTCCAGGTTGTTAACTGGCCTGAAAAAAATGAAGCTGCTCACGCTACCATACTTTGAACAACTTGTCTTTGGCTTCTATGGGCAGATCTTTAGAGGTCCCTTGATCTTTGGTCTTACTCATTGTCATGGTTTGAGTGCTCTACTCAAACCATGACACTCATCTGCCCATAAGCCTTCTCCAAAAGGAGCACAACCTGCCATGTCTTTGTCAGCTTCTTCAGGTTTCTGCCCCTGTTCTCCTTTCTCTATTTCCTTCCACCTATCTTGTCCTAACATATACTGAAAATGACAGAAAATGTTCTTTTAGTTGAAAATAACTTCTATATTGGCAGCACTCGTGTCTGAAATCCTGTTAAGCCCTTGGGCTGTATGAAAGTATTCACATATATATATATATATATATATATATGCAAATGAAGTGAGAAGGACAATTCAGTCTTTGTGCTTGTCCAGTGCTGGGCCCTTCTTTAACTTGGAAGAGTTCCCAAGAGGATAAACTTCTGTGACACGGACACAGTTTCATGGGATAGGAGTGTGGCTGCTCAACTCAATTTACATTGGTTGCAAAAGAGTTTTTTATCATCAATGCTGTTAAAAATTGCTGCCCTTCATGCAGGGTCACACCAGCACTCTGCCTCTCTACCTCACTATCAGTATTACACACCAACCAATAACTTTTTCAATGCACTCATTGCAAAATGATTTACCTTTAGCATTTTCTCACTCCTTCCAGTAAATGGAAGGACACTGACTTACCAGCACTCCACCATACCAGCTTCCAGTTTCCTTTTTGGCCAAATCCACCAGCCTGCTCACATTCCATAATAATAGAAATACCTAACTTTCAGTCACATGTATAACTTCAGCTAAAGCATAGCATAACTTCCTTAGACCATCACAACAGAATTCTACTATAAAATACAGGAAAATCTTCCACAGGTGATATAACAACTCCAGTGAAACAGAACTTTAAGCCTGGAGGCTTTGATCTCATTTTACATACCATTAAAACAGTTATATTTAGCATTAATTTTACATTTGAGAATTGAGAGTTCTTAGCCAAGAGACTGTCTCAAGACAGCATTAAGAAATTTCTGTTTTTTTCTTATGAAATAATGCAATGTTGAAACGTTGCATGAACAAATCAGTAAAGATATTTTTAATATAGATTACTAATGTCATAACTCTGTTTCTGCATATGTTTATTTGCATGGCTCTCTGATGGCTCCTTGCAGCTGCCTTAACTGAAGTGGCCACACTGCTGCCTATTACTCCTGTCTTAAGTTGCTTATTTAAATGTTTGAGAATTTCTAACTGTAAGCACCAGTTTTCTCACAGTTCTTACAAATCATACTAAAGACCTTGTTTGATCAGTTGATGGTTATTGATTTGATTCATACATGTATCCAGTTCTCCTTCAACTTCCTCTTACACTAAGAAAGTCAACAGAAATAAAAAGAAAACAGAAGTAAAAAACTGTTATGGGCAGCCACAAAATAGATTTATGTGGAGAACATTTGTGAAATGCATTGAAACTCACCCTGGAAGCCCCATCCAACACAGTTCTGGCTCTTATTCTTTTGTTTCATTGAAACATTCATGAAATCAATGTACTAATATAGAAAACTATATGTATATGATGAGTGTGCATTTTTTCAGAAAACCCTATTTCATAAAAAATTTCAAACAGGACAATAACAGAGTAGCAGGAAAGGTAAATGAGGTATCTTCTTCAACTCTATACTGAATTATATCACATACATTCTATCACCTTCCAATTTGACCTTTTTTGCCAGCTAAACAACAGACTCCTCTCAGATTGCCAAGGAGTGGATTTAGTGGTAACTACAGTGACTGAATGAGAAGTGGACTGTGATCACCAGTTATTATAAATTTATTTCACAAGTATCTGGCTGTGTTCATTTGTGAAAACTACTATTTATCAATGGTTAAGGTTAGGGAATGACTTTATAATGCTAATAATCTTGTGTGCTAAAAATTAGGTCACTCACTTTCCATAATGTCAGACACCAGGATAAGGAAGGTGTCACCTTCCAGATGAATGAAGTTGTGGTCAAGAACAGACAGAGAAGTGGGGAAAAAGCTGTGCCTCTCTGCTCAGGTATATAATGTCAGACACTTATAATAAGATCCCATTAGCAGTGAAATTAATGAAACTTGCTTTCCAGTGGTCTGTATCCTACCTTCACCACCTCCACAGTGCAGTAATCTTGGCTCTCTTATATAATATTTTGGCAAAGGCAAGAGATGGCACTGGTGTGTGTAGGTATGTGTTGATTGCCCAGCTGCCCATCACAAACCTGACTGTACAAAGGCTGAGTTTCACCTGCCTTTCTTGCAGGAAGAGAGGCTCATTATTTTTCAAAGATATTTTAGGAAGTCAATCATCTTCAAATTTCTTCCCACCTCTCAAATTTGAGTGAAATCAGTCAAACTATTCAAAAGCTTCAAAATTTTAAAAATAATTCAGACTGTATTTGCCTCAGGATTTTGAAATCATAATTTAAAACGTATAAGAAACCAAACTGTACAGCTTCAGCAAGACTAAAACACAGAAATAGACTTTATGTATTGTTTTGTTGGTCTTACCTAAAAAGAGAGCATGTAGCAACAGAGGGAGGTGAAGAGCCCAGTCTTCTCTCACACTGTGATCCACTACCATCTCAGTCATGAAGATGACAGCAATATTGCACCTGGGAATTAAATCACAGTATCACCTCTTGGAGACAGGAAAAAATAACATGATAGCTATGAATAAATGTACAATCTCTATATTTTAAAATGTGCAGCTTTTCTTCTCAGTGTGATTAATGATGCCGTATCTTAGTTACATTATTAAGCAAGTAAGTACCTGTAACTGTAAAGAACACTATTACTGTCAATACAAATTATGTAAAAGAGGAATTTCAGAGTATACGTAGCCTAGTTAGAATAAAAGATCAAGGTGAAAAAAGTGCTATGAATAACAGCAATAGAAGCTCGGGAAAGAGAAATTTTCCTTTTCTGTTTCAGTTGTTTCTTCTGGGGCTGTTCAGCCTGGAGAAGAGGAGGCTCAGAGGAGACCTCATCACTCTCTACAACTCCCTGAAAGGAGGTTGTAGCCAGGTGGGGGTTGGTCTCTTTTCCCAGGCAACTCTCAACAAGACAAGAGGGCATGGTCTTAAGTTGTGCCAGGGGAGGTTTAGGTTGGACATTAGAAAGAATTTCTTTACAGAGAGGGTGATCAGACACTGGAATGGGCTGCCCAGGGAAATAGTGGATTCTCCATCCCTGGAGATATTTAAAAAGAGACTGGATGCGGCACTCAGTGCCATGGTCTGGTAACTGCAGCGGTAGCGGATCAAGGGTTGGACTTGATGATCTCTGAGGTCCCTTCCAACCCAGCCAATTCTATGATTCTATGATTCAGTCTGATTCTTATTAGAAAGCAATGTCCTACATTGTAAACAGATAGACTTTCTGGTAGAAACTCTGGTAGAGTTGCAAGCCTTCATCACATGTTGCTTTTAGTTCTGGAAACCTGCAGAAATTGAAGGTGTAATTTTTCAGATGTTCTGAGTGTTGGTACATTCAGATTGGTGTTGGTCAAACAGTAAAAGGAAGCATCTCACTGAAGTGTCAGGATGAGAAACTGCTCACCTATGAAGGGGTCCCCGGGGTGTGATGGTTTCTGGGAGGTAGTCTACAAGTGGTGCCCAACATCCTCCAGTGTAAGGCATGGGCAGGGGATGTGGTTGTTTGGTTTCAACAATATTCAATAACCAGCTTGTGTATGGAGAAACAGGATCATCTGCATGCAAAAGCAATTAAACAGAGTTCATAAAACCCAAGTCTTGTTCCCATTTCAGAGAAATACTAAAATAGAGTTTATGCTAACATATCAACTCAGCTGTTTGGAACAATGCGATAAGATGACACAAGGTTTGCAGATTCCTGTGTTCAATAACAACTGATGAATTTTTAATCCCTCTTTCACTCTGCTGGAAATTAAACAGATTCCAGGCAGACAGCACTGAATGATAGAAGCTGCAGCTGAATCCCTGCTGTCATTTAGTAGCTTTGGATCCAGATCACAAAGCACCACGCAACAGACTTTCTCTTCAAAAAGGAGAGAAAAGTTCAGCCAACAAAGCTTCTGTCAGAAGCCATCTGCTGCAAGGAGCCACCTAGCAGTGACACATTCTTGCAACTCGTCACCAGTGCCCTGCTGAGTGATGCTACAAAGGCTGCTGAATGTCCTGAATTAGGAAGGAGGTATAAGGAATGCAAAAAACATCTTCAAAGTAATTTTCTTTCAACAGGGATCAATTATAACTTGAGTTTCTCAAAGATGTATTTAACTTTGCTTCAGTATGACAGCTGCTGTATGTTAATAAGCAAATAGGTTTTTTCTTCCACTTGCTTATCCACAATGATGTGGGCCAAGAAAGTTATTTCCACCACTTTGTGTCTTCTCTCAGCCACACAGCTCTGCTATCTCTTGCATTTTGTTGTCTCTCACTCTTCTTGCTTTTTGCATTGGTCAGTTTTTATTTCTCAGATCTGGCAGTCTACAATACAGTGCCATGGAGAGCATCCTTTCCAAGACTGTTCTTGACATTTATCCAAACACTGCCCTCATGAATTTTTTATATGAAAATTATTTTTTGCTCTGTTGTTTTTCTGGTTTTTGTTTGTTTGTGGGTTTTTTTGTTACACTTTTGAATTCTAGGAAGTTTTGTAAGGCTCAGCATTTTCATCTTTCTAACAGCCTGCATCTGATGCTTGTCAGCCTTGCCAGAGGAAACAAAAGTGTTTTGATGCCTACAAAAGTATCAGAGCTAGTGTTTTCTAATGCACATCACTTCTTGCTTTTGACAAAGTGTCTTCAGGTTTCCAGATCTTTAGGAGCACTTCAATGCAGTAGCTGCTCCTCCAGTTATTACTAGAACACCAGTGCTACCATTCCTATTCTTCAGTGCTAGTTTTCCAAAGACCACTTGAAATCTTTATGATTTAGACCTTTACTTATTTCTCTCTGGAGAAGAGAGAGAAATTTCTCTCTGGAGGATGATTTATTACTTTCAGATAAAGAAGAATAAATTGACCTAATAATGTAGCAAAGTATAGCATTTTCACATCTTCTAAGGATTAACCATATAATCTTTGTCAGATGATTTTCACATAAAAAGCACTGCACAGTCAGTACTTAATACTATGAATTTAAGTGCTTCAACTAAAACTGTTTCATGAAGTCCACACTAAGACCCAGCTCTTCACTCCTGCTTTAACAAGTTTATGTGCAGACTGAGAAAAAAGAGACATACTTTGCACCTTAACCTTTGCCTAAACAAAAGAGTTTCTGTGCTGAGGAGGTGTGCTCCCTATTTCTATTCTCAGCAGTACAGGTGTGCTCAAGTAGACTGGAGAGGAGAAAGAAATCACACCACCAACTCCTTTGAAGCCTAGGCTGCCTGTCAGAGGGAACTGGTTGCACTTTCTTAATGGAGGTTGCATCGTTTGTCTGGCAGAATGACAAATGGTATACGAATTTATCTTTCATTTCAGAGTTCTTTAGAAATGTCAGTACCTAAGTAAAATGTATTTTATTTTACATCTAGGTATTCATATACTGGCAGAAGGAACCCCTTTGAGAAGCAAACCTTGCATAAATATTCGCAGTACGATAAAACTTGCAGTTGGAGTCAGGAAAAAAACCTTTGAGCACTGGCTTGAGAACACATTCCAAAAGAACAAAGAAAATTTCAATAGTTTTTAACCTTTTAATACTCTTAGCTCTTGTCAAAGCCAGCTACTTGTGAAGAATGTTCTGACAGTATAAACATTGTTCTGTTTTGAAAGATTGTTCAAGCAAATCAGATTAGCACTGATGCTCCAATTAACATCTGTTCAAGAATTTTTAGAGGTTGCAGCACTGGAAAACCACAAGAAAAACATGGCAAGTGTACTAAAAACCACAGGGTTAGTATGGTAGACATTTCCTTGAGTAGTTAAATACTACAATACGTAAATACACAGTATTTTGTAAATACTGTGCTGCTTCATCACCATGAAAAATTGTTGTTCATATACATTAAATTATCCAGTCGTATGGTATTTCAGATTTTCCATATTTTGCAGAAGTGTATTTCTAAAATACTACTTGGATTAAAAAATAATTAAAATCCTTATTTTTTAGTCCCCCAAATGGTGTCTGTAGCATCAAGCCAAGAAATTCAAGAAATTACAACCTCTGTATTTTTTGACCTGGCATTATTAAGCAAGAGATTAAAGTCTTTAAAAAAGTTCTTGTTTTTTTACATGTGGTTAGGGCCTAATAGAAATCCATAGATTGGCTTCCTTATAATTCACACCACAACTATTCCAGCCACCTAATTCCTAGAATTTACACTGTCATTCAATAGTTGACAGAACTATCTTAGTGTTCTATGGAATCTGTGCAGAAATACATAAGGAAGAGGCATGCTCAGGAGCCCTATCTCACTATCCCCCCTAACAAAGGTTTTCACAGTGCAGCCAGAAATTGGTTGCAGATAGCAGAGAAAAGCTAAAGAGGATGTAAGACCTCATTTTTTTGAATCTCCTGGATCTCTTCTTCATACTCATCTAACAGCACTCAATTTGGAGGGAAATTACTGGTGAAGGGCACAATTCAAAGTGCTTCCTGTAATGCTCTTGGAAATCTTTTGTCTTCTAATGTATAAATGGTCCAACATGATAGTGTCTGGAGGATTCCCTACTGCTGCTTTCTGTAAAGTTCTCTGGTTTTAAAATAGGTTTGACTGAGCCCATGGTTAAAGAAAGGAGATAATTAAATGATTTATGAAGGTAAAATAGGGACACTCCCTGTATGGTAATGCTACAATGTTTTTTATATAGAACTTAAGCAGAGAGCTTCCACCAGTCATGAGAATGTTTTCCTCTCTTACCAAAAGAACAGAAATTTCATCAAATTGAATAATAGAACTTACTTTTGTCATCATCATAAGATCCTCCAGAGCTATTACTGTACCTTGATTCTAGTCGGGTATGTGCTCTGATTACATTACTGAATCTAAAAAAAAAAAAGAAAAAAAAAAAAACTTCATTAAAAATACAGACTGACTTTTAACTTCTAGAAAAAAAACCCTTACATTTCCTTATACATGTACTTTAATATCAAAGTACACAGCAATGTACATTACAGAAAATAATGGAAAAAAAGGTTTTTGCAGCCAGTTTCTGAGAAGTTCTAACAGCTTCTGTCAGAAGCTTTTAAAATATAGCAGAGGGAAAAGTCTCTTGCTGAAAATGTGTGATATCCTTGAAGCAAGAAACGGTGCTAAGGCTGAACTGAGATGAAAACTGTTCACAGCTAGCACTTCTTCACAGCCTATGTTCATGGGTACAACTCTGGCAACCTGCTAAAACAGTAACCAGCTGAGAAGTCCAAAGTCAAGTCCTCACAGGTATCAAGGAGCAAAAGCTGCAGCAGATCCCCTTCAGGAGGAAAATGTAGCAACTGCCAGAGGTGATCTAGCAAAGGAGTTAAGAAATACGAGAACCAAAATGAACTGTTCACAGCTGTCCTCAAATCTGCCACAGATTCATTATAACACTTTTTTAACTGGTGATCTCCTTTGGTTTCCTCCACCTTCTTGTGCTCTCAGTGTAATCAGGCCTGAAGTGGAGTCAGAGGAGTCAAGCAGGAGGCTCACACACTAGTGAGGATGTTAAGACATCAACAGTCCTCCAAAGCTAGGTAATTAATTACAAGTAACTGTGTTAAAACAGCTATATATAAAAAAATAGGTTGAAGGTTCTATATGCAACATTCAATTTGATTTCTTACTAACGTGGACACATATTATTACAGGGTGTTTAATAATACATTGACATATTATCCTGTTTCCAAAACACATCTCTCTCATAAGGGTACAATAAATTCACTGTGAGGATGGCAAAAAAGGCATCATAAGCCATCTTAATTCTGCCCTTTTCTGTCTTTCCAATACCTGATTCTCCTATATTTCAACAAATTCCCTTAATAAATGTGTACAAACTAACAACTACTGACATAGTTATCTTGTATATCTAAAAAGTTAAAAAAGATAAAAGAATGAGAAAAAAAAATTAATAAATGTGCAGAGGTGAATACTGTCTTTCATGAAAGAAATGGAGAATACAGGTCACAGAAATTATTTGAGAACAGGGCATTTTACATCATATTGCATCAACATAAAACCAGGTAATCTGGTTACCTTTATATTCTTCCCAAAATGCCCACACTTATGAGAACAATTTGTTTCCATGCTATTGCCTTCTGTAATGTCTTCCTATATCATAATTTTGCTTTTTTTTAAACTTTTACATACACTCATTTTCAAGTGATCTTACAGGGATAATGTCATTTAGAATCAGTCTGAGTATCTGAGTTCCTCACAAACAATGCAGAACTTTGCCAAACCCTAGGAAAACACATACAGTTTGGAGGAAGAAAAAGCAAACCACAAACCTTTCATCAGTCTCTTTCACCATTCTGTTTTCCTCTACATCAGGAAAACTATCTTGGCCAGCAACAACGGTGTTACTGCTAGAGGTGGTTCCTGTAAATGAGATGTCAATAACAACACCTGTTACATGCAGCAGACAGTATTTGCAAAGCAATAAAAGCCCACAACTTTAATTTCTTTAGTAGTCACAACCAAAATTATCATCCTGCAAGAACTTCACCATATGAATGAAAACTGTTACCTCTACAAAACAGCACCTGCTTGCATGGCTGAATGGTGTAAAATTTACATGCTTAAGGGGTAGATTAACATAAGGATGCTCTTCCTCTCCTTGAACTAAGCTCATTCTCAGGTAACACAGCCTTTTGTTTTTAAGAATTTGGCAGAACATTGTCAAGTCTGAATGTGGAGTGGGTGCCTATTATGTACCTTTGACTACTGCAGTTTAGAAATAGCCTTTCACCTCTGAAAACAGATTTGCCACACAATTAAGGCTCTCTGCTTTCAGGAAACTGCTGCTTTGGTGTATCTGCTGTAATCAATCATCAATTGGTGATGAGAAATTAGTGGTAGAACAACTTTGTAAATGTTCTTAACAGTACCAAAGATTGGCAACATTCTATTAAAACACTTGAAAGAATTAAGCTTATGTCTGCAGAGCATATACAACATTAGGAATCAAAAAGAATTACAGTTTAGGTGTGCAGTGAGGCCCTGAAACCTGCACTGTATAAACACAGATCTGAGTGGGTGCAAAACTGAAGGATTCTTTTTTTCAGAGAGACAAAGACTGGAAAAAGCAGGAAGAACATAGCCAAAAGTTATACTTAGGTCATACCAGAAGCCACAGCTGAGGCTTTGTTACTGGCAGCAAAGCGGTAAAATGGAGGATTGTCACAGTGCTGGACTATTGGGTTCACTGGGTCGGTTTGCTGCAGCTCAAAGAGCAGCTCCTCCATTGTCTGTATGGTGTTATTGCGACACAGATATATGGCAACCTTTTTTATCTAGAGAAGAAAACAACAGTTACTAAACTCTCTCCAAAGTGAATTTCAAGAGAAATCAAGACATGTTACACTGCAGTACTGAAACCATCCCGAATGCAATTATTACCCCCCCGAGAGACACCACAACCACAAAGCTGCATCCATCTTGTCGATACAGAAGTAAAACTGGTCACCTTGATATCAAGATACGATGTGATTCTATGGAGATCATTTCCCCAGCAGAGTGAATCTGTGATATAATCACCCCAAAGATTTTGCTTAGCACCCACATATGACCTCTTTAGGTATATAACTATATAGCAGACATATACAAAACTGACCTAATATTGTACCTATCATTTAAAAGTATCAGCACTGACTCTGAATCACATTCAGGACTTTATAGTTTGAGATTCCCATTTAAGAGGAATCTTACTCTCTTGAATGGGGCAAATTTCTCATCTAGCAAGCTAGACCCACCCAACACTTCAGTCCTGTATGTCCAGATACAGTTGAGGTGGAAAAGGTAGCTGTAGCCACAAGGAATAAGCCAGGTTCTGAGCAGTTGCTTATGTCTGAAATCAAACTAATAGTACATTGAAGAAAGGCAGAGAAATTATCTATACAAACTTCATGCACTCTGATTTGAAAAATCTGAGAGTGTACAGTTAATAGAAATTCTGGGATAAAAGCTTTTCACAAGACCTCAAACTTTGTATGCACTGCAGTAAGGAGGACTGTTAAGATAATGAAAAGAAATTAGACTGAATTCTTGAGAAAAAACCCAATCCTGATAACTATTAAAAGCAGAGACTGTCTCTGGCACAAAACCATTTGATTCATAACCTGTTAGAGCTGGGAAACCATATGGATAAGCATCCTTCTGTGCCTGCCTTTGTTTTAGATGTCCTTAAACAGATGCTTATAGTGGAGCTAATAAAAAGGAATGAACTGCCTGTTGGCCTCACCAAGTATTGCTGTTCTCATACACTTAAATACTTTCATTAAAATTACTTTCTGACTTCCCTCTTTTTTTTCTCTCTGCTTTTTCTTTCCTATTTTTTTTTTTTTTTTTTTCCTTCAGGTAGAGAAAATGCACACATTCGAAGTCTCTTTTAATCTATTGTGCTAAAAATTTCCCAGGGACTTTTCATATACAAATCTGGCTCCTTTCTGAGGCTCACAGAGCCACTTCCAGATTTTTTCACTCTAGAAGGGGTCATGTTCCCTACACTAAATCTTTGCTGATGATAAATATTCAAAGAGATCTTTCTTTACATATGTGAAAGAAAGGACAGCTCAGCAATTCGCACTTCGGGTTGCTGGGAAAAACAATACTTAAAGGCAATGTAGGAGACAAAAGAAGGAATTCAGCTGATTGGAAAAAAAAATACTTAAAAAAATGTAAGTCAGACATGCCTTTGGCTTGGACCCACAGAGGCTGAAGCCATGAGCAGCTGGTAAGTGCCTTGGGGCACACTGGGCTCTGAGAAGATGGGTAAACTGGCAGCCTTTCAACTTCGTGGTCTTTTGAACCCAGGTGATGTGTAACAGTGCAGATAAACTGCTTGCATTATCTTTATTTGCTAATGTGTATGTGTTATCTACATGATAATGGAAGATAGGTGTTTATGGTATCTGCTGCCTTACCCAGTTAGCAGTTAGGTACAATTTCTTATCTGCAAACTACAGGGCGTTATCAAAACGTAGAGCAGATGTGTGTGAGAAGCCTGTGTGTGTTTCCCTACTCCAGACAAAGCTATCAGTTAAGGGGTGACTCACAAGCACATTCAGCCTTCCTACAGAGGTTGAAAACTTTTTTCAGATTTTGCAAAATCCGAGAATCAGACTTTTAACTCAACATTACAAAACACAGACTACCAGGGTGGCAGAAAACACAGGAACCTTGTCAGCTGCTGGAGATGCCAAACCAGACTCCTCTCTTTCTGGAGTGAGAGGATTGCTCTGTCCCAGGAGCAGGACAAGGTTTGAGGTTAGCTGCTCAGAGCTGTGGGATGGCAACAGTTTTGGAAAAGGGATGTGTTGAAAGCTCTGGGTTGGCTAGTACCTGGGTGGAAGAGGTGACAAGTTTATCGGGCATTTCTAATCAGGCTACAGAATTAGGAGTGAGACATATGGAAAACTGCCCCTTTTTCTTTTGTAAGCTGCCAGCAACATAACAACCCTTGTTTTGTCTCTTATCTCTGTCATTTCCACTTGTTCTCTGCCAACACAGCTCCCCATGATGGAGGCCACCTTTGGCCTTGATCCCAAGTCTGTCATTACAATCAGTCAGGTTGGAAAGAACCTGGGAGGTCTCTCACATGATGTCCCACACAACACAGGGTCCACACTGACAACTGATGGAAAGATCTTCAGTGCCCTCAAGATATCTGGAACCAAACCCTTTGTCTTCTCATATAAACCTAGAACTTGTTTTTATAGCCCATACACTTTGAAATATTTTTCTCTTTTGATCAATGAGGCAATACTGACTTTGCATATGCATGCACTGTTTTGAGAATATGCAACAGTAAACCCTACAAATAAAAGGAAACCAACAGGGTGCCTATGGTACAATAAAAACATCTTTAAAATATTTAACAACTTCTCTATTTCCTTTATTCTACAATGCATAGCAGTCATCAAACACTTTAAGCAAAGAATTATTTCAGTACTGTAAATTAAATATGCTTATGAGGCTTTTTAGATAAGTTTAATCACATGAATTGTAATTTCAAATTTTTTTCAGGGAAATCAATATAAAGAGACTGAGTAATAAAACAACATATTTTAATTGTACTGGAAATTTTACTAAATTTAGTTCTGTTTCACCCAGCAACTGAGCAATAAGGAGCATGGGAATGGGACTATCTTGCCTTTCTCAGGCAGCTCCAATTTTCTTTTAACTTGAATAATAACAATATCCTAAGCAGTCTGACTTGCAGATTGCAGGAACAGTTATGTAATTCCTGACAGCCATGCAAAAGCAAAAGTTAATATGGTAAAGGGTTTATAAAGGTTAGCTACCCTGTGCCTCTTGAGATGTGCAACAAAAAGCCTTAGACTGCTAAAGGAAAAGAGAATATAGCACCTCTTTAAAATGACCTACTTTTCTGAAGGAACACCTAAATCCTTACAACAAGCAAACTAATAAGGTAATAGTAATAGGAATGTCATCCCATTCATGATACAAAATCCACTGTTTAAAAGGACTTCCAAAATTTAACCAATAGCTTTGTAAACTATTAAGTTACTGAGAAAAAACACTGAGCTTTTAGTATTTTTACTTCTCTTAACTTTTCATTCAAGTTATTAAACATCTGAATAGCCATTCTGTCTGTTTAAAATAAAATTTTAAATATAGATATATAAGCACAGTGTATTTTTATGCAATTGTGACATGAAAAAAAAATACTTCTGATATCTTGTCTCATTCATTCTGGCAATTTATGGCCAGTGCCTATTGCTGGCCCCTTACACACACATGCAAAGTTGCTTTTTCTTGAGAGAAGCCCACCTCTTGCTGGAAATAAGGTGTGTTCCACAGAAACTCCACTGGTGTTGAAACTGACATTCCCACTACTCAATTCCTTTACTGAATTTCAGGTTGTTGTCTCATCTATGTTCACAATTTAATTTTGTACAGCATGCTTGGGAATATATTGGTACTTCTGATTTTTTAAACAGAAATTAATTTTCTGCAGGTGATAGCTGCTTTCCTAATTAAAACCTGTGCAGCCAATAGTAAATCAAGTAAGTACTTACATAACGTAAAAGGATGGTATCACTGCTAACACCACACAGACTAATTAGAAATTGTAGTGTTATTCTAAGGTTGTTACTCCATTTTTCATTGTTGGCCAAAGCATTCCAGACATTTTCCATCTCTGGTCCAGGAATTTCATCTCCATACTGCAAAATATCACAGGCATATATTTACTGCAATGCACAGAACTCCAAACCAAAGCATGCACTTTTAGAGCATTTTCTCAGGCAAAACCAACAGCAAAATGTTGTAAAAAGTCACAAAACAGTGTTTTGAAAGGCTACCTGGCAGACTTCAGAGCATAAATTCAGTTTAGAAGTCTTTAGGTTCAGATCCACAGAAGTGCTTTAATCATGCACCACAAAAACCCCACCAAATTTAAGCAGTTTTTCAAGCAACAAGTCCTGTTTCTGCATGTCTGCACCTAAGTGCTCCAGCTGTCACAGCAGTGAACTACTTGGCACCTCTCTCCTGAGAAAATCCCAGCAGAATGAAGCATGAGGCAGCCACTTGATTTCACACTGGAAACAAGCAGCTTTTGCTCTCCTTTCCCAGATAACGATTATAGGAATGTTTCCTTTTCTCCAGTCATTTAAATGGTTAATTCCTTCATCTGGGATGTGGGAGTCTAAAATTGAAGCTGTTCTGTTTTCTATGTAAAATCTTTGGTTCCCAGTTTGAGAAGACTATTTTAACCACTGCAGAGACTGAACTCTGCTAGGAGAGGACTGGCAATCTTCAGGCCATTTTCTACTGAAAATTATTTAATACATATCATCTACATCATTACTGTCACTGTCATCTACATCTAATGTCATGTACACTGGCACCTGCAGGTGCCAGCCCCTTTATCACACATAAAACCTCAAAGCCTGGACAGTTGATATGGTTTGAAGAAAGCATTCTTGTTCACTCTGGAAGAAAAATCTTGTGTGGTTTTGGAAGCAACTTACTCCAAGGGCTACTGCTGATGGTGACTTCATCACATCTGTTATCAACACATAAAATTCCCCTAACAGTATCTCAGAGATTCCATATCATCAGATAATTCATGAACAAGTATCATGCCCTGGATATGCAACAAGCATCAAAAACCCCCCAACATTCTAGTGGTCTGAAGCACAATCCCAACATAACTCCAGACATGCTTGTATGTCAAAATGTACACAAAACACTGACTGTGTTTTACTTATAATATCTCAACATGAGTGAAGATCCAGAATCAACTTCTACATAGCACAGATTCTGCTCAAGAGAGGACTAACTGTAAGCAGGATAGGAAATGTGAACCACTCTGTTCCATATGATATAGGTACCAGGTGTTACTTTCTGGACTTTAGGTATTTAGCAGTTCAGATATACATACTGAGTTTGGCAAAACCAATGCCAGAGCACCCATGGCACAATAGCATAGCAGCTTGCAACCCAGGAAAAGAAAGAAAAAGATGGATTCTCAGAATTTTCTTGACTACTGTCTGAGGATTTTACATCAAGAGGCATCCCTGGTCCTTTATCTGGACCTGGATGTAAAAATACCTTCACTTTCACAAAACAGTGATCTAACTAGAACAGTAGAATTTTCTACTTATTTTTCCCTTTTCTTTCTCTCTGAAAGGATACATTAACTGTTTCCTAGAAAGTACATGAGGAATTCCAGCTGCTCATTCTCACCCCCAAACTTTCATCTGCTGTCTTAGACGTTAACCCAGGAGATGATAAAGAAAGGAACTAAACTTGGTTCCTTTATAACCAATGCTTAATTCTTTCACTGTTATTTTTTTTCAAAGGTAAAACACTTTTCTTTGTTCATGTTTTAAAGAGAACAGTTCCATAATTGTCCTAAAAAATGAAGGAACCTTTTTCAAAAAAGAAAGTTAAATCTGATAATACCTACTGTTTCGGTGCAAAATTTTTGTTACCAAAGGGAAGAAGCCCAAGTACTTTCTGCTTAAGAAATGTAATTTTGAATATTTTAGATAGGGTTTTTTGTTTGATTTGCTTTTTTACCTTGGCTGTCATGTACATGAGATTATTAAGAACCAGTGAGGTGGCTTCAGGAGAGCCCCATCCATTGCCTTTTAGTCCACTTGTGACTGTTATTTCCCCATCCTTGTCCTTCACTTCATCTTCTGGAGTGGTAGGGCTTGAGCCAGGGAGGAGCAGTCTGTTGTCTACAAGTTCAATATTATGAAGCCATGGTAGCAGGTAGGTAAGCATTATCTGTCTTCCATTTGGATGCGTTGTTGGAAATCTCTGGCTTACCTCTAAAATAGAAGTTGAAAAGGAAAACATGTTAGTTTAGGAAGGAAACCTGAAACGCACGGTTTAAATCGTATTTCTGATGTGTTTTAGGTCACCTGATGGTTTTTACCTTGCAAACCACAAGGATACAGAAACATGTCCTTGAGCTTCCTGAGGATGAACACTGATTTAATTTTCAATAATAGTAAAAAATTGTTGAGGTCTTCTGTGTAAAAGAAGTAACACAGGCTGGGTTTAAAACTCGAAAGTCATACCTTGTTACTCTGCCATATCGTGAATTAAGTTAAGTGTACGTCAGTAAAGAGCAGAAAGGATAATTCTGTTGCTGGGTGTTATTCTAGAATTTCAAGAGCACTTGGAGAATTACACTAAGCATATAACAGCAATCTCCAGAATTGCAGCTGCCTCATCAGCCACCACATTTCTAAGCTTTAGCTTAATGACTAAGGTTTTTGTAAACTCTACTGAGTTTACAACTCTACTGAGTTTACAAAATCACCTTGCATATGTTAGGAGCTTTATTTCCTGTGGGGAGGCCTATAAAATTCAGTTGGCTGCCAGTCCAGCAGTGCTGTACATAGCACTTTATATTTATAAAAAAAGGCCTGGCACTGTAAGGGAAAAGGATTTGGAAAATCTGGGGTATGAAATAGTGATGGGCTTCCTGCCAAGAGGAACCACATTAGCTGTCTTTACCAGAATTATTCTAAAGAATCAGTAGACTTTTCTTTCCTCAGTGCCTGTTTTTTAAAAATCTTGCACACATACACTGCTCTATCTCCTTATGATTCCAGATGGTATAGAAAGGGGCTCTGATTTGGATTGTGTTTCTGAGTTCTTTTAAAGGACATAGCCACTACAGCAACATAAGTAGATGGTAACAGTAATAATGAACATTTGCTTTTTTAAAGATAAATGAGCCATCAGAATTTCCCTACACCAGTTATTTATATCTCACGATATCTTGGTCACTGAGAAATGGATGATGTATTGTTCCTTTACCCTTCCGCCAGCCCCTACAGACTGAGTAAAAACAACAGAAAGGGGTTTTAAGAATCAGTGATTTCCCACGATTACAGACATTGAATTTAATTATTTAAAAACGAGAGCAATACATGAGATGGATTAAAACAAACACATAGGTCTCAAAATATAATTGTTCCCAGGAATGGTTCCAGAGTGGGCTGTGAGTCTGATTTGTTAACATTTTTCTCAGTAACCCTGAAAAAATCTATTTCTGATAAAATTAAAATTATACTAAAGACTTGCAGACTTGGCAAATAACACAAGGCAGAGATCACTCATTTAGAGTGATTTGAAAAACTGGACATTTTCAATCAACCTCTCCAAGGTTAAAGTCATATACACATAAAATGAAGAATTTTATCCTTGAAGGTATCATATATAGAAATATATGCATATGAAAAATCACTATGCTTAACACAAGAACCCACTATAGTGAAGTTTGCCAATGTCACTTTAACTTATCTAGGGCCCCTGTAATTTCAAAGTTACCCTAAGACAACATAGCAGCACAGAATCCCCAGCCAAGGTTTTAAAATAGCTATTCTGTAATTTGTACTTCTAGCTATTCTGTATTGAGTACCTCTATGAAATACATATTTTCTTCCTAAATCTCATCTGACCTGAACCAGAATAAAAAGAGGTCAAGTTAAATTTATAAACAGGACTGCTGCTCATAGATGGTTACGTCCTAACACTCTACCATTTGTACAAAAATATAAAGTAGGTAATAAGATAAATAGATACAGGTACCTGAAAAGAGTGGAAGGGTAAGTTCAGGATACATCCTTGCTAGTTCACATGAAAGAAGGGCAAGTGAGACACTATAAAGAGGTGGCAATGGACCATGTGTACCATACAAGATACTGCCTGGTCTTTGCTCAGCTACCTTTTTTGAATAAACAAAAAGCTTTGATTCAAGGATCTACAAAAGAGAAAAAAAGTATGTAATTGAGCAATAAAGAATCATCAATCCACACAATATCAGCATTTCAAGTTTAGATAATCAGAGAATGAGCTATACACTTCAGAATATACTTTCCAAGTTTGAAAGACACCATAAATAATTTTTTCATTATTTTTACAGAAATAGTTCCCTAAGTATTCATACCTAAGACAAAACTAATTGTTTATTTCAAAACAAAACTAACAAGAAAATAAGCAGTGCTTTATAAGAAGTTCACACACAAGGAAAAAGATAGGAGGACACATGCATTTGGTTGTTTTAAAAAGAAGCAGCTGATACATGCCTGCATAAGTTGCATGGAAATCTCATAAATCTCTCTGTTGGTGTCAGATGCCTTGAACAGCACCAAGTTTAGAAGTGTCACTATATCAAAAGGATAGTTCCTAGAAGAATAAACAGTACATTTTTGTGAATGTTGGTGAGGAATGCAGATTATATTAATTCTGATTTACTCTGTAATAAGGGCTAAAGAGCATGTCATCTTTCTTTTCTCTGTTCTGCTACCAGAATATGGGAAATGGAGTTTTACGAACACATGCTGCTTGATCAAAGGCCCATCTGGTGAATGGGAAGAAAGAAAGGATTATTTATAATTACCTTAGTCTAATGCTTAGGAATGCACTGAGTTACCCACAGTGAGAAATGCAATACCTATGTCTATAACTGTCAATTAATCTTAATTTATAACATAAACTGTTTATGGAATAGGTCAACACTCATGAGGGAAGATGTGTAGCATGAAAATTTCCAGGGATAAAGTACTTCTTCTTAAGCCAAAGTAAAATTAAAACAGTCCCTTTGGAGAAAAGGCACTATCTCTGTCATGAATATTCCCAGATGTTAGAAAGTTCTATTGAAATTTTTTTCAAAAGGTAAACACAAAAAACTGCTTAAAAAGTCCACTGTCTATAAAGTCAACATTACTTTTAAGGGTATACATACTGAAGTGTTAATGCAATGAGAATATTGCTTGAAATGCAATCCCCATGTCACAATATTTGGATTTTCACTTAATAAGTTTCTTCTGTTTCATGAGGATTTTTAAATGCACCTGATTCAATTGTGAACCACCCATTTCTCACTCTAGATGTGAGCTGCTGTACTCCTGGGTCACTGCAGAATGCCTCTTTGAATATTTTAGTGTTAAAAATACTGCAAATACATGTGTGGCATGAAACATTCTTGGTAATTCCAGGTATTTACTGCAATGCACTGGTTTTTTCCTCATCCAGTATGTTTAAAAAGAAATAAAAAAAATTAATGGAAGTGTCTTCTTTGTAGAAAGAAGTCCACAAGTAGTTTTAGCAATGCCCCATCTACACATGTTGATAGACAAAAGGAAAAACTGTTAACAGCTTTCAAATATCAATAAAAACCTCCAAGTTGATAGAAATGGGACTTTTCCTTTCAAAGCAAATAATGCAGATCATGCTCTCATTTTTTTTGTAGGTATGAGAAAGATTAATTTTTAGGACCCAGTGGCATACACAACACAATGCAAGGAAAAAAAACAGGTTGAAAAACTGATAGCTTTATGTGTTCATTAAACAAAAAAACCCTAAAAATAATTGCATTTGAAAACACAGCATTCCATTCATATTTTTAGAATCTCAACTCAATTAAGTCTGTGGTTGTTACTGCAAGAACAAAAGGTTTTTACAGATAAATTATGAAATACTTGGCTTGTTTTGGTTTCTTATATCTAAAGCATTTATCTATTGAACTATGCTAACCATGTATCTTACAAAATATTTTACCAAGACTAAAACATTCAGATTTTATTTAGGTTGAAATTATCTTAATTTTTTTTTTAAGAAAAATTTGTTAATTTTTTTAGAACAGATAACCAAATCAAATGAAAGCCAGTTGGAATAATTACTTACAAGCTAATAACATCTAAGGTGTTTTCCTTTCATAAAGCAAATAAAGAGCCATGACAAATACTTTAAAACTAGATTCATGACCTATGTTGAAATTAAAGTCTTATGGTTATTCTGTATCTTCCTGATCAAAACAACAGAAAAATGCCATAGATTTTAAATATATTTATAGTAAGAGCATTTTCTACCAAGCACATGACTGTTTTCAGAGTAAAATAAAGTAATACAGTCTCAAAGAGCCTTTTGAGAGAGTGTAACATATGAGTGTGACTAACAATTCTTTACAACATGAATTGAATCTCCATTTTTTCTTCACATTTGAAACTGTAGATTAAAAGATTAATTAATACCTGCTTCCACAGACAGTTGCAATGGCTTTGAAACATCCAGAGGCAAGCTGGTATGATCCAGTATAGCATCGATCTATGGCCCAATTGAAGAGATTGATTTGATCAGGATTCAATTCCAGCAACAGGACTACAACTTCACAGCCAAGCTGATGAACCTGAGAATACAAATGCATGTCCAAACATGAATGGTGAGATCATATATGTTAAGTCTATACAATTCTTAGAGTGACATAGGCAAAACTATGAGAAAACACAACATTCAAAATGAAAAAAAACTTCAAAAATGAAAAAAAATTCAAAATAAGTAAAAAAAAATAAAGAAAAAACACTTATTGTAAATTTGTTTTAAGGATGGCACAGTTGAGATGTGACTTGGTTTTCAAGACTCCTCACTTGAAAGAAAACTGTATGTTCAAAGAGTACAATAAATGAAATAAATTTTCAAAGGTTTCCAGAATGAAGAATAGAATATTTGCAAAACTAAGACACTTGAGTACATGTTCTTCGGCAGCACCAGGTGTATTGATCAACTAATTTAAAAAAAATACTTATTTCCTACTTCATAAAGTGACAGGCTTTCATGTTCATTCTTCTTTCAACTACAGCAGAAGCAAGGCAGACAAAGGAAAAAAAGCTTTTGCAAGCCTGGGGGTATGAAAACTTGTATGCTTAATCCAACTACATCAAGCAACCTAACAGTTCTCCTTGTGTCACTTAATCCTTGAAGCACCACTGCTTCCAACGCACTACAATGTAAAGCTTTGGCTATGCCTTTGTGATCCTTGTTAAGAACAGAATTGCAACACCAAACACCAATGTCCATCCTGTCAATGCCCTACTTAACTACCTGGCAAGACTGCACATGATATTTAGTGTTCAAGGGTAGGGTTGGATCCTTCTCATCTAAATCTGAACTAGATGTACAGACAATGCATCTTAGTTAGAGTCCTTTGTTGCAGTGATTACTCATGCATGATAGTGATTATCTTGGGGGGAAGTTAGTTCAACTACCATGTGTAGTGAAATGAGGCAACCAGGTGCCACTAATTGCCAGGTAGTGAGCATGAGCTTGTGTCAAGCCCACCTGTGCCTGATTAGGGTGGGCCCCCACTGCGCATGAGCAGGACCAGAGGGCCAATAAAAGGTGAGGCCTGAAGCACAGGCTCAGCTCAGTTCTGAGCACGCCTGCAGAGAGGTCAGTCGCTCTTGTAGCACTGCACTACCTTCATTGTGCCACTAGCGCTCATCGCCGTCAGGGTGAGGCTCTGAGGAGTTCCGAACCCGCAGCGTCGGCATTGCGGTACTGCGTGCTAGCCAGCTGCGCCACTCAAGCCTCACCCTGATGGTGATGAGCGCTAGTGGCACAATGAAGGTAATACAGTGCTCCAAGAGCGACTGACCTCTCTGTAGGCGTGCTCAGGACTGAGCTGAGCTTGAGTCTCAGGCCTCACCTTCTATTGGCCCCCTGGTCCTGCTCATGCGCAGTGGGGACCCACCCTAATTAGGCACAGGTGGGCTTGACACAAGCTCACACCCACTACCTGGCAATTCGTGGCACCTGGTTGCCTCATTTCACTACAACCATGTCCAAATTTTGTTTTTCAGGACAAAAAGTTAAAAAAGGAAGTAATTTTTGCCCCTAGATACTTTGTAAGTGGTATATACCAGTGATCAGTTAAACATGGCGTTTTAATATCTGTTGATGATCATGAAAACGTGTCAGGAGGAAAAGTATCTTTCACGTTATTTTATTCTGTGTTTCCTTCCCACTTCCATAAGAATATTAATTATACATATGACTTACACGTATCTTCATAGCTCCATCCCTACCGACATTCCAGAATCTTACCTAATTTTCAGAATATACTCTCTGTAGTGATCACTGCTTTCTTCTCATTTGTCCAATATTTTTTTTCCTCCAACCAATTACCATTTCTAGCGTGCACCCTCTGGCTGCTCCACAAGACTTCAAGCTTTGCTCCCTGGTTTTTTTTTAGCAATCACAATCACCTCCACTAGTATAAGACTTAGGGACAACAGCAGGTCAAGAAGTGCAAGCTACTAGAAATAGATCTCTCTCCACTTGATATGACTTTCCAACCCACTTCTTAATAAAAGAGATAGTAAAAGCAGCTATAAATACAGAATACGATGGGATAGTTACAATGTCAAAACCTCTCTCATCAGGAATGGAGAAAAAAATTGCAAGAATAATCTATTACATGTTCTTTAAAAAGAAAAAAAATATTCTTTTCTCTCCTGAATAATTTATTCTCTTGACTCCTTAGGAAGATCTCACTTTCACTCAGATTTGCTTCATCAGCATCTGTGTTACCAAGCAAAAAGGGATTTTATATTCTTATAACAGAGAAGCTTGAAGCACTCCAAACAGAAATAAAAGTATTTTTTACCTTGTATGATTTTTAACCTTTATCAGCATATGAAAAAGCAAAATTACCATTGTAAGTCACACTGAGCCACAAGGCAATGTGTTTACACTTATGTGTAACACATAAGTAACACAATGTGTTACTTACATTATATTCTCAGAAATAACAACTTTTTGCTGTTTAAATGCTTTTCAATTGATTACAGTTAGAACCTTGCATGCAGATGTTGTTTCCTGCTCAACATAGAACGTGCATACAGTTACCACTCTTTACTCATCCAGTACAGAGATTAACATTACTCATCAGTGTTGCATTCTGGAGAGTACTTACCCGTAAATCTTGACAGGCCAGAATGTTATCAAGCCACTTGTAAAGATATCCATCAGGGGAAAGGCCAACATTATCAAATACAGGTCCACAGCAGAGTACAGCTGACATGGCCTGAAAACACAAAAGAACTTTAGTTACATAGACAAGTAAGACAAATGAATCTTTTGGAATTATTAGAGTCCAGATCAAATCCAACAGAAATACCACTTGCTTTTGGTTTTGAGGGATTTATGGTGAAAATTGTAGCAGTTGATTTTGCTAGAATTGAATAAATGTATTGCTATAGGTGTTCCTCGATTCAGGACAATGCTCAGTTTGAACATCAGAGCCCAGTTTCCCCATTCTCAAAGATACAGTTTGTCATTTTACCCAGTCAACACAAATTAAGCTATAAAACAATTAAAATACACAGATATTTGAACAGTATCTCTCTGCACAAACTGTTTTACTCCAAGTGATACATCTTACATAAGTACATAAGCTAATATTTTCCCAGTATACTTATGGGGGAATTGCAAGTGGTATTTTATTATTATTATTCAGCATGTGTGGAAGACAGTGTTTGTCTCTCTTACTTATTCTGATAACCTATTAATGAACAGTTAAATAAAATTTTAAAACACATCCTGGTTTTCAAAATATTTAGCCTTGAAAAGTCTACAGGTCTGCATTAAATTCAG
Organism: Calypte anna; assembly: GCF_003957555.1. NCBI lineage: Eukaryota > Metazoa > Chordata > Aves > Apodiformes > Trochilidae > Calypte > Calypte anna. The sequence continues at coordinate 176,121,706 of NC_044244.1, forward strand.
GTCTGTTCAAATTTCTGTGAAATAAAAGGAAATAAACCCCATGATTACTTGTATTTTTTGCAGTCTACAAGTCTGCATTAAATTCAAGTCTGTTCAAATTTCTGTGAAATAAAAGGAAATAAACCCCACAATTACTTGTATTTTGGCTGGAAAATAGTTATTACTGATTTTGACAGTGAAACTTTAATACCTTTAATGCACAATACTGGTATCTTGTAATCTGATGATTTCTATCACTGTAACGGTCCAGTGGTGTGAACATGATACTGAAAGGTCCAGCCCACTGGCTGAATAAGATGAAGAGGTGATGCCTCAAGCTCTGCTGAGGGAAGAGAAATCTTCTGTGGTGAACTAAGTGAACAGAATTAGAAATAGTTGTGATTTGTTAGCATTAAATACATATTCACATGGCAGAGCTTATAACATGGATTTCAAATCTCTACAAACAGAGTTTTTCTTAAGTGCTCAGTATACACTTAATCTAAAGTATCTCAGCTCCTCTTAAAAATCTAACATAGTAAGCAAGATGCATCTTACTTCTAGGAACCTTCAGTTCTGAATTAATGTATATTTATACAAGCATGTATACCTGACTCTAGAAACAGCATGCAAAAAACCAATTACAGTATCAGGATTTTCACTGCCTCTTGTATGCTATTAACAGTGAATATTTACTTGTTTTATCCAGTCCTATAATTGCAAGCCCAAACAATACATATGTTGTATTCTAATACCACCATATCAGGTAGGGACAAGTAATAATAGGAACTTGGTGCATAATTGTGTATAATAAATATGTGGTGTAGTTTCTGAGTAGCACAATTAGCTGAGAAAATGAAAAATTCTTAATCATGTGGAGAAGAAAAAGATACTTGTTTTAATGTTAGTTTTAATTCCAAAGCAAAACACGAGGGAAGAGGCAGTTCTACATTTATTAAAGAGACTGGTAAATTGCTACTTGGTAAATTATTTTTCATCTACAAACTGTACTGGATGCCAACAAAGTCTTACCGGACAATACTAATGAAATAACTGCAATATGAACAGTGGCTAAAGATGATAGATATTAACAAAATAAACTTTTTTTTTTTTTTTTTTGCTAGGAGTTAAATGTTAGGGCATCCATAGTTATTGGTATATTTTAAAGCTGTCTTGTTAGCAGAAAATGTATTCTTTTATATAATTACATACTGTATTATTGAAATACATCAGTTGCTGCATTCTCTCAAAACATACAACATAACTGTCTGTAAAATAGCTGTCTCTGCTGCTGGAGATAGCAGATTTACATAGACTGAACAAGCTAGAGATCTTATCTTCAAGCAATTACACGGAGGCCTTTAAAACAGACTTTTTGTAGTCTTTGCTAATGGAATTACATTACATTTCTGAAGTGATCTTGAATATATAAAAAGCCTGAAATTAAATGAAGAAATTTTTGCTACACAACTGCAGTCAGGTAATAAGGGATACAGTCTCAAAACCCTGAGCAAGCTTTACACTGCATTTAATATTGTACATTCTCTGCACCTAACTATATATTCAAGGCCTCTCTGATTTTTGAGAAGTCTAGCAATAAAGTCAAAAGCAAGCAAATAAAACCTTAGGTCAAAGAAATCTGGAGCCCCTGGAGATCACAGATAAATTATTTGCTGGACTTTTGAAGTGATTATGATTGTGTAGGAATACTACAAGCTTCAAAAATCTTTACTATTCTCCGATTTGACGTTTGAACTATTTTTTTCACATAGACTGTTACATACACTGTGATAGTTCACAAACAACAATAAAATTAAAAAAAAATTAAAAGTGACTTTTCCAATACATACGTTAAAATGCAATTTCATAATATTTTGAGATAATTTAGCACCATACCTGGAACACACTGAATCAAGTTAGCAATCATTGCACTGAAATGTGCTCTCATATCCTTAAGGATTTCGACTTCTTTATCATTTTCAGCCTCCAGAAGCATCCGAGTCAGATCAACATACTCTAAGAACAAGGCTCCAAGGGCTAATGTATCTCTTTCTAAGGCTCCATTTGTACTAGTATAAAGGAAAGTTGTACATTAATAGAGTAACAGTGTAGTTATACTCCAGCTTTCTGAAGAAAAGCGTTAAGTTCTCTCCATATTTGAGAGATTACACAGTTCTTCAAAGAACATACTGACATAAACTCATTGAAAAACTGAAAACTTTCACTTGAAGATCAATACTTAAGATGAGTTATAGTCATACCTGTCACTTATAACACCAGCATCAGCAAGTAGTTCAAAAATTCTCAGTAGCTGCAGTCTCAGTAGATCCCGGCGTTCTCGACGTTTCTTGTTCTTGGAATTTATAAAAGCAATTTTTTACATGCATCCATTAAAAACTAGTAACTAACAGAAATGTTAGTGCAGTCTTAAGATTTAAGAATTCCAGTTCAAACATTTTCTTCATGGTGGAATTTGACTACTCTTAGATATATCATAATAACTGCGTGCTTATTCCTCAAATCGGAACAAAATATGATCAAATTTTTGTCTTCGCAGCTATTTTTGAACAAACTGTAAACAGCTACCTTAGTCCTTGTTGAAAATGCAGAAATGAAATAATGAAATACTGGAAAAACATTAATAAATATTCAAGGTCCCTGTGTCATAAACATGCTATCTCCAGGCAGAAGGGATATTTATATTAGCTTTATGCCACCTACTTTGAGTGCTGGAAGCATCGTAAAGTGCAGAACATATCCAGACACCAGGAAAATATTTTAGCCATTAGCCATTCTTGAATTTGGCAATGCTGCAGCTACACATTCACCCACACTCAAGCCAGCTCCTAGCAGACACTACTCCAGGACACTCTTGGATGTTTGGAGTGCAGTGGTTGTACACACAGTTAACATACTCCTCCTGTTAACATACTCCTCCATAGATAACAATAGGACTGCACAGTTGTTAATAGGTTCCCTGTATCTTACTATGTTCTAGAAAGCTGTCCTTTCTGCTGTCTTGCCTTGAAAGATGTGAATGCTATAAGGCTGTTCTTTGCTGAAGACTTACACTGACTTGATTCTTTGTATCCTGCATCTCCAGGAAGCAAAAAATCTGAGAAGGTAAAAAAATCTGCTATTGTACTTTGCTGTCAGAACAAGAAAAGCTCAGAAAAAGCTCAGATTTTCCTCTTCAGAATGTAAGAATGGCAGTACTAAGATCAGAGGCTTATCTCATCCAGTGCTTTGGCTCTGCTTGGGAAAAGGAAGTGATGCTTTCCGTGATATTCTGACCCAGTACTGGCAGTCACCAGCATCCTAGCCAAAGGTTTCAATAAAATCATTACACCATTTCATTTATTCTATTCAGAGCCCTGTTTTTCTCCCTTGAGATCCCAAAGGTTCCAGGAAGCACACGGAGAGCAAAAACCAGATTTATTGTAAGACAGCATTTAACAGGCACAGCTGCCTCCTGCAACAATGTCAGAGGTGATCTGGCAAGCTCTGTGCCAGTGCCCACATGGCAGATCTCGTGTAACCTCTGTCCTGGTTCAGCCCTGCAGTTCTCAGCCTTCTCTTTCTAGTCACAGCATATGACAGTTCAAGAATAGTATCTCTGTTGTGCTGGATACCTGCCTGCTGACATAGAGGCCCTGCCACGGTCTCTAGAGCTTCATGACCCATACAGTCACTCCTTGGTTTACTTGGAACTGCTTGCTGCAAGGTGGCCCAGTTCTTCATATCAGGAATGACACTGGAATTAGCATTGCAAGCTCCTGTTCTCATACTCCTCTACTGACATTTCCCTGTGCTAAAGTTGCTCTTACAGCATACTGTAACCCTCTGCATTCTTATGATTCCTTTCCTGATCTTTCAAGTCTTGTCTTCCGTGGTTCACTGGCAGAAATTTAGAGGCAAGCTGCTACATCAACATGTATTGATTTGCTTCTGCCAAGTTACCAAAACAGTGATCTTCAAATCAGGAAGTTCATAAGGAAGGAAGGCACCCAAGTGAACTGAGGTGTGAAGCAACACAGAATGGTAATGGCAGTGGACACTTGCCAGACACAGAATTAAGAACTGTCCACGTAAAACTTAACACAAATGAAATGCTCGCTGAGTTAATTCATTTTTGTTGTCATGTTGGACATAGCCAAGACCCTGTGTCCACCAACTAATGATTTAACTTCTTCTTGAACACCATTTTCTGGCTTTTGCACCAAGCATTGGCTTGGCAAGCAGGAACAGGTCACCATGAGGACACCTTATTGAAACTGCTGTGGAGGACAGAGCAGTCAATGCACAGTTTCAAATTGCTTAAGCACCAGGTAGAAAAGCCTGAGCAGAGGACAGTATTAATGGAGCAAAGCTGCCTTCTGTCTGCAGACTTCTCAGTAGAGCTGCATGGACACAATGTCTGTGTCTACACTGGTAAATGGAGACAGGGACTGTTTGTGGCCCTGAAGGCCAGTAGCACAGGCTGCCACATGTTGACACTGCTCTGGAAGACTTGAAGAAGGCTGGCTATGCCTATGTGGCCTAGTGGGACTTGTGCAACAATTCCCTGGCCCAAGGGATTATTACTTTTGTGTTTTCTTATCACAAACTGCCTGCTCTAACTGGAGGGCTGTGCTGCAGCAGGAGCAGAGGCTCTGTGACCTGGCCTGAAGGCTGCAGCACACGGGGAGGTACAACAGCATGATGGGGGGAACAGCACAACACAAGCTGCTGGGGAAGTCTGGAGGGCTTTGTCTGATGGATTGATGCCTTCTGAGCCTTGCTCCTGGTACTGAGCCACCTCCAGAGCCATATCAGATTTCTGCCTTGGAGCCAGCTGGAATGCTCCAAAACCAGAGAGGGAAAATGGAGCATAACAGCAGCTTGGGTCCACTGCTGAAGCTCTCCACAAGACTTTCCAGTGTATCTGTGGATATACTACGGATTTCCAGTATATCTGAATTCCCTAAGAGGATGTTCCATATTTGACTAGAAAATTTTCCTCATAGTGGATTTCCATGTTGCACATACTGTATCACAATTAGATTTTAAATTAATGGTAGTTTTAACTGAATTATTTTGTTATGTTCCTGTATACAAATTAAAACAATCTTGTTGCATAGAGAGCTTAAATTATTACTTAGCACAAATTACTTTTTTTTTCATGGAGATAAAATTACTACTTTTCAATTAATTTTGCAGTTTAAACAAACTAGTACATTTAATTTCCTTAACTAACCTCTGGTCTTCTTTCTAGGGCTTCTTTCATTAGTGGGTGAAGTTCTTCTACTAATTCCCTGGATTAAAAAAAAAATTGTAAAAAAAATATAGTGTCCTCTAGATATTTTAATCAAAGCATAAGGAATAATGTCTAAAGTGCAAAGAAAAAAAAATTAAATATTTAAATCACAACAAAAATAGTGCATTTGAATTAGAGGCAAATAATTGAGAATGTAAGTGGGGAAGTACCTGAAAACAAGGGAATTTGTTCTTCCAAATCCTAGTACAAGTGATTCTGTTATTTCTATGCTTTCAAGTCTCATCAGAGGCACTAGCTGCTTTAGTAAGACTCCAACAGATGGAGTTCCAATAGCCTAAAATATATGAAGAAATCATTGACATTTAAGTGTGAGGATTACTAAGTAAATACAATTTATTTAAAAAAAAAAAAGTCCAAGAATCAATATGTATTTAAAAAACATGCTGAAATTATTTTGCTGTTATGGATATTAAGATAACTGGATGTCTGCTACATCACAATCATCTTGATAAGGCTTAGCAAATAATTATGTCTGGGAAAGCTCTTTGCTTTCATTCACATTATTTTACTTTATTTAATCTGTTGTTTCATTAAAGTACTCCATCAATTAAACTTGTGGAGCTTCTGCTCCTCTCATCTGCTGCTACTTCAAACTGTATTTCATACACTACTCCTTCATGTTTGACAGGCACATGATGCTTATTCAGAAATCTGCCTTACTGCTTAGAAATGTTACAAACTCTCAAAGCTGAGTGCTCTACAAGGCAAGAAAGGGGATGACAAATCAAAGTTCACTTCAACACATGTCCAGAATGACCATATTTTGAATATGCATGAATATTTTGTAAATACCACGGCTTTTGCCAAATGTTTTTAACAGATCCTGTTGATACCAATTATACAGATGTTTTAATAGTTAATTTAATTTTAATAGTTAATTACCTGCCTTAAGCAGTTTGTGTTTATAAAAATAGTCCCCTAACTGAAATACTTCCATCAAAATATGATTTTGCATGCAGATGCATGCAAATTCTCCTAAATAAAATTTTTGTTTTAAACAGGATGCATCACCTTGTTATCATAGTTCACTGTTCCATCAGGAGTGGTAGCCATGATCTCTGGTGTTGAAGCACGCAGGTGTCCTGGGCTCATAATACTGGGCTTTGCTACTCCAAAACAGAGAATAAGATAATTTCTCCACAAAGTAACATAGTTGTCTCCACTGCTTGCTGTACTTGTTTTCTTTGCATTCACAGGAATACTAGAATTTAAAAAATAAATAAAAATTATTAAATTGATTTCCCAATCTTAATTACACAGCATCTTAAAATATTTAAAAAGAAATAAAACATGCAGCCTTCCACTACCTGAAGGGAGCCTACAGGAAAACAGGACAAGTGGTTATGGTTTTAAACTGGAAGAGGGCAGCTTTAGGTCAGACATTAGGAAGAAGCTCTTTACTGTGTGAGTGATGAGACACTGGGAAAGGTTGCCCAGAGAAGCTGTGGATGCCCCCTCCCTGGATGTGTTCAGGCCAGGTTGGATGGGGATTTGAGCAGCCTGGTCCAGTGTCCCTGCCCATGCAGGGGGTTGAAACTAGGTCCCTTCCTAGTTTTAGGTCCCTTTTAAGGGACCTTCCAACCCAAAACATTCTGTGATTCTATGCTATGTAGCCAGCAGCCACTACTCAACATGACATGATATGTGGGCAAAATCAATGAAGGCAGAAAACTATTTTCCACCTTACAATTTGAAATTATGAAACAGAAAACTGGATGTTTGAATAGCACCTTGGAGGACTTACAGACTAATACTGAAGCATGAGACTAAAAAAACCTTGAATTAAAATGACACAACCCATAAAAATGAAAGTTAAATGGAGTTTGCCACCTACTTTGGATCCACAAGAGGCATTATCAGCTGCAGCCTTGTGAAAGCATATGGCCAAGCATAGCTCAGAGCTGTAGGACAATGTTTGGGTAAATTCTCTTGTCTGAGAAAACTGAAGAGGCAGAGAACCCATGGATCTTTAACTGACTGTGCAAATATCCAAACATGGGAAGGACTTTTCACATCATAATGGCTATTTACTAGGACAGCATTCCACTCCACCAGCCACTGCAAGTCCACGCTGTGTGTTAATGGGATTGTTGTCTATGGAGACAAAAAAGAGAACAATTGCAGTGACAGTCATTTATTCCCTGCTATGCTCCCTCTCAGTACTTGTCTTTATTTTCAAGCTCCATGGCCAACTACTGCTGGATATTTTTATGCTTTCTGTCACACTGCCCTATCACTCGGGAGGAGGTTTTTACAAGTGCTGATAAGAGCCACCTTGTTATTTCCCCTCTGGTTCCTCCTTAAAGCTCCTACTTACTGTGACAGGAATAATAACTTGCCCATAAACCCCACAATAACTATTGATTATACTGATCAATATAAAGTCACTGTTGCTTTCTATTCTGCCTAAACCCACCTACTGTCTCTTGTATGATACTGTAATAGCTATAGACTCTCCTGTTCATTGTCTGAACATCCAGATGGAGCCTTAGCCCATGACTGATTCCCCCGTGCTATGACAATATGATAAATACCAATACTATTAATAAATATTCTTCAGAATCGATCAGGGCATTTGAATATGCGTTTAGGGAATTAAGAGGCTGAAGCAGATACTTAAGCAGTTTTAATCCATTTTAAATCCTGCTGCTTTCAGTGGGGTTCTCATATCAACAAACCATTTTTTCAAGTCTAATTAAAATTTTGTTTTAGAAAACAACTTTGTGAAATGAAAATGCAAACCACATGCATTGTAGCACCTATCAGACCACAAATTAGATATAACAGTTGCCTGCATCCTGCATCCACTGTTACAGAAGTAATTACTAAATTACCACTCTCAGAGGTACTTGTCAGAAAACAGGTAGACACGCAACACATTTGCTTTGCTATATTATTAAAATATAGAATTAAAGAACACACTCCAAGCCTTCTCTCAGAGAGACTGCAACATTCAACCCAGATATTGTTATTTCAGCTGGATTTCCAAATTCCTGGGTTACAGATTGAGAAGGTCTCTTGCTTGCTCAGTTTCTGATCCCTTACCTTCCTGCTTTCAGCTGCACAGTGGCCCAACTTCACCACCAGTTTGATGTCCCCTTCCTACCCTAAGAAAGGCACTCATTGCTTTAAAGTTAACCAGGTCAAAAAATGTCCCAACTTGATAGCTTCTGGTATTTGGACAAGGGCACAGGGCACTTATCTCTACCATATTATGCAGACCAAGTTGCCCTAGGTATCAGTTCTCCGGGGACACTTTTTCATTCAAAACACTTTACTGCATCTATTTTCTCTGGTAGTATGTTAGACACACCAGGCCCTTGAGTGAGCCAGAATGGAGATTTACCCCAGTTGTGAATTACTCCAGAGCTTAAGCTTATGTCTGCAGGCAGGGCTGCTTTTGAGCATGGAGAAGAGCTGAAGTTTTTTACCTTCTGGACCAGATCATATCGCAGTCAGGGACTTACATCCACCACAAACATTAGACCGTGCTGGCAATAAGATTTTCTCAACAGTTCTTTTGAATGCAGGTCACAGGTCTTGAATCTATGTAGTTTTCATTATAGATTCAGTTATAAATTTATTTTCTGTATGGATTATTTCCTATACCAATAGCATTATTTTCATGGAACAGATTGTCTGGGAGATTGTAGAGCCTTGGAGCTCCTGGCTAGATGGCTGAAGCATTAAAGCTGTAGGATTTTTTTTATTTCAGCAGCTTTATTTTTAGTATTTAATGTCCAATATTTGTTATGTCAGTATGCTATGTAAACATTAGCAATAACAGTAATGCACTGACATGTAACAGTACTTACTGAATCCGAAACAGCCACGTGAATAAAACTTTCAAGAATAGAAGAACTCAACTGATCCATGACATCAATCATAGGCCTGTCATCATCCTATAAAACACACAGAACAACACCAAACAAAAGCACATATTGTAAAATCCCAAATGACTTCAGATAGCTGGTATCAAAAGACTGAAGAAGTATCTTACTGTTTATTAAAACATTCTTTTGCCATGAACATGCATATTTGTGTTCTTAGGCATTTAGACGACTTGCTGAGCTGTGAACACCAACACACAGTATGACTCTTCATATCTCCATATCCATAAAAAAGACTTAAGTGGTCTTTACTATACAAGGAAAATGTATGTGAATAATGCTAAGTATCTTATGCTGTGTTTTTTTACAAACTGGTATGCTACAGGAATGAGTTTCTTTTCCAATACAAATTTATAATCCTGACAATAAAAAAATGATCCCTGCAGGAGAAAAGTGTCTTTTACATTTATATAATGCAAACATAAAACACCAAGTTGCTGTACAAGTTTCCCTTTGAAGTACTGTATAGGTCACATGTTATTTATGTTACATGGTTGAGTACACAGAAAAGTTCCCACTATTAACAGCAAACAGAAACGTTAAGCTCAAACCAAATGCTTTTACCTGCTACACTGTGGCAACTGTGTTGAAAGCAAGTGTAATAGCAGTTTCCAGCTTTATCTTTAAAAACATGGAATTCAAAGCTTCAGAAAAGGAAAATCATACCTCTGCCTGGCCAAGGGCCAGGAATAAAGCCCGAATCTCTCTGAGGATTAGAACAGCCAGTTTACGTGTAGCAACCTGGAAACTACATAGCAGAACCAGTGCAAATCCTTCAACTGCATGTAGCACATTAGAATAGGGGCTTCTTTCAGATTGTATCCTGTGGCTGGATCCATTTGGTATCAACTGCAGGACAGTGCAAGCAGGAAAAAATGGAATGTTGATGTTTGAAAACAAGGTCTTTGAGAAATATTCTACTTAACACAGATGTAAAGAAACAAAATGCAGAGGCCATGCAAATGCTGAAGTGGGAAACTGACAGAATTCTCTCAAACAGTCTTGTTGCTTTAAGTTACTGTGTTCCACAAAACCAATGTATGAGCAGACTCCTTTGGCCAAACCCCTCCCTCTACTTTGTATTTCAACTGTATGTTTTCATCCATCCTTAAAAAATGATTGGTTAAGGTAAGTCAGAGTGTGAAGACTCCACATGTTTTCTACTCCAGATAGATGATTTGCAGATTGATCCTGTAGCAAGGCAACACCTTACCCCAGTTGGTGGCCTCTAGAAGTGTAGCCCATTGGTAAAGTGCAACAATCCTTACTTAAAAATATGCACAGCTTTCCCTTTTCTACATTTCGTAATGCTATTATTACCTGTTAAGTAATGGCTCTCTGTGCTATAAAGCACTCATCATCCCTGTCCAAAGGAAAAATCACATTTCTGATGTGACTGGGTTAGGAGATAAGCCTGAAAATCCTCTCTTATGGTGAAATTATCTGTGGGACAGTGCAAAGCAAAGCTGTTCAGTTCCCAGGGATGTTTGTAATACATGGAGACAGGAAGCTGTAGAAATCATCGTGTTCTCTGGTGTTTCTGAATCAGCCAAAAGAAATGGCTGTGGGAAGGGAATACCCACTTTAGTATTCTCAGTGTTCCCACTAGCATTATTAATCAGTCCACAATTAATCCCACAGTCCTGGGAAAATGTCCTTCTTCCACATTTACATACACATATTTCACTTTATGTGTTTTTGTTGATGTGCATATTTCAGTTTGACATGCATTCTCTTATGTTGCTCAACAACAGTAACATCTGCTGTGTTACACAAGGACAGAGCTGTCCTCAAAAAACAGCTGAACTAATTACCTTAAAAAACATTTACATAGTGAATTCTTCTCAGGTGAGTAAATACCAAATACATAAACCACAGCAGTACGGAGGAAGATAATTTCTGCCTTCCATCAGCCTAAATATTAGGACACAGATCTCTTGATTTCATACCTCTGCAGATCTGGTTTTTCCCTGTTCAGATGCTTTTCCTGGAGTGTGTATTACAAGCTTCCATTGTGTAAGCAACTGCAGCAGTAACTTCAGTGATGTATCAAGAAGGGTATGATGCATATCATTCACTTCACGTAGCAGAAAATTAGTAAAACCAAAGAGTACGTCCTCCCGCCAGTCAACAAAGTCAACAAGTAGACCCTGAAGAGAATTCTGTGCAATGTGTCGAAGTTCATCATCCATATGGATAGACAGCCTGTAAGTAAAAATATATCTCAGGTAATAAAAATCTAAGGAGTGTTTATCATGGTTAGGAGCACATGTGTATCAGTAACTTAAGACTGATGGAAAATTCCCAATGACAGTATTAATTTTGATGATGCTGTCAGAGTTTCATTATTACTGACCACAATTAACATCGTTGACCTATTTTTATATTGCAATTCTTGCTCCAACAGTGTTGGAACATATTCATGTATCCAAAGGAAGTCATTGTTCCACTTGTAAAACACAGTAACTTTAAAGCTCATAATTTGGCAACTTTTCTGTCTCCCTAAGCCAAGTATATTCTTGATTTACTAATTTACCAAATAACTTCTGTTTAGTTGTGATAACAATAGGCTTATGACTGAATACATAATTTCACAATTTGCATATTTGTCTGTTTACTTTCAGTATAAAAATAAAAGCATCACACCACCTCAACTGCATAACAGTTAAAATCAATCTTTAGCCAAGAGGAAATTACAATTATTTATAGCAAATGTTCAAAAGAGCATTTTAATTTAAAAACTGTTTCAAGTTTTAAACAATTTAGGATACAGAGATGATAAAAACAGCTGCAAGACTTTTAAAAAACACAACAGACAGCCCCGAAGTCTTTCTGAAAATTGGTGCAATGTTAGATTAAATTTTCAGAATTTGTTTCCTTCCACATTTGCAGCATGCTAAGGTTCTTTTCAACATAGAAATTCTATGTACTTTCTTTTGACACAAAAATTATCAAACCACTTCTGTGTTAGTAGCTTGGCAGAATGAAATAAATTCAGATCAGTGTGTTCTGGAATTTTTGCTTCATTGCCTTCATGATGTATTTTGGGTTTATTGCCCATGAGACTGTAATTTTCTGTAGTGCGTTGGAACTCGTTTTACTTATCTAAGTTTAACCTACATAGTTGAAAACAAGGACATATGATAAAGAAAAGGACAGAAAGCTAGGAAAAAAACCCAGCACAATAAGCCAAATGTAATGGAACCAAATTCCATTCAGTTGGAAGTGTATGATGAGATGTGCTTCATAACAAATTTGGTTCATTACAGCTGCCTAATTGGGAGGCAAGGGACATTGTAGTTGAGAGAGAGGAAAGCGCCTGCCATGAAACTTAACCCTTGGTGAATACGACTCCAAAAATAGCTGTTCTGCTTCAATAATGACATGGCTTTCTCTATAAATGTGGAAATACAACATTTTTTGTGCAAAAAAAGGGCCATTTCTGTCTCCTCTTTGGAATACCAAAACCGGAAAAATAAGCAAAACCCTTGAGGCCATGCTTAAGTCATCCATGAAATGACTTCCACGGTGACACAGATAACAGAAAGGAGGATAACAGCAGACATAGGTCTCTAAACCCAAGTTACTGGGCAGTGGCATTACCAAATGAGCTGAAATTCAAACTGAGCATAAGAATGCAACTGTGTATTACCACTCTATGACAGACAGTTTGAGGAAGCAAGTAGATGTTGGTTTGTTTGTTTGTTTGTTTGCACTCAAGACAGTTAAATTTAAGACCTACTTGGGAATTTTTAATCAATGTTTTCAGTGGGCAGTGAAAGGGCAAAAGATACAATATAGGCTTGGCAGCTGCTTTATGGTTTACAATATGAATACAGCTGTCCCGGAAGAGAGAATAGCCGCTGACTTACAGACTCCTTCTGGAAAAAGCCAAAAGACACATCTGTTACGAGGATGAAAAATTCAAACCAAAATGAATAAAAGAACTCATTAACCCAAAGATGGTATTTTTTCTTCAGTGAAAATATTTATCAGTGTTCCATCCCAACAACACAGACCCAACAAAGACCTGGCAGAACAGCTTCTCAGGTTCTTTTTAAAAAAACAGAGAGAAGCTGAAGCCTCACCTCTTCAAAGCATTTTATCCTAGTACTGATTTTCATCTCTGACACAGAAAAAGCCCAAAACTCTAACATAGTGTTCTCTAGAACAGAATGACCTCTTGGACTACTTTTTCATAACTGGGAGAACCGGTCAATCTGGACCCAAATAAACATGGCATAGTACAGAGAATGTAGAAGCAGCTCTGCTGCTGGGGTTGTCTGGAGACTTAGATTAAGAATAGGCCAGGCCTTAATTCCTCAAATGGTTCATTACTTTCTTCTCTGAGGCTATATTTTGGCAGATTGTCTTCAGTCCTTGTTCCACACTGAAAAGCCTTTATTCTTTCAACCTACTGATCTTCCTTTCTCATGTTCTCTGGTCAGTCTCTTCTTAAAACTGCAAGGCCCCAGTTTGGACACTGGTCTCTAAATCAGGCATCCTCAATCCTGAATAGAATAAGGTTCACCTTTTCACAGGCACATAATTTCTTAGTGTGTGTTCAGTTTGTGATCCTGCTGTGAAATACTCAGACCCTATACAGTAACTTCAACAATGTGCTGTACCTCTCCTGGACCATGAACTGTCTCTTAATTGCTTTCCAACCTATTATGCATCCACTTATTCTACCTAAACTGTGTTTCCCTTGCTTATACTTGAAAATCTGATTTAAAACAGTACCAATGTCTCAAAGGTGCTGCAACACAAGTACACGTAGGACGTGAGAACAGCTTCCCAAAAATCCTCCTGTTGGGTAAAGGCTGAGCATGTAATTGCTTCCAGAGTTGCTCTAGAGATGCTGTCCTAAGCTCCTCCTGGTGTCTCACTTTTTCTCATAGTTCCAGTCAGATAACACATCAGACCTACTGTCTGCATTGTCCCAGCATGGAAATTACCCAAGAAATGCTTACAAATTAATTGTGATTGAAGAATCACAACACCCTCTTCTCACTGAAGTTTGATGATAGAATAAAGATAGAACAGTGGTTAAACTGGCAGTTGTGAGACTTAAGGAGGGAAGCACCAATTTATGATAAAATCCACATTAGTCTCCAAATTTTTTTAATAGTGACAGGTCTGACCCAGACAGTCCTCTGCGATTGAAAAGCTGAGACCACAATGGATATGGCTCAGTTAAGGCCATGATTAAGAACAGAAAGCTAGTTAAAATATTGGATTAAAGGAAAACATATCCTCTTTCATTTCCCTTAAGCAGAATTGATGTTACTACTTAATATGGTATCTGTAGCATTTGATAATGTAACGATTTAAAAGAACTCAAAAGTGATTTACAGCACAGGATGTAAACACAAGTAAATCAATTACGCTTGCCATGCTCGACAGCACACCTGCCCTTGCTGAAATTTTGGCTTGGTTGGTTGTCTGCACTCTTTACTGCTAGCAGAATTAATTGTTTCAGTGTTTTAGCACATCACTGGGAGCTGAGTGCTCACAGAGCAGAAGAAAATGCTTTTCCTTGTTACCCTCTGACTCCCACACCTATCATTCCTCACAGACGTTTCAGAAGACAGACAAGTGGCAAAGATTGCTTTCTCACAGTTACCTGAGAGCAGTATGCTGTAAGAGTCTTGTGGCTTGATTTACTACCATAATCCAGCTGCAGAAATAATGCATGCTGGAATCTTTGATTTGGATACTAGAACTGAAATGTAACAGTTTTTCTCTACTGAGCAGTACCTGTTATCTTAATTATTCACAGTCCATCAGGACCTGACATCCTGACACCTAAACTGTTTTAGCAGTCATGTGTTCTAGGTTACCTTTTTTAACGTTTTAACTTTTCTTTATATTCTTACAGTAAAAAAAATTGATAAAGTTAACTACAAGAATTATTATCAATTTAAAAATTATTTGGAAAGATACCACATATAGCACATTCTCTTTTATCAAACAGACATAGGGGAATCATAAATCAAAACTAAACTGCTGTCTTCACATTTTTCCACTACACAGGAAAGTTGGTCTCTTCTGTTAATTAGAATGCTGTGATGGTTAAAAAAAAAAACAATAAATGGTGAATATCATGAAGATACTGAGTGTCATGTAACCTATATACTGATGGAAAGGAGTCATGGATGACCTATCTACTCTCTTATAAAATTGGGAGTCTGTAACATAAACAAGCCTGTAAAAAGAATTTAGGACTTCTATATCTTATTAACATCATATTATTTTTTGTAAGCATATGGTTCTGTCTAATAGTTACACATTCTGTGGCTCAGTTTTTAATTCTGTTCCCCCTGAGCAGTCATTTAAAGCTTGAAGAACTTACCTTGCCAGCAAGTCAATTAACTCAAGTTTTGACATTCCATCAGGAAGCAATCGTGGAATAGCAGCCACACATGTCCTGAACAGATCGATTTTGGGTTTTCTTTCACCACTGAAAAATTAGAACAGCATGGTGACTGAGCTTAACAAGTAACTGTGTTAAATGATCCACCTACAGTTTTTCAGAAAAGGGTTGGTCATAATGGAGTGCCAGAGGCCTAGTAAGAACACCAGAACAGAAAGCTAGACCCTATACATAAAATAAGAAGGAAACATAAAGAAATGTTTCAGTTGAATAAATGGCTTTGGTTTTGACATTTTTTATTCATCATATCTATACAGGGTATGAAAAATCAATTATTATTGACTCATTTGTTTCTCTTTGAGGAAAACTGGCATATATATCAAGATGGAGTTATAATGCAGGACAGTTATTTCATCAGGATCAGCATTTGTGTGATGCAAATTTCAGATGAGGCTATGAGGAAAAAGCTGGGGTGTTACCTATCACAAGTGCAGCAAAGTTATACCAGTTAGTATAAAGCAAATAGCAGATATGTAAAAAGCCCAAACAAGATGGAAGATACAGACTGTAGCCCTCAATAAGGAACAGATCTCTGGAAACTGCATACCATACATCATTACACTGAAAATGAAGCATAATTTAGAGACAGGTATGGCCTGAGAGTTTCTGTTGATTCTTGTCTTTTTGATCCTTGTCTGAGATAGCAGCACTTTAGCAACTATTATCAGCTAAAATATGCATTAGTAGCCCAAAGGCTACTCAAATATGTGGAATGGCTGACCTGCTCCCTACCAGCCTGGGAAAGTGGCTGAGTTTAAAGTTCACCATGGACCAAAATCTAGTTTGCAAGTCCTTAAGCCTTCTAAAAGTAGCTCAAGTTTCAGCTGCTGACTGTTTTCACAACAAATGCAGGTTTTTTCTGGCTCATTTACAATATTGTTTTGAAAGAATGAAGACTAAAGCAGATGTCCAGATAGACCCCAAAATATATTTTTTTTAATTTTCTCATTTTTAATGATCTGTCATTTGGCGATTGAGTACAGAGGACTTAACCAAAGCATAAAAGTGTTCCAAAATGCACAGTCTTTTCCACAATACTACTAATTACTAGCCTGTAATATGCTTGTAATATGCTTTGGAGGAAACAAAAGAGGAAGGTTCAATTTAAAGACCTGTTCCTGCTTTAATATGCTTCTGATTAAACTAGAAAAGAATAGGGGAGAAAGCAGACACCAAATAGCATTCTAAGCTACTTAGCAACACACTGAAACTCAGTGAGAAAACAGAAGATGAACCTAGTTTTCCTGCACCTCAGTCCAATGCCTGGCTTACTACATTCCTCTGCCTCTCCACCCAAGTGGACATAGCATTTGGATACCTTATTCCTGTGTTCCATCATAGAGAAAGACAATATAATAACATCTCTCAAGTTTAAATTAAGATTTATAGAGTAATACTGAACATTCACTGAAATAATGGATATAGAAAAGGCAGAAACTGACACTAGGCTTACTTAATTCTAAGACTGAAGACAGTTGTTAGATGAGTACTATTCCTTCTCTCAGCAGCCTGTACACTTAGCAGCTTGGATATGTATTGCATTAAAAAAATATTATATTATTTTAATCTGCTGACTTAAACTATTTTCACAACAATTTTTCTTTATCTCATTGTACCTGTATCCTGTATGGTAACAGATAGACCTTGAAAGGTGTCAGCAACTGTTTTGAAAGAGTAAAATACAACTCATCTGAGATCTTGTTTATAAACTTTGAACTATTGTTGCTAATGGAAGTACTAGCTGCATCAATAGCTACTGCAAAATATTTTTATAGTTGTTAACATTAAAGTGCCTTTTAGTACTTCTATTTACCAGCAAGCCAATGAGTTTTCCTTGCTGACATGAAGGGGCAAGTGAACTTTGCAGAGCTTCCTCACTACCACTTGCTGGCAAGGGCAAACAATTTGTGAACTTAAAATGGAGGCAAGAGAAAGGACAGGCTGAAAGGAAACTATTATGATGATAAATAAGTAATAATTTAGTCATACAAAAATCTGTGGGTGTTTTGTGGCAGGAGAAGATCCAAAATCTAAGGCTAAAGGCCCCAATTTATTTGAACCACCAGGCATAGGATGTGAAGTGTCTGGCAAGAGAGGTCCCACAGGGCTCTGCAGTCATCTTTGGCTGAAAGAGCATCCAACAGGATGAGCTCTGGATGAACACACCAACAGCTGTCCTCTCCTGGCACGTGTTTCTATGCCAGCAGTACCAGATTTTAACTAGGTATTGTCAGCAAAAATCTTTGAAGTACTTGCAAGAACAGGTTTATATGTTAGAAAAATGGGAACCCTCTTCTGACTAGATGTTGGTAAGTAATTATAACCAGTGCTGAAACTCATACTCTAGTGAGAAAATGCAAAGGACATCCCTTAGGATTTTAGCAAAACTCTTGAAAGTGTCATTTACTGCTTCAGAAATAAATGCTTAAAGGATCAGTCATTAAATACAGGAGCATATCTGACATTGTCAAAGAAAATTCAGAATCTGTATAATGTAAATTCATTAATTGACCAGCTACTTCCCTCTGATTCCTATTTGCTATTAGAAATATCACTATGATATTCATTTCATACTATAATGCTATCTGTAAATATGACAAAAGCTTTAACTTTAAAAAATAGATAAATATAGTATTTATTGTATCTAAATATTAAAGCCCATAAGAACTCAAAACAAATACATAACTCTAGTGAAGCATGAAGGTCTGTGAATAAAATGACAAGCAGTTACATAAAAACAATATACTGGCTTTTCCAGTTACCATGCATAATACAGTTTTTAAAAGGGACATTTCAAATGCTTGTAGTAACAGTGGATGCTGTTTTTCTTGATGTTCACATGATTTCAGATCAACTGATAATTAAGCATTTCAGGTATTTTTTCACTGGAAGACCAAGTAAAAATGTGTTCTAGTGTGCTTTTCCTTTCAAGTTACTCTAATAAGTTATAGTTTATAGGACATAAAGTACAACACAAAAATACTGGAACTTATACATCCAGATCTTCCTTAAAACTTAAAATTCTTTACATCTGACAAAAGCTACTACCTAACTGTAAGACCTGGAATTTAATACTCTTTTAAGTCTAGTTTTTTACTGCCTCTAAAAATAAACAACACTTTGGTGATGTTAAGAAATCATACTAGACATTTATAGCTACGGCTAAGTACACTTCTAAGTGCTCAAGGTTTTACAATGCTATTCTCTTTAGGGAATAAAACATGAGTTTCAAAACTCTTTCTCCCAAAATATACCCAAAAGTATTATGAAAACTGGCTGTGAGTACTGAGCAGTATATTGGGTAGTACTCAAATAAAAATATGAAGTATTATTGGATAGTAATATTGGCATGCAATTTAAATTAAGTGAGAATGCTAAAGACAGGAAGAGCTTACAGTCTCATCTAAACAGTCACAGCAACAAAGAATGGCAGAGAAATTACATGAGAACATAAAGATTGTATCAGCTGTAAAAGGTAGTTGAATTTGGCCAGAAACTGCAGTCTACCACTTGTGTTTCCAGCAAGTTGACCTTTTTTTTGATGCTATATGAAAAAAACAACCTCAAAGAGACCAGTGTCCTTTTCATTTCACCTCAAGCTTTTTCCCACTGGGGTATTTCTCTTTCAGCATAACTAACACACCCACTCCTCTAACAAGAAAGTTATGCAAGGTCTCCTTACAGTTGGGATCTCTACAATCTGTGTTTTCTGTGTGTCAAATGATGTCTCTGTTTCCTTGAAATCTACTAGATGTCCACCTCACCAGAATTCTCTATGGGAAACTTCCCTCACTGGTAATTTTGGATGAGAGTGTGATGCTGTTCAGCACTTGAGATGCTCTGGTTTGATTCTGTTCCAGTGGGGTAGTGCTTAAATCCAAGACAATTACCACAAAATTACTTGGATTTTAAATTAAGATTTGATTTTGATTACAGACATGAATAATAAAGGAAATTTTGAAAGGTTACTATTAATAGGGATTTACCAAATTTGTTGCATTCACTCTGAAGTTCAGTGATGCAAATACATGCTGAAGGAGTGTTCTGACTGCAGGCTGACAGATTTCCCACTCTGGGCTTTCAACTTTCTACCACCTAAACATCCATACTCCTCAAATGTGGTTTTGGCTATGTCGAGAATACCAGTTGAATTCCCAAGACTGCAGCATGCAAAGAAGTACAATCAACTTCTCATAAATAGTTTTTTCAAAGTATATACTCATTAAGCTTAGTGTTTTGGTTCTTTCTGTTTCTCTGATGACTCACGATAGACAGAAATAGAGAAAAGGTTCTGAAATGGCATCTCAGTATTTTATGGGATTTACTGTTCTTTAGCACTCACGTGATCATGTCTTCAGGTTCTTTGTTAAGCATCTGTATGTTGGTTAGCATCATGCACCGCCCCACTTCCTTGTCAAGATGTCTGAGTATGTTGTCCACAGCTTTTCTTACTTGAGAATAATATAAAGACATACCTGCAATCATAAGAATTTTTGGCATAATTTGGGATATTTATAGATACATTTATTTCGAAAACAAAAGCTGCTTACTGATAGTGTGCTGCATTAATTAAGAAAAATGTTTTCCTCATGAGATTGTATATTCCACTAGCAATGATGTCCTTGTTCCAAGATGGAATATGTTGCCCTCTCCGGAAAGAATGCTATTGCATGTAAAAATACCCCAAGGGAGATATATATTTATACACATACTTTTCCTGGAGAAAAAAATTAAAAATGCCTATTAAAAAGATGTTCCTACATCCCTATGTTCACACATAGTCAAATGAAGCCACAGAGTTTGTCAAGTTATACAACATGTTTTGTGAATTTCATAACTGAAGTAAAAGTTCTGACCTACTAGCAAGATTTAAACAAACTAAAGGCAAAGGAAAAAAAAAAAAAAAAAGGAATCTGAATGAGCTCTCCTAAGATTTACTTAGTAGGGAAATTACTGGCATGATATTTTATGTGAAAAACAGTATTAAACATACAGCTTTACAGCAGTTGATGGATATCAAATACTTCAGGAATGAAAACTGAACAAACTAATTTTCTGTATTCATCAAAGGCTAAAATTTAAATTTTCTTAATTAAATTTTATGTAGTAACATCGAACAATGTATTTTTATTAATCTATCTTCTAGTCAACTCTTCCTATTTGATATAGACAATGTAAGCTTAGAATTTCAAAACTGCATCAACGTTTGGACCTGATATAATCAGAAGTTCAATGGCAAAGTAGAAGGAAAAAGAAAATAGTGTAATTACTTAGCCTAATCTTACACGTTACACATGGAAACTAGAGTATTGTCTCATAGAATAGCGAAGAATTCTTAATAGAATATACAAATTCAATAGTGCAAGCATTTATTACCAAACGTATGAGAAGTAACTGAAATGAAGTGAATCACTGACAGCACTAAATACTGTGTCTGACGAACATTTAAGCATCAGTGGGTCTTACATTGCTTATTTTGTTGATATTAGTACAATGACCTAGCAACAGTGCAACAAAGGTCTTCATCACTGGTGCAGAAATATAGAGACTTTGTTTCCATTCAAGTACTATCCAGAGGGACATTGACAGGCTCGAGAAATGGGCTCATGGAAACTGCATGAAGTTCAACAAGGCCAAGTGCAAGGTTCTGCATGTGCTCAAGGCAATCTCATGCACAAATACAGGCTGGGAGGAGACAGGACTGAGGGAAGCCCTGAGGAGAAGGACTTGGGGGTGGTGGTTAACCAGAAGCTTGTGAGCTGCCAATGTGAGCCTGCAGCCCAGAAAGCCAAGGGGGTCATGAGCTGCATCCAAAGCAGCACAGACTGCCAGTCATGGGAGGTGATTCTCCATCTCTATGCTCTTCTGAGACCCAACCCCATTATAAGGACACAGAACTCCTGGAACATGTCCAGAAAGCTACTAAAATCATCAGAGGGCTGGAGCACCTCCCCTGTGAAGACAGGCTAAGGAAATTAGGGATGTTCAGTCTGGAGGAGGCTCTGAGGTGACCTCATAGTGACTTTTCAATATCTGAAGGGGACCTACAAGAAAGCTGGGGTAGAGATTTTTGTACAGGTATTTAGTGAGACAGCATGGGGAAATGGCTTAAAACTTGAAGAGGGGAGATTTAGGTTAGACATTAGGAAGAAATTCTTTCATTTGAGGGTGGTGATACACTGGGATAGGTCGCTCAAGGAAGCTGTGGCTGCCCCCTCCCTGGAAGTGTTCAAGGCCAAGTTGGATGGGGCCTTGAGCAACCTGGTCTGGTGGAAGGCGTCTCCCTACACAAGCAGGGGGGTTGGAACCAGATGATCTTTAAGGTCCCTTCCAACCCAAACCATTCTATGATTCTAAGTACAGTGAGCAGCCAGATCTTCCTTTTTGCCAGCAAAACCAGATACCTTCTGGGCATGGTTCAGAAACACTTTTCCTGCAGTACAGTATTCTCTCTGCATCGGCTACAAAGGAAGCCCAAAGCAATGGCACTGTTTATGCAGGCAGCTTTATTTAACATTTTGAAGTTTTGGCCATTCTGAAAGTTTCTTTTGGTGTGAGACACTGCAATTAAAAAGATACACAAGGAATCGTCTGTTTTTCAAGGCTGGTATATTTTCTGAGCACAGACACTGTTTCTATCAAGATGAATATCACAGCTGAAAGAAGCTAATTCTAAACTGTCTGTTTAACAGACAATTAACCCCTCTAGAACACAGGGTAGGTATCACTTCTGTAGCACCACTGAGGAATTTTCCTGAAAGCAATAAAACCCAAGTATTTGTCAAACTATACCACATATTTTATTCGAATGCACAATAAAGTAAATGTTTGCAATAAAGAAATCAATTGAACACTCGAGAAGAGTATATTATTCTGCTCAGGTACCAAAGAGCATTCAAGCCAAAGACCAGTCTCATCCAAGTTTCTATATTGTCCATTCTTTTACTGACCTATCATTTTAGCCTCCTCCTCTGTAAGAGTTTTGCTCAAATATGTTTTCTTCACTCTGAGGGTGTTTCCAGAGGGAAGGACAGCTCCAGTCACTGGCATTGGAGGTTCACCATCTTTTTGCTGCAAGCTATCAGCAATTACCAAGAAAGCTCTCAGGCCAATATTCATTCTCTGTAAAGTTCAGAAGAGCAATGAGTATCATAATCAAATAATCTTACTCTAATAACATTCTTCAATCACTTTGAAATTTTGAATATGTGCTTGACAGCATTTTTTCTGTATCTCCACTAATTGACTAGTCTGACATTTTTTAAAAAATGCCTATGAAGTAAATTATGGATTCATATGTGCACCATGAGCAGTGCTCTCCCCTCTCATCACTTTATTTCTAAGTATTTACATTATTACACTGTCTCTTATTTCAGGACAAAACACACGGATTTGATCTTGAAGTTTGTAACACATCTTAACCATACTTTCAGTTAAACACAAATGACCTAAGTGGTAATTATGAAAAAAGAGCAATAACTTCCTTGAAAGACCATGAGGCTTACCATACTGTGTGAGAAGTCTGGAATGGTGCTCAGCACCGAAAAGACAATGAGAAAAAACCAGAAAGATGAGGGTAAGTGACCTGAATGTCTTCAGGGAAATCATCAGAGGAAAGATTTCAGGCTTTGCCTTGCAATGACTGAAAGACCAGAATGTTTCAATTTCCCAGGAATGTATTCCAAAAATTCAGAGACTATTGTATTTACAGCCTCCCAGAGGTGCATTTACACAGAACACAGGTATTTTTTTAGAATGCTAAGGGGCAAGTACATAAAAATGTAGTCTCATTTTTAATTACTTTCAGACTTAAATTGTTACTTAGAAAAAGCAAAAATTCAGATGTTGATTCATCAGGAAGCAAGGTTTGTGTCCATGCCCTAAAAGCTCAGTTTCATGCAATGCTAAGAACACAATGACCTTTGCAGGACCTTCCTCAGTCACTACTGCAGATGACTCTGACCCAAAATGTGCCTGCTTGAGAATTCCACTTCATTTTTCTTTGTCAAAGAAAGGTGGAAGCTGTGCTCAAAGAAAAGCCTGCCTTTCACTACTGCTCCTTTTGACAGTAAAAAGCTTCATCTATGTTTCCACCTATTTTTTGCTATCAAGTACAATGTTTGTAAGATAAATCATTCTATTTTAACATCTTAGCAAACAGATATGACTGTTTAATACCTCAAGATTAATATGGGCAAATTTTATTGGGTGATCACAAATGCTTTTTATACTTACTGTGTTTATTATTAACCTGAAAAATAATTATTTTTTTAAATGAGTTGTTATTTTAATGAGAATTTTTCATTACTTTATAACTTTTTTCTTTTTTGTTGTTGTTGATATTTTCCTGATTGTTTTATCTAAGAGAAACACTAGAAAGCTAACTCACAGGAGTAACATTCATGACAGAGTGGGGGGCAAAACTACATTATAATTTTTTAGGTTTTGTAATCTTCAGTTCTTTTCGTATCATGTACTCCTTCTCAGTATAATTGTTTTGAAAAACATCGAAACTGTTACAGAAAATTTATATTTTAATGACAGTAGTTTAAGGTATTGCATATAACAATAGTGGAGTGACTAGGAGATACTGTGATCAATAGCTGAATTTATCTTATTAATTTGATAATCTTCACTAAGGAAACATAAGAGAGGCATAAACAATGTGGCACGTCACAAATAAAAGTCCACAGATGTATTTTACCAATAAATCAAGTTCAAGATTTGGCCTGAAAGCTGGACAAAGGTGGAAGAATGCTTATAATGTAACCAGAAAGTTAATGTAACACAACACAATACATACTAACTCATAAAAATATGCAGATGGCTCATCATACCTCAGGGTTGAGACTGAAAGCTTTTGCTGGTTTTCCAACACAGAGGAAGTCAAAGATAATTTCTTTCATTGCAAAATCTAAACGTTCCTGAAAAAGTCAAGAAATTGTAAATCATTAAGCTTCTCACTTCTGCTACTTATTTTCTTTAGGGAATGAAATGTTGAAAACCAGTTTAACCAGGAATTATTTAAAGTATGGAAAAACAGATTTTTCTGAAGTATTCAGAACATATTCTCAGACCCAAGCTTTCAACACTACTGAATGTTGACAAATTAAGAAATTTATAACATTTCCATTTTGGAAAAAAACCTTTTAATTATTTCATTTAAATGGTGGTAATTATGGTACTAACATAATATTTTATTAAAAAGGAGCTTGTTCACAGATGGCACAGTTAAGGGAAAATTTAAAGCTTCTGTTTAATGCATTCCTATTGAGCGACTTTAAGCACATGCTTAAGTGTTTTGCTCAATGGGAATGTTGTATGAAAAGTAAGTATGAGATGAAACTTCCAGCACTGAAGGTTAGTTTATCTTAGAATTTCCCATTTAAACCAATGAAAACTAAATGTGTCAGCTACATGCTGGACTTGGTTTTCCTCTGAACAGCTTCTTTAAAACCAGTGCAACTCTTCGTTCTCTATAGTAGGATTCAGTATCAGGATGACATACAGCATATTATTTTGAAGTCAGAGCCTATCAACAGATGCATTTTCTGACTTGCTGGCAATTCCAAAAACTGTCAAAATATACATTTGAGTTGACATGAAATAATTTTTACTCTTTTTTCAGTGCAATAAAGTAAATCAAAACTGTTGTTGAAAAGAAGTTTGCCCCAGTTTGAGCTATAATTTTTTCATTGCCTACATGAAAGAGATTGACAATGGAGTTAAAAAAAGAAAACCAGGAAATACAGATTTAGTTATTTGTTAATTTGTTATGTGGAAAACAAGTTATTCTTTGACTAAAAAGACATATGCATGGTTCCCCCATACCTGTGCAATAAACTGTATTATCTTCACAAAGATGTTTAGAGGCATATCTCTTGGCACAACACCACGGGATCCTTTGGGGAAAAGTGTTGTAACAATAGTAATAAGTCGACTGTAAAAGAAGGGAAAAAAGCATTAGACATTTCTGGACCCCACAGCACTTCACTTACTATGAAATGTACATGTGAAATCCTACTCCATTTATAAAGACTGGAATGTATATATGGAAAATATAATGGGGCATCTCGTTCTGATCCTCCACTACAAATTCAATATGATTCTTTTATTTCATTATTACATTACAAGTAACAATAAAACAGTCAACCACATGCCACTGCAAAAATATTTTTATCTTTAACCAGGCAGAGAAATTTTTAGTTCCTCCCAAAGTAGACAAAACTATATGCGGTAATTTTAGAAGGTGGGAGAGTAACTGTTGGTGCCACAAAAGGGAGTATTTTGTTCTGCACAGTTGAGTTTTTCATTTCAAAACAAAAATAGGTTCAATTCTAAGGAGCTCAAACCTCTTCACTGGCAACATACACCCTACAAGGCCTGATGATCATAACAAATGCAGCATCTTACCTTTGGGTAGCTGTGTTGCTTTCACATTTAATTCTGATCATGTAAACCCACAGTAGTCTGTACAGAGATTCCAGTGCAACTCGAGCCATTTTTGGGTCCTTATTCTAGAGAAATATATAATGTAAGAATAAACTTCAGGCACAAATTAGAAAGGAGGTTCTGCACTTAATGGATGTCAAGGTTCAGAGTCTTTGAAACAACATTACAAAAAGATATAGCCTCACAGCTGCCCAGTAGCATTCCTCTTTCACAGCTGTTTGACTCAGGCTTGTTTTGAGATAGAAAAACAGCAGAAATTCAAACTAGGCAAAAGGATAATTTTTTGATTCAGAGAAAATCTGCACAGCTAGGGAACTGGTACTGTTGGCAACAAAATTATGTATGGAATCAGATAATAGCAATAATTCAGCATATTTCCCTAAAATGGATTTGCAACAGATCAACAGTGCATACTCAAGTTTTAATACAATATTAAAACCAGAAGATACTAACCTTGAGATTGGATAGGCAGTTGTTGAGGAATACATGCCATCTGTTTAAAAAGAACTGCTTCTGACTGACACACAGTAGGCATGTTACCAAAGGGTACAAAGCCTAGACAGAAAATGGATGCCAATACCGTATTACTTCCATGTCTACATAACATAAAAATAACTTAATAGAAATACTAAAAAGTTAAAGCTCTAACTTCTCTACATTGTGCAATACATGTTAGTCAATATAAACACATTGCTAAGTAGAATAATTTAAAGGAACCTTTCTCTAAAGCTGTTATTGATCTATTTTATGGATGGACTAAAAACAAATGTCTGCTTGTAACAGTGTAGTAAATCCAAAGATGGGCCACAATTCTACAGACTCACAGGGCAAATCTCTGTCAGCTAACAGAGATATCATAGACATAACTAAACTTCATTATAATAATAACATGATCCATAGGCCTTGTTGGGGTTTGTGAATGCTCAGATAGATACCTATTACTCCTCAAAATCTGCAGTCACATTATTTGCTGAGACACATGTCAAGCATCTTAAAGAACTGTGTTAAAACACAGGCGATGCCTGAATCTGCTGGTAGTTACATCTTGATACATAAAAAAAAAAAAAAAATAAGAAGCAAGACAGAACATAAAAGAAGCAAGACAGAACATAGAAGTGCAGATACTGGGACCTGGTCTCTATGTCAGCATTTCCTTTAACACTCACCTTGTAAATGTTACACTAAAGAAAATAAGCTAAAATGCAGCTATTAATTTAAAAATTAACTTTGCTATTTCAGCAAGATTTTCCTGTTTCAGTTGTCATTTTAATATACTCAATAAGGATTTAAAACATATCAGTAAAAAATAAGATAATTTTATCTTAAAGATCAATGATTCTCAAAATTAACCCTAAAATTCTATCTTCAGGCACAGATTGAAGCGTAAAATACCCCACAAACCCCAAATTCTGTTCCTCTAATATATAACATATATTGTCCATAGATAGGCTAGACCTGGTTTCTTGAGCAAATGGCAAATGTATATTAATTTTTATTTTTATGATCTTCATGTCCAAAAGAGATATGGGAGAGGATAACTGAAATCTTCTCAAGGGAGACATTTTTACCACATTAACATGATGAATATAATAGTGTACTTGACAGGATCACAGAGATTCCTTCCACCCCAAAAATGTTAAAACCCATCCTAAGAAAGAGCCTTAGGAGGGAAGATACAAATCGTCTCCAGGAGTTTCCTAATTCTCTGTGACTGGGTCAGACAAGACACTTTTAGACGAAAATGAGGCAGAATGAATGCCCCCATCCTGCCTGTACAATGAGTGCACCAATTCACAAAACACTGATCTTGTAAAGGAAGGTTCTTTTCAGCCTCTAAAGACTGTGCTTTCTTCCTGGAAGCCTGAAAATATGCACTGCAGCTATTTCTGCCAACTGTTTGCTTTCCCCTCCTCCTCCTCCTCGCAATGTTTGTATTTCTAATCACACCCTCACAAGAATCTATTCTATTTTGTCACTTTTAACTGCGTAGCTTCCAGTGTGGTATGTGCAGACAAGCAATCAAACACTAAGCCCCAGCTGTGCAATCTTTTCTCAAGCACACAGTATTGACTTTGGCAAGTACAGCCACCAGTTTGGGGAAGTTCTACTTTGTGTAAAAACTGTACAGCAAAGCTCTCACCCTGCTGCAGTTTCAACAACGCTTTATTAGCTTGGCAGAGTGGAAAGGAGCTGCACAAACACAAGCAGAGTGAAACCAGAAATCCATCCCAAGTCTCCCACTAATTCAAACGGGATGCAAAGCTCCAGGGGATGCTTGGATTCCCCATGGGACTGCAGGGGGATTGGTGGAATGGTGGCAGGGAAGCACACTCCTGCGCTCTTCCCAGAAGACTCACTAGGTGCTACTGAGCAGCATTTGCCAAGAGAGCTGCAAACAGGGAAGTCTTTCTGACTTTCCCATAAAACCAGGGAGGATGAACGACAACCTTCTTTACTTAAAAGGTCCAAGACTTCAAAATGGATTAGCTAATGCTGCAGTGCTGACGTGCACTGACCCAGTTGGAGCACCAGACTGCTTAAGGCGGCCAGCGTCAAACTGACTCAGATCTTCTTTTAATTCAGATCAACTCATGCTTCCAAAAATACACTGCAGTGCCACTGTTCATCTCACAAGATGAAAATGAAATAGGGAGCTGCACAGTAGCCAAGTAACGGATTTAAAAGGGCATGTGTTATACATTTTTTTGTTCCTTCAATGTATTATTTAATTCCTGTGAAAGAGTTGTTCCCACATGCCTCATTTATTCTTGCTTGACAAGAAGTGAACTCTATTCTTTCTCTTCTCTTCTTAATGTTTACACATAACAAGTATGAAAAAACCTAACCATTTAACAATAATAGACCCAGAAGTTGAAAACATCTGTTTGATCCAAAGTGATTTTTATCATATTCTGAATAAAATAAATATAACAATAATAATAACCATCCCTGCAAACATAAATCTATTGGTGTAGAAATAGTGTAGAAATAATTTTGCAACCCATTATGGGAATTTCCCAGGAGTCTTTCTCAGAGGTATTTCTGACAAAGAGCTTTAGCTTCTGCTTTTCAGGGTTACTGACCAATGAGTGCTTCTTTCGTGAGGAAAGTTCAAGTGTTGTATCATACAGGCTTTCAACGAAGTTCCTCAGACAGGGGACATTCACTTCATTTTTAACAGCCTGAAAGAAAACTCCATGTTAATAAAACACTATCATAGGCTGTTTTAACTAGTGGAAAAAAATAATTCAAACAACCTGAAAAATAAACTCACAGCGGCTACCGGGACAAGAATTTCAACAAACAGTCCTGCCAGTGCATGCTTGATATCTTTGTCTTTAACTTCAAGGAAATAATGTGCACATTCCTAAAACAAAACAAAACAAAACCAAACCATAAATTGAGTGTCAGCTGGAATAAAGACCTCTAGATTTTTGCTGAAGGCACATGAAGTGTCAGTGACTATTTTTATCTTGCAAATCCCACAGAAAACATTTGTCTATTACCTTCTAAAGCTGCATTTTTCAGCAAGCAGAAAGCAGGATATAAGTCAACATCAAGGATCTGTTATTTTACCCATGACAAAGTCTTCACTGATTCCAGCTGTGCCCGGGTGCTGTGCTGGTGATGGCAAGAGAGTGGGATGTAGGAGCTGACCTCATTCCTTCCCTGTGTATACCTTCAGGAGCACGAGTAACAGCCCTCATGGGCTGCTTTACAATGTTTTTGGAGGCCAGAAAAGGAATGTACTTCTTTGGTAAGATACTCAAGGGAAGGAACAATCTTTCTGTAAATATTCTGGATAAATTTCATTGGTAGGATCCACTGCAGATTAAAGGTCAATACAGAACTGTACTATGTGAGGGAGTAGACTGCAGTTTCCAGCCTGCAACTGGGGATGAGAGAGAAAGTAAAAATGTACTTTTTTCCTAAACATGCAGAGAACTACTATTCACACAGCTGTGCTGCTCAGGAAGTGAGGGAGGGGAGATAAGCATCCACCCACCCTTGAGTTTCTGTGCAACTTCTCTGAGGACAACAAATCATGTTGTTCCAGTTATTTTTTCCCCTCTAGGTCCAAGGGCCAAACAGCCCTGCCATTACAAGGATGGGCCCCACTGGCCTTTTTCACTGCACATGGGTGCAGAGCAGTTTACACTTTAGGCTGTACATAATTTTTCTTGGCTGCAATCAGGATTCTACACCACATGGCTTCAGTTCAGTCACCCTGGCCATTTCTGCTACAGAGCTGAGGCCCCTGTGCAAAGACAGTCACCTTCCTGGGCTGCTCCTGTACCTCATGGTGGAAGACAGGCTTTTCTGGAGCTTGCTGCTGGGATTAACTCACCCTCTGAAAGTGTCTCTTTACTAGAGCACAGCTGGTGTAACAGAGCTTGTAACTGAGGCACTGCATGTAGATACCCAAACAGACAAAGAATCAAACACCCCCCACAGAATCAACCTGTATTTCACCAAAACAAACAAAACTGGGTTTCCTACAGACATAGTGTATCTTATGGTGAATTGCAGCATGTAAAAGAATTAATTTGGTGCTGAGTTACAGCTGCTATGAGCAAGGCAGAGATCATTTACATCCAAGTTTTGAGTCTACTACATAGGATGTTTACCACTGATTTCAGGACCAGCAATCACTGGATCCCAGCTGTGCTGTGCCCAAAAGCTGTACCAGAAAGTCACTCACTCAAATTAGTCATGTGCACTGAACACACACTACTTCAATATATTGCCAGCTCTGGGTAACTTACAGTAAGTCAATGCATACTAAGATGTGTTTATATAAAGAAGCATAGGGTAAGAAGAAAGCTGTTTCTGTGTTGTTAAGTATGTTTTAACTACATTATTAAATATGGTTTAAAACACACTGCAAAACTGAAATTGACTGATTCCTATTAAGGACTTAGAGAAATGGCTCTATGTGTCTGTATGCATGTGTATTTGTATTCCAATGTCAAATCCTTACTTGAGGGCATCCAGCATTGGTTTTTCACTTCATTGACACCATCAATAAGCTGATCTTTATGTGGACATTTAAACATCCGTTTTACTGGATGACTGGCTACAAACCATGTAGCCATGAGGATGATCACAAGAAAAAAGAGGCAATAAAAAGCTTAAGCCAAATAAATCTGCTGATGGAACAGAACCCATTGTACATTACCAACAAGAAATGTGTCCTTTCAAAAATGTCTAAATATAAAGTATTTTCTTTCATTTTACAAACTTACGTAATCTGTTAATTTAAAGCATTCATGATAGTCAAACTATGCTCTGTACAAGTGTCTCTAAAACCAGATGCATACCGAATGCACCCAACAGGTAGGGGGGTGAAGGTGCAGTAGAAGGAGTCAGCATATTCAAAGGAATTCATGCAGCTGTTGTCTCAAGTCTTTGTCTCTTCCTCTGTGTCTTTTCTCCATCAGAAGTTCCTGTCCTTTCTGATAACTGTGTCAAGGGTAGAAGACTCACTTTGGAGGTAATGAACAGCTAGGGAGACATAGCCAGGTAGGGACCCAGGGCAAGAACAGCTGTGGGGTGGCATGGTGGAAGGCCTGGGGTCTACAGAACCAAAACTCTTTGTGAAGGATGAAATGTATGAATTAGGGGTATAAGGCTGATGAAAAGCTGTTATGAAATGACACATTCCAGAGGTTGTAGACTGCAGTGTTGAGGTTCTGAACAAACAGAAAGTAGCAGCACATACATTTCTGTGGGAATGACATATGGAAAATCTCCTGAGTACTACAAAGAAGATGAAGAAGAGCTCATTCTAAAGGTCTGGGAATCACAGTTGTAAACTTAGGAACTTTACCTGCATAAACTGAAGAGAAGCTTCAAAGTCCTCCACAGGATACATCTTAATGCGAAAGAATTTCATTCCCATTATAAGACTGATAATGCTCTGAACCACATACGGACTTTGCTCTTTATGCCGTAACTCTTTTAACTCAGCCATGAATTTCTTCTTCACAGCAGGAAACCTAAGAATTCACATTGGTTAGTTACAAAAAAGGTACAGAGTCACATTTGAAAGGTATCGTAAGATAGATGAATGTGGAAAATCTAAACAAGATTCAGCCTTGGTTGTCATTTCATTCAGTATGTGAAGAGATTTCTTTTTGTATTTTTCTATCACTTTTGATAAACACAGAAAATGAAGTGTATAGCCTGATCAATTATTTTCTTAACATGCCCCTCTTTTATATAACAGCTCACAACATCATTAGAATGAAACACCCTCGCATGTTTTTCAACAATCCAAAATGATAGTTTTCTGGTAAGTCCATGCAATGTTTTCCAAAGAAAATATTTAAATGATAACCACAAAAACATTCAGATAGGCTATTCCTCCCTTCAGGTTGTTTTTTTTTTTTTTCTATTAGCCATCACAGTAACACTTTGGTATTAACTACATTTTGGGATGAATTACTTTGTGACCCTTTTTATCTCCCCCGAGTCTACTGGAGGTGTCTTTTGAAACACACTGTCCATAAAAATAACATCTAGGAAGAGCACCCAACAGGATCTACTGTCCTTTTTGGGACAAAATTAAGATTGTAAATTTTATGGGTAGCTGTAGTAGATAACAGCCTGTTGTTATTGTCTTTGATAGGGAATACAGGAAGGTTGATAAAACCAGGTTGGCAGGAAGAAGGCCTTAATCAGTAGTAGCATCCTAGCATGGTCCTTCAGAAATAGAGGAGAAAACCAGTATTTATGGAGAATTGGTATGTTTTGTCTTTGATAATCAACTTGAAGCTTTAGACCCAGATGTCACTTCACTTTTTGGCTTTGACCCAGCCAATTTAGAAGCCCTCAACTGAAGTCTACAGAAGTCCTAAGATTTCCAGGAACTCAAACCAGTTTGCCTATATCAAGCTAAATAAGTAAGTCTGGTTAAGTTTATTGGTGTTGCTCAGAGCAACACCAGTAAGACAGGAGAAAGACATCACTGACATAGATCTATGTTGGGGCAGTAAATTTCATCCTTGTGCTTAGCTTGTGTGTGTGACATTATAATGGGTATCTGAGTTTCTGAATTTGTCTGCTTCCAGATTAAAAATTTAATACTCGACTCCACAAAGTGGTTTTTGGCTTTCCTGTGACATCTGTGCTAAGAAGTGCAGGATGAAGGATTCAGAAGCAGTTTTGTTAAGTTCTAAACTGAAATAACTTCAGAGAAGCTTTTAAATGTTCTTATGTTGGAGTACAGCCACTTTTAGGTTTGCCTAGCTAGAGAAAATATAGCATATAGAAAAACAATTAATTAAAATAGCTTTCTTCAGCCCTTTGGGCTTTCCACAGACGTCACTGCTGAGATAAGAAAAACAATGCAGCTGTAGTCTACTTGAATTTATTCAGTATTGCTGGACTAGATACAGAAAGCCTGCGATTCCCAAGAGTTCTATGCTTTGAAACACATGCATGAACAGAGGGCCAGTGAGTGGAAAGGATTTATTCTTACACCATCTTTTAGCAAAGTGACAAAATCAGAATAATCATATGCTAAGGAAGTAAAACTTTTCATATTTGCATTATGTATGGTATTCAATTTTACTTACTTTGCTTGAGCTAGAACACCTATTACTTCTGCATACAAATCTGCAACAATGTGCATATTTCCAGTGTTAGGACCAAGGTATCTAGCAAGAGACAGGAAAAAAATTCTTGATTGAGAAAGCATCCTGCTTAAACCACTGCAAATTTTTAAGTCAGCAAATGTATTTTTTCATATAATTTTTGTGTGAAAAAGAGCCTTACCCTTCTTTGTATTTAAAGTGCTTGAAAGCCAAGTTAATAACATCATGTACCAAACTGTCTATTACAGGATGAAGTGGAATCTGAAAATAGAAAGAAGTAAAACATAAGCAGTACACATACTATACCTCAAGCTGCACACCTTTGTGCTTGTATTATTCCTGGGTACCCTCCCTACACAAACATGGTATCTGATGAAATAGTATCTAACAAAATAGCTAACAAAACTACTGAAATGAGCCATGCATTTAAAGTACATTCAGCATTGAACAGCAATATTTCAGCCTTGAAGACCTGGCAAAGTAAAGTATGTACAAGCAGAGTAGTATGAATCCTACGTGTGCAAGAAAGGAATAAACAAACATGCAGGATGTAGCTCATGTTTTATTAGACTCTTAAAGATGGGAAGAGAAAGAAAGAAGAATCCTAAAATCAGGTGGTATTAGTAATTTCCATCCTTTATTAACAAATAATTCATGAACTACATACCTGTTTCAAAACTTCTATTAATACTAAAGAAAAAATAAAATCAATAGCCAGATCTCTTCTCTCCATTAAATAATCCCTTTGCTGTTCATCACTGCAAAATCAAAACAGGAAAAACAGTATTCAGGGGATATGTCATAATTATATGCCTTCCTCAATTACACAAAACAGATTAATAGAGGACTGTGTTCCACTTTTTAAACTGCAGTCTAGCATTTCAGAAAGTAATGCACTGATACGCTCTTAAAATCTTGAGATAAATAGATTAAATCTAACTTGTTACATTCACCTTCCTTCATGCGTAAATGTTGCTCACCATTTCCTCCCTTTTTTTCCCAGTTTAAGGTCAACACAAAACTTTCTCAAGAAAAATAAACGCAACAGAACAAAACAAACAGAACTTTGGGATTCTTTATTATAAAGCAGCTTTCACTTCAATTTCCTTGCTGATGGCACCATTTAGACAGTTCTCAATTACACTTTGGAGAATAATGTAGTAAATTGTTTTGTGCTATCACATTCATATTTACACTTGTGACAGATTTTGAAAAATGCCTTCTAAAGTACTGATGGAGATTTCATAACCAAACTACATTATCTTCTTAGGACTATTCCAGTGTTATTTTTTAACCTTGTAATCAGTTGTCAAATGTTCCAATACATTCCTTGTGCAGAACAACACACAGGAATAAATGTCCAAAGTGAGTAACTTGCAATACAAATATAAAAAAATACCCAATTGGGTCACCTGCTCACAGTTTCAATTTTTACTGAAAAGATACCATGAAACATACAATACTTTAAAAAAAGACATTAAAGAGACACTTCAGCAATTGATCAGTTACCACTGATTTCAGTGAGATTTTTGCTTGCATGAATTCAGTACAATTCTTATAAACCTTAGGAACTTCAGTGACTTCAATTGTACTCATGTGCTTACAATAAAATGTGCATTTAAGAGTTCTTGATCAGTGATGAAACAGATTATTTGCATTTTAGTTTTCTTGGTTTCACATTAACAGGAGCTTTAAAGGACTGGTTATATGGTCTTTCCTTAACACTATCACTTGACAGTGTGGTCTTGGCTCACTGCTAAGCTGCCTTCTAAGGCAGCTAAATTTTAGGTCGAATTACAGAAGATGAATAGGTTGTCCTGTAGCAGGCTTCTCTAATGGGCTGAGAGAAAGAAGCACTTCAAGGCATGGATACATCTCATCCAAAAGCAGACATCTAGTTGATGAATTGTACCTTCATACTGCCTACTTCCACCTGATGATTCAGGTCCATATCTAGCTTGATATTCTAAAACTAGCTTCTACCCCTTTGCTTGAGCAACTGTTGTCTCCAATAGTTACCAAATTATAATGTAATCCTAGTGGGAAGAATTACCTATGCATTTTCAAGCATCAGGTCTGCCAGTATTGATTCTCCAACTGCTTCAGTAAAGTGAGTAAATACACTACCAAAGTATTCATAAAAACTGTAAGCTTGAAGAATATCACTGTATCAAAGCATCAGACTTCAATATAAACAAAGACCAATCTGTTGCCTTGTCTCTGTAGAACTACTGATACCATAAGACATAAATATATTGGCTTTGGGGTTTTATTTTTTGTTTGCTTGTTTTAAGAGCTAAGTCAATGATGCTAAAGCTCTTTGACTGATTCACAATGTTTTGGATTTAGGATAGGGGTATGCAACATTTCTATGATCAAACAAAATGCTATATATAAAAAAAAATCCTCCTAAGTGTCACAGAGTAAAGTTCTGCTCATGTGAATAAAGAAGACAGACACAGTTTAAACAAACCAATATTTAAATGTCATCACAGCATCCAAAACCACAGTAAGAAGTAGTGAGAAGCATCATTTCAAAGACACAATTACTCCATCCATCTAAAAGCTTAGAGAAGAGTTTGAGGAACAAGCAGATAAAGGTGATAACAAATTTCAAACAACTGTAACTTCACAAAAGCTGATGGGTAAATCTCTCCATAATCCATGTATGCACATTCAAACTCCTACCTTTTGGATTTAGTGCTGGTTCTTGGTCTGTACTCATGAGATTCATCCTCTATGCCATTCTGCCTTTTATACCAATCAAACAAAGTGCGCAGGATAGAAGGTAGACAATATTCTGAAAGTGAGCTCATTGAGCTTATTACCTGTGGAGAAAATACAACAAATAAATTGGTGTTCAGGTTTCCTCTCCTCAGATTTCCTCTCCTCCTCCTCCTCTAAAAAAAAAAAAAATTTAAAAAATTCAATAGATATGTTTTTTCTTGTTTTCATCTCATTTTTGAGATTCCTGGTACAAGCAGTGACTTAATATTCTGCATTCCTATTGAAACATAAGCAGAAATACAGTAACAAGCTGTATGTTGATAGTGTCTTTCCACTGATGATACTAAAACGTATTAAAATTTTATCTCACAACTTACATCAGGAAACTACCCAGTTCTTGAAGGGCCTTATTTTAATTTGTAACACAATGTCAATTTGAGTTTAAGCACATCATTAGGAAAGAAAAAATTATGAATTAGAGGTACTGTCTCATGGATTGTATCTGACCGTTTGATGCCCCTCCTGGAACTCAGAAAATACTGAGAAACCTCACAAGCTTTGCAATAATCCTAACCAACTACACACACAGATATGCTCATTTTACTATTAGGCTGACACACCAAATAACTTCTCTTTTATATACAGGAAAAAAATTACAGCTTGCTGTGCCTTTGTGTACAGAAATAAGTAAAACTTAGTTTAAGATTAATCCTTAGAATCCTAATTAAACAGCTCTAGTGGCATACTTGAACAGAAAATTACTGCTATCACAGTAAAAACTGTGTACCTGACTAAAGAAATGTTACTAAACATGCTGCTATTGTACTATGATTTAAACTCCCTACCACAGAAAACCACTTTAGGGTGAAAAAAAAAATAATTATACCAGATGATTATATTGCAACTGAATGCTCACAGGTACAGCATTTGTGTACATTCTAAGAAAATAGAAAACAATTATGTAAAATAGGAATAAAACACTGAGATGGGGATTTGTGACTGCCTCAAGATCATTCAGGGCTTGATCCTGCAAAGTGCTGAGTAGAAGGTGTGAAGTGCTGAACAACTCTGCCAGCTTTAACCACCAGTTTAAACTTAACCCAGTGTGTTTCAGTGTCTTTGGAACAACAACAGTAAAGTTTAATCTCTTGTATAAGACCATGCTTGCATGAAGTCTATGACTAATAGCAAAACTGTGAGACTAAGCACCTTATATACAATTCCTTATATACAATTCCCTTAAATGACACCAAAGCCTTAAATGACAACTTCTGTGGATGACAGTTCAGATCAGTAATTCTGATCTCTTTCTGCCTCTGAATTGAAGTAATTCACAGTGATGTTGGGGTCTAGAGTGAATGAGACACTTAGAGGACAAAATAGTATTGTTTTGATTGGCTTCAGGTATCATGACCTAAAATTAAACACTGAATATTAGAAAGCTCTAACTACTGCTTCTGTAAAAAGAAAAGATTCTATGAAAGTACTGTCTTAGAAAAGCTTTCAATCCAATGTTTCCAATGTATTTTTCACCTGAAATATGAAAAAAGTTACTGAGGAAGATGGCACGAAGGTACTGCAAAGGTTCTGCTTGGAGCAGTGACAGGAGGCCTTTCATGAAGAATGAAGCTCAGGCTTCACAGAAGCCCAGGCTCAATCACACCAAAGTTTTCAAGTGTGAGGCTTCACATAAATACTTGGAAGACATGAATCACCCAGAGAGAACTGTGGTTTGCCTCAGGACTCTCCGACAGTTCAAATGCTGCTTTATTGTTTCCCAGAAGTGTTTCAGCACCTTTAACAACACTAGTTGTTAATGATGACCTGTAGTGAAAAAGGGTTTACTGGGGAAGGCTGGAACAGAGCTAAGTATCTTTAAGAGATCACCTTATTTAACTGTAAGTGCAAAATTCTTTCAGTCATGCCTTCCTGCACGTTCACCAACATATATATCACTGCTTTCTCTAAATCCCAGCGACACAATTTCACTCACCACAAGAAGTCAAAGTGACTCCTGTTAAAATCTCCTCAAGCCATACTTTCTCTGCTAAATTTACAGTGTGTGACTTTAGTAGGGATAAAAGGTCAATATAGGTGTTTTTTTTTTAATCTTTCTGTCATTGCACTTTTAAGACAGGAAGGAAGGGTGGACTGGGCAAAGACCTGGCTCTCAGGGAACAGGAAGGGAGGGAAGTCTAGCCAGTGCATTGGTTACTCAACCCTTTCATTTACTGGAAGTAAATGCAGGACTGAGATGAATTCCAGCTCTGTGCTGCTCCTGAAAGGGAGTGCACAGATGTACAAATATGTCCTTGTTGGACAAATTATCATGTTCTTCCATCATAAATTAACTACCTACTCTATAGCTAAAGCATAAAAAAGAAAGCTGCACAAGTATGAAGCTGTTTAAAACTTGTGTTCACAAAGCATTAAATATACTTAACGTAAATGCCTAGTATTTGTTTTGGACTCATAAGTAAGGACAAATTTCATTACATTTTGCCCAGATAGTTAGCTGGAATTTATATACTTTCACAAAAGTCTTGCTAGATTGTCAAAATACAAATAGAAGAAATGTACCCATGAACAGCATATAGATGCTGATTTTTTAAATTTCACATACAAATTTCTATGTGCTTTAACAGCAAATACATTTAAAACTGCATTTAGTTTCCAACAGCATCATTAACTTACTGGGTCTGTGTGTTTTTCATAAACCATATATGTCAGTTTGTAAGTTTAATACACATTCTGTTGCCATTTTAATAATGCAGAATTGCAGTACTTCACTTTTGCATAGTGTTGCTTTATTTTCTGTAAATCTATTACTTGCACAGTGCAGTATCTGCATATTCTGTCTTCAAACTACTGCGAAGATTCCAAATAATAGATGTTAGAATGAGATTTTATACTTTCTAACAATGCTACTGAAAGCAGAATTTACTGAATATTTTTAGGTATCTTCAGGATAGATAAATTCTCCCCTTCACTAATTACTTTTTCCAGTTCATGCATGTCTAAACAAAGCCCCAAAACTACAAACAGTATAGGTTTAAGAAAAAGAACAGCTGGAATGAAATCTTTGCTCTTTGAAATCAACAGCAACATTCTCATGGACCACAGTAAACCAGGGTTTCATACACAGTATATGCAATTAAGTAGATAAAGTTAATAATTCTTATTTCAAATTCTCTAGACTGGGGCAGGAGGAAGATGAAGAGATGAACTGCCCTGAGCTCTAACCAAAGCAGGTACATGCACCAATTCTGTTGGATCCTTTGCCTTGAAGCATTTTTTTTCTGCTAATGATAGATTAGGTCAACTCTAATTGAAAAATCTGTAAAATGAAACATCAGAGACAGGTAGTGCAGTTGTGCTTGTCATCTTTTATTCACATCTCTGTTCTAGGAATATTTTTGGACAGTGCTATAAAGTTAAATGTTCTGGGGAACTGTTAAAACTGATAACTATTAAGCTGGACTCAGTAGTTTTCACTTATGGCCCTGCTTTTGTGAGTAAAAAAGCCAATATTTTATTTTAACATAATTTTTTGGTTGGTAATTTCACCCAGGTTGTTTATACATTAGCAATGTTTATAGCTATTTTACTGCAAGGCTAACAGCTTACATGAAATTCCATTTATTTCTAGTGTGCAGAAAGCTCAGTTCTCAACATGTTACCTGCAATTTTGCCTTCAGATTTACTTCTTTACACACTCTTCTGAGAAGAGAGTAGTGTAATTAAAACAAGCATGATTTTTTGTGCAGTTTACGCTGAAACTCCTGTAATATTCACCTCATATAGATGGCCTCATATGAAAACTAAGCCCTGCTGTTAAGTTTCCACTTCCACAGTCAAAATATTACATTAATATGATATTTTCACATGGAAAATGTCTGCAGGTTCGTCCAAGATTACATGGTGCCCTTTTGCTGCCTCCAGTGTTGTCATTTCACAGAACATTTATATAATGTGTTAAGAACAGAAGATACTTCAGTAGTGGCTGAGAAAGTCTCATAAAAATGTTTCCTTGGGTAAGGATAAGTATCCTGGATAATTAGAGGATTTTTCACCCTAGCTTTTGATCTTTTCATGTACTGCAACTTCATGGTTTCCTGTAATAGGAAGTTTAAGTCATAGTTCAGTAGTACAATCTTTAATACATTTCTGTAGCTGGGGACACGGAGCATGCTAATGCTGGAGCATAAATGCTCTTTGCCCATAGGCAACTAGAGTTAGCTAATCAAGAACTTTTAAGAGATATTTTAGAATATACTCTAAAGATATATAAAACCATCTGAAAAAATACATAATTTTCTGTATATATATATATATATATATATTTTATATTCATGCACACCTAAAAATGAAAATACAGTCAGTGTAAGGAATCCAGGTTGTTAGGCTAATGGTGAGACATTCTGCAAGTAAGGATAAGCAAGATTACTTCATACATTGCTCAAGATAATATTATGAGTTTGAGAGGGGTGATGCAATCAACAGCCAGACAGGACAATACCCATCTGCCTGACAGGAGGCACTGATACTACACCCTTATGGAAAGAAACAGCCCTGCTTTTGCACAGTCAAGTCTCTAGATGCTGGATCCACCACCACCATCACAACCAGCATGCTAAAATGGTGTCTGAGAAGAGGCAGTAAAAAAATGCTGATTCCCAAACAGCCAGAGATAAAACCATTCAGGAGAAGTAAGCAACATTTTCAGAATAGTTTTAGATGGTTTCACTGTTTAACTTGATGCTGATTACTCTGTTTAGCTAATATTCCATTCTGTTCATTTTAAGCTACAGCAAAGGGGGATTTGGCTGCTTTTTTCCACCTCTAAAACTGACTTCAAATGGAACTGAGATTATTTTGATAAAGTCGGAAAAAAAGCAAGTGAGGTTCCACGTCAGAAAGAGAAAATTATGTTCCTCTGACAGTCTGTCCCTTTTGATGCCTTAAAATTGAAAGTAAAAATTATTAGACACCCCTTGGAAATGCTTTTTCAGTGGGGATTCCCACTCTTTTCTTCCTTCATTTCTGTGGTAAAAACGTCAGGAATCTCATGTGTGGTCAATCCTGTTTTAGCTAGATGGTTTTATGTGCTCCAGGAATAAACACCAAAGCTTTCCATGCCAAAGCTTTCTTACCTAGAAGGCAGAAGCAAGGGACTATCAACCTGGTCTTCCTTCATTCCATACAGTAGTCACATATTTGAGCTAACTTTAAAAGTAAAACTGTAATGGTTTGACTTAAAAACACATGCCTTTTTACTTGGATTTTAGCATAATGTTGAATCATGATCTTCTGAGTTTTCCATGTAGACCACACCTTCATTTTTCATATTAGCAAAATTATCTATACTTTTGTGACAACTTTGTGTTATTGAAATGGTATAATTTTCAAACAGCTTCTTAATACTGAGAAGTGTTGATCTAATCTACTGAATGAAGGATACCATGTAAAGAAAGACTTTCTGCTCTATTTTCCTTCTCTAGGTGAGTTCTATCAAATTTCTACTGTGTATTACAAATTTTTTAGTAAAAATCTAACTACAATTTAGTCAAACTAGAATTATTTTGGTATGAACCATGCTCTTCAAAAGAGGCTCATCAGGCAGATTTGGGTCCCATATCCTGATCACAGTTATAT
Organism: Calypte anna; assembly: GCF_003957555.1. Classification (NCBI taxonomy): domain Eukaryota; kingdom Metazoa; phylum Chordata; class Aves; order Apodiformes; family Trochilidae; genus Calypte; species Calypte anna. The sequence goes on from NC_044244.1 coordinate 176,163,760, forward strand.
ATCAATCCCAGAAGAACTAGAATATCTCAGAATAACCATGCTCTTCAAGAAGAAAACAATGTGAAACCCAGAAAGTTTAACAGTCTCAACAACCCAGGTTGAGGTGAGAGTCTGAACATTTTTATCTAAGTAGTTTGCTTGGAATATACAAAGAAAGTGAAAATAACGTTTTCTGATAGGACACCTGAGGCAATCTCAGCTGTATACTTTTCTATCAACTCTACCCATAGGAAGGACTATAGATATGCAGTTATAAATATATACAAATGCTGTGCATAACAAAATCTGCTTGGTTTTGTCTGCATTTGTTCTACCCCCCAGCATTCAGAGTAAATTGCTACAGTAGGAAATGCAGTTGTTTCACTCTAGGAAACATTTGCTGTACTCATTAATTGAGTGACGTAATTGTTAAATTTTCTGTCTGCTTGCCAATAACAAGTAGGAGGTTAAGTCTTCTAATTCTTCCTTGCAAAGCACCACAATTTGCTCAGACATGAATATTTCATCAAATCATAGCCACCCGTTAGGTGTTTGTTTAATTCACTGTAGGAACAGTATCACAAGGTTTGCATATGGGTGGCTTAATTTGTTTTTCTTTCCCATTTACATGTCATACTCTTCCCACAATAAGGAAAAAAAATAAAACCAAGGTCAGAATAGCACAAAAATTTTCATTAGGCAGTTAGGGAGTACTCACAAAGCAAGCTCCTTTAGCCTACAGTGGCTGGCACCCCTGCTCTGTGGTCAGCAAGGCAAGCGGGGAGCTCCCCAGTGCAAATCCTGCCTTTTGCCTCCTACTCTAAACAGCCCTCCAAGCAGGCTACAGCTCCCCAAGAAACAGCAGAACATCCTAGAGAACATAATTTTGTCAAGGTAAAACTATGAAGTGAGCCTTTGTGAATGCCAGAGGGGCCTCACAAGGCATCTTTGCTCCTGGTGCAATGTCCCAGGAAACACAATAGATACGTGAAATTCAGCTGGTGTTCTGAAGTCTCACTTGAACCTTTCTCCTCTCCCAAACACAGGCAGATCAATATGGAGCCTGCAGCTTATTGAATTATCCACAGTTGCTTTCAGAGTTTTTGGTGTTGCTGCTGCTCCTGCTATGTCCTTCTGTCTTGTATTTGTGGCACCTCTGGCAGCACAGGGATGCAGGCAGCCATGGTGACAGCAGTGGCAGCTGAGGCAGGAATGCAGAGCAGCAAATTATTTTATTGCTTATGAAACATCTATCCCTCTCTATCTATCTATCTATCCCTCCTCTTTCTTGGGAGTTTTGGCATCCTTTATGCAAGCTCTTTAGTACCTATCTTTATTTAAAAGGAGGATACTTACATACAATTTTTGTCTGCATGCCTTATTATTTTATTTTAAGAAAGACTGCAAACAAAAATGAATTCTCTCATACCATCATTAAGAAGTGTGTATACTGCTGTTGGGTTTATTTTTATACTTGTCCCATTCCCCTTACATAACTAATTTATTAATCTAATACCAGATACAAATTCAATTTTATTAATGAAAATTTATTGTTTTACTAAATTAAATCTAATTCATGATATAAATTCTATTTTTGTTTTTAGTTCTTTTTCCCTGACAACCACTTTACTCTAGTTACTATTTACCTTGTAGTACATAGACAATTATCCTGACAGCTGAATTTATGCTTAATTTTGACTAAAACAGGTTGGCTCAGCCTATGTGAAGTTCAGCATACATGTAAGTCATGCTGCTTCTGAGCTACAGAGAAAAAACTCACTGATGAGACTGACAGCAATGCCAATGATTGTAAAGGCCACCATATTAAGAGAAAACCCTTTTAAGAATTATTATTAGAATTATGCATCTGTTTAAAAAGCAGATATTGTGAAAGGATACAAAATTTATTTCAAAGCCTCTTCCAGGGAAAATAGCCAGGAAATAATACATCTGCCTCATATACTGTAAAAACCAAGAAGTTCTATGGCAAACAAAACCAAGAATGGTTTGGCAAAGCACTCATCATTCTACTAAAGCACTTTGAGAGATACTGCTTTTGCAGTCTTCAATGAGGATGTAAAGACACTGGACTCTCTACCAAGTATTTGTCTTATAGCCTGAGGAATGGATATAATATAATTTAAGAGTCTTACTTGATCAAACTGGGGGTCTTCTCCTCGTTGCAGAGATTTGGTCAGTGGCTTCTCCTAAAAAAAATACAATAAATAGGTATTACTTAATATCAATACTTTTGATATAAATTCTATCAACTCTACTGTAATTTTTCTGTTAGATTTTCACTCACATAAATTGCTTCCTAACCAGCTTCATGCTGGAGATACTGTTTGCTTCACAGGCAAAGCAGACCTATGCATGCACATGACCCAATACTGACAGTGTCTTTGGTTCCTTTAGTGTCTCCCCAAGCAAGAAATAGATTAACTATTTATTGCACCTGAGTTACCTTTTACTCACAGCAATGATTAATTTCCTGCAATTTCCTTTAATATATTACTGAGGAACTCTATCTAGCTACATGATGATGTACTTCTCTGTTACAACACTACCCACCAGGCAACACAAACATGTCCATAAATACACAGTGCAGCATGCAGCACATACTGAAGGAAAGGTGATTTTAGAAGAATCAGATAACATACGAGTTGATTTTTGAGGAACACAATTGTGAGGGAAAAATCTCAATTACACAGTTGTTCTTTTTTAAAAATTCTAAAACCCCCAACCTTTTTGTAATGGAAGCTATTTTTTTAGGGCACTTTCTCAGAGTACCTGTCAAGGCCAAGTAGAATTTCCCAGCTCAGAAATCTGAGCCTTCACATGTGAGCATACACTCCCCTAGTCACCTTTATGGCTTTTTTTGCCAAACAAGCTCAATTACTGAGGAATGTAGAACTACACAGATACGCAACAGTACACAAAATACGAGTCTTCCAACCAACAATGAAAATAAACAATACATGTTTTGCAGATGACAGTGTGAAAAACATGTCACCATCATTGTCACAACTCTCCACTGAATTGTACTACTGTTGCTGGTGTGAGAAATGTGCCAGTGCCTTGTTTGTCTATAAATCACACATTTTTCTTCTCCTACAGCTGCAAGATTGGGGCTCTCCCACGAACTCAGCATGAGACTTTCTCTTCAGCTTTCAGCCAACTATTACACTCATCAGCACCTGTTGATGTATCAGGCAAAATACCCTCGCTGCCAGGGGATGCGAGAGGCAAAACAACAGAATCTGTCAAGCTGCTGAAGTAATGGGATGGGAAGATACAAGGTGCTCCAAAGATTTCTATTATTTGATGTTTCTCTCTGGAGAAACTGTGGTCTAGTGTTATCTGCTGACTGATTTTGAAACCAATTATACTGATCCACTTGTAATGCCAGCTGGCAAGGAGGTTGGATGCCGGGTGACTGCAGTATCCCCTGACTACTACTAAATAGAAGAATCAACAAAATGTTTTCTACTAAGTCACTGATTTATCCAGAGCACTTATCAGTACTTTTGTTATCTCTAGTATCAAAAGTGACTCCTCCAGGTCACAACAACCATTAATTATACTTTTATGATAGATTATTGGTAATGAAAAAACACAGTGAAATCTTGTAGCCCAGAAACACACGACACCACCCCACCCAAGTCCTCTTCCTCCTCAATCATTAACACAGTGCTACCCTACCTTGTTGTACCTCATAGGAGGACACCACTTGTTTTGTCCATTACCACACACTGAAAAGGACAGCAAATATTTCAAAGGTAGTGTTCATTTATTTAAAGGCAAAAAAGATTCTTGAATTTTCGTGGGTGCAGGACAAACCAGTGTACTGAGAATTGTTCAGCTTAGAAAAAAAACCACAACAGAAAACCTTTTTTTTAAAAAATTAAATTTAATTTCTGATTCTGTTACAGAAGACCCCTGTTACTGCAGAGCAGTTTCTTAATGTCTGCTTCAATAAAAGTTATTTCAGCATCCAGCAGCTTTTTGTTCCCAGGCCCCACTGCAATGCTTGGCTTTCAGAGTAGTGTCTAAAATCCTGCAGAAATGCATTCAGTGCCTCAAGAAGGAATGGGGTATGGGATTCCTCATCATACTTTTCTGCAAGGTGGACACAATTATACAAAACAAAACATGCTCTGTGAACCAGGACTGGATCTGCAATCCTGAAAATGTCTTAATCACCTTTTACCTATCTCTGGAAGGACACAAGACTCAAAAATACTTCAGTTTCTGAAGATGACATTCCCCACAAGGGCTTCTTCCTGAGTTAGTGAGGCTCTTTCCATTTTGAGAAGCAATACAACTCATCTCTTGCCCTTTTACAGGTGACTACACCAGGGTTTCCCAAACCATGGTACATTCAGCTGAAAAAACCATTCACAGGCTGTGCAACAGACCTGGTCACAGCAGAAGGCAGCCCTGGAATGGACACCAGCCATGGACACCCAACAAAAGCCAGGAAAGATTCTGCTGTCTTAACTTCTCAATACCACCAGTCAAAGGCAACTTTAAATGGGGCCTTATTTCTTCACTTCATCCCATCCTGCACCTATTGCTGTTCTCACTGCTTCCCTTCTCATGCTCTTGCCAGGCAGCAGCTGCTGCTGCAGCTGTCTCTGCTTCTTCTTCATCTCCCTGTTTGGGTTTCTGTTGCTGCTGCTTTTCCTTTGTTTCCAAGCGCAGTGCAATCACCAGCTCTGCCTGCACTGACTGCAGATAATGGCTCAGATCAGCTGGACCCAAGCAGACCCCACGAAGCCAAGTGTGCACATGTCCCCCTGGTCTGGGAGCAGTGTGCCCACCTCAGAGTAACTCATTGTATCCCTACAGTGAATAATAATAAGCACAGAAAATTATAGTTGGGCCTTGAACATTTGAAAAAACTCAAGATGGAAGATATTACTATTTATTACTAATGATGAGTACTGAATAGATAACAAACTGAATAAAGATGAAGGTCCAGATGCAAATGTATGTTTGGTGCCTAAGTGCTCCTAAAACAGAAAGATGATTGCTTGCATGATGAGAGTAACAAGTGTCCCTGGAAGGAAGACAGGAGGTCCTGAGTAAATTCAAAGACAGCTCAACTACATGCTGATGCCTCAGGTGTCTTTTAAAACAGCATTTTATCTTTATGCAATAGAGAATCTCTTCTTAGCTACTGCAAACAACTAGCCAATTCTATACCACTTAGTTCTAATATCTTAACAAATCTTACTACTTTCATGCAGTACTATCAACATTGTTATTATGGCAGCTATTGCATAAAATGCATTTATAATCACAGGGAGACATTTTCCTTACATAGGAAAGGTTCAGGATGGGCAAAGACAGGGTTAAAAAGTATAATAAAGTAAAATTGTCTCTTACTAATAGATTCCATAGCAGTCTGTTTATCCTGGAAATAAACTTATATAAAAGTCTTTTAAAACTCTTAAAAATGTTTTCCAGCCTCAAGGCACTATTTTATTTATTTTCTTGCCCACCCATTCAGAAATGGCAAAGAGGCTCTTTTATATTACGAGCTGAATTTGTTTGAGTTTCTGTAGCTATAATACACTGTACAGAAATGTCTTCCAAATCTTGGATGAATAGGTAGGCTGAATTTGGAGCCAAAGCCTACAACCACAAAATATGAATAAAGAAAGTTTTGATTAATCTGAAAGAGCCCATAGCCATTAAAGAAAAACAGAAAAAAAATCATAAGAATGGATTCTCAATAATAACATTTCCATTTTTAATCACTAAGTTAAAAAACTTTATTTCTTGTTTTAAGTGCTGCCTTCAGTTGTACACTCTGTATTTGTTCATGCTGCAAACTCCCATGATATGAATACATGTTAGAGAAAAGCAGTAAAGATCAGAACAACTTTGCATATAATATCTGAAACTATTTCAATGTAACTACGTGAAATTTTTGCACTGTTAATGCTTACCAATCAAAATGATCACCTAAAAATTAATTTTCTTCCCCCATCTCACTGTTGTTGTGAAAACACTAATGGAATATAATAAAACAGAATATCTACTATGAAATGCAAATGTATATGTCATCATATTTCCAGGCATCAACTAAATATAATATTTACAATTTATCTAAAAAATAACATAGCAGTCAAACCCTCACCAGCACACTAAAACATTCCTCCAAAGATTCTCCGCTCCTTTTAATAGTTAATATACAAATGCTTTTTCAGGGTTGTTACACAAATATAATTGGGTAAATTTACACAGGAATGGCTTTTCTTGACCACCTGTCGCAGAACTGAGTGTTCAGGGAAACATGAAAACAACAACAGGATGTTGTAGTGCCTATTAAGCTTCTCTGTGTCTCATGTTATAGTGATATGTAACGCCCAGGAAAGTTATTTCTAACCTCAGCAACCATTTGACACATTAGTCCTACTGAACTGTGACTCAATACTGTACAAGTGTGACAAAAATGCTCTTTTTATAAGAGCATGGAGGATCCAAGGATGTTTTGATACAAAATACAACTTTTACACTGCATGCTAAAAAGCATCCATTCTTACTGAGCAGTCTGCTGGGATGGAAGAATTACCAAAAGGAAAAACAGAATGGACTTTGTAATGTAAAACAGCAGAGACATAGATCACATTCAACTATTGCAGCTACAATATCTGTAACATTCACGTAAACACGATCCTAAGAACCAAAAAAATCCCCAAAAGTAATGCTTTCCTGATTATGATGAATCATCACATGTCTCAAAAGAAATTCAACCTATTTGTATAATAATGTTTTCAGCAGGAAAGTGTTTTCTAGGAAAAGGTCTGCTCCAAAATAACTCAATGTAACATGCTAATTTTTAAAATTTTGTCATTGACTATTTTGTACAAAGATCAAAAACCATCTTTGTGTGTCAATCTTGCACACGTGGTCTGTAAAACACCCAGGAGAAAATGCCATGATGCCAGTTTGCTTCTGCAGGCTGGACACGCAAAACTTGATTCCACAGCACCCACCCTTCAGATGCAGAGGACTTACCAACCAGTTTCTTCTGAAAGGGACATTTTGGCTGTCTGGTCTCTGCCTCCATTTCAGCAGTGTGCTCCTGCCTCCTGAAATGGATCTCTGCTGATCCTGCATTGCACACATTCATGCAGCTGAACTTGCCAGTATTTACTTCTGTTCTGCCCTCTCAAAAACGAATAGAATAGTCTATGTTCCTATAAAAAAAGCTACTGTACTGAAAACAGTTCTGAGCTTCCTGGTAAATAATTGTCATCCTTTATTCACCTTTTTACCACTTGGGAATTCCCACCACCATCTCAGGAACCCTAGTTAATTTATACTTAAGCAATTAAGAAAGCCAAGCTTCTTGACTAAAAAGCATCATCTGTTGACTCTGATAGTCTCCCAAATGTCTCCCATCTGCAAGTTCTACAACACAAGCAATTAGTGTCCTGTTTTCACAACCATTCTTTGCAAGTCAGCATTTAAAAATATAAATTGCCAGTTACATGGATGACAACAAAATCTGTATTTCTCTTGTTGCTCTGCTCAGCATCAATGAGCTGTCAGATACTTCTTTTAAGAGACTCTGCCAGTGACCATGGTACATAAACAGTAAAATAATCAGAGAAGGGGATTTCCTTTATTAATCTTCAAAGGCAAACATAATTAAAGAGATATGATAACATAGCTTCAAGAAAACACCACAACAATCTGTAAGACAAAATTATATGCTCCAAAAAATGTTAAAGAAAACTGATGAAGCGATTCTAATTGTACAAGGTAGTTCATATGAAGCAAAAAAGTGTGCATTTTAAGTGGCTATGACATATATGTAGTAACAGTCTACAGCTCTAAAAAAAAAAAAAAAGATTTTTTTTTTCAGCAACCTCAGGTCAAAAACCTACTTGTCATTACAGTTGTTGCATAAAAATAATGAAAGCTGCATGTTTAGAAGACAGGCTCAGAATTACTCAGTCTCTGCTTTCTTTCTGCAATTGTGCATTTTTTTGTAACAGCTCTTCAGTTTCATTCACTTGGAAAAGGTTGTGCCCAGTACTGCTGTACTGCTGAACACCAAACTGTGTCAGAAAACATCAGTTCTGTTTCCAAGACAACTTTTCACTCACTGGCTCTGCCTCTCACCTCTGTGGCATCTTTGCCATGTACTGTTCTGGCTTGATGATGGCTTATGTCGTCACATCAGGTAGTACAAGCTAATTTTTGTCTGATTATGATGTTCTCTGCAAAAGGCATCTTATACCTATGCTGTCTATCAACAAATTTAAAATCTGGGCACTCAGAAATTTTGGTTGTGAGAATGTTTAACCTGAAGTAACTGATGAATTAGAAAAAATGGCCAAAGAAGCCTAAGAAATAGAAAATTGATTTTCAGAACTAATACTACACAGAAGTGGAATAAATTCCAAGCAGCCTGAAGAGAGAACAAACCCCACCGAACTAGAGATTTCTTTCTCAGCTATTAGCTGCACAGTGCAAAAATCACTACTACATCTTTCCCAAAATACCATGGAACTTAAGGAAAAAAACCTCACAAAAAGCAAATGTGAAAGTTTCTGTTTATTCACTTTCCTTAAGCAAACGACTCAAGAACTCTGACACTCTTACTTGATCAGTAAAAAAGCCTCCCAGACATGCTCTCAACTTGGTGTTGATAATAAATGGTCACAAACTTCCAACAAAGGTTAAGTGGTATTACACTCCACCAAAAACCTACTGCTCTCAGCATTTCTATCTTCTTTAATATTTTTCCATTGGGAAGTAAGGCTCTTTAAAAAAAATAAATTCTTTTTACTAAGGTATTTAAAGCCAAATAAGTTCTGAAAGAAATGCTTTGGTAAAATCTGTAAAGTTGAAAAGAATACTAAGGATGACTACTGAAATTTGAGACTCCAGCACAAACAAGAAAGGACATCATATCAGCTGTTTATTTTCAGAGCTTTGTGTCAACAAGAATGCCTTTTTAAAACTGTAATTTAATCAGCACATCAAAAATCCACTCTCTGAACATATGCAAGTTGTAAGGTGGGCTAGTTTTACAACACTTTCCCTTGGCTTTTCCTGATTTTAATCACTCCAGGACTACAGTGTACAGAAAAGGAGGTGAATTTTAAAACTGATTTTTGATAAATTCATAAAGAGCACCTAGAAATGAAGAGTGGGCGCTTAATGTTAACTAAGAAGGTCATGACTGAATTTTAGATACAGGCTTAAGTTTATTAGTAGTCCCAAATCGAGCTAATGATTTACATGGCCTATGTTCAACACAATCAATATTCTCCATTTCTATATCTGTAATAAATTATTCCACATTCAGTGTTTTACACTCTTAAAAGGGTTATTCACTAAATTGGTGCTTGATGGTAAATGTGAAGATTCAGAATAATCCTAAACCACTTAAAGGTAGTCACTGCTAAACTGAAGTAGTATTCATGAAATGAGAAAGGCCTGTTATAGGAAGCATCAGTAATAAACTTTTGTAGAGCTGGAAAACATGGCTATTGCATTGCAAAGCCTGACTGAAGACACACAAAAAAAGACAGTTTTTTTGCTTATATGCTCACCTTCTTCAAGGTGAGCAAGACATGTAGGATTTAATTCTCAAAAACTATTGAAGTAAATACAGATTTCCTCTTCTGTTGTCTGTGCTGAGAGCCATTACTATGCATCTGCACATAGATGTTTCTCCATAGTAGGAACAAGAACATGCTCAAATTCCAGACACTCAGACCAAGCTATACTCCATGAAAACACAATCTCCACCTTGCTCTCAAGACGAATCCAGGAAGGCAGTTTTCTGGAGTCATACTCTAATAATTTATGATATTTTGTATAAGACGAAGAATGAGAATCCAAGACCTTTTATCTATGTGCCTGTGGGTCTGGAATAAACATGATGGTTTGAAAAAGCATTTGATACATTGATTTGTATGTAATTTATTTTTGGCATTATAAGAACAACCCACTATGGAGATTTGGGCTGCCACATCTATGTTAAGCCCTCTGTGTGAAATTGCCATTCAAAGCCCTGTTACAGCGTTTCACCAAGGTGGTTCAGCTAGGCATTCTTCAGCAGACAATGTATGTATTTTAAAAAATAAATAAATTCAGTATGCATGTAATAAGAGAAGGTTTTTGTGACAGCAGACTTCTGTGAAACAGAAACACTGAAAGATCCAGTGGTAAATTAAATAGATCTAAGAGACAAAGTCACTATAGTCAAGTGTGTATCTTGGACAATACTGTTCCCTCCTTTCCATCTCTGACATTACTTCTGAGGGCTGGTGTTGAAGGTGAGAGGATGCTCTTCCCTGACTTTCATGCATGCTGGTCATTTGCTACATCTTCATTTCCTGAACAGAGAAGTTAACTGACAATTCAATCCCATAGGCAAAGAGATTTACACCTGCTGATTTATGATAAACAAAGTTATTTCTTCTGTGCAAGCGGGACATGACAATTTCAAGAAGCTTATCTTCCTGCACAGTCTGGGGGATGCACAGCTTCTCTCTTTAGCTCCCCATATTCTCTGATGTATTAAGAGACTGCTGCCCTCACCTTCAGTGAAACCTCCTGCCCACAGTGAAAGCAATGCTACGAGGACTTCGGGAACCTTTGCTTTCCAAGCAGTGGATGAGGTTCCTTCTTTTAGTATATTTACACAAAACTGGTAAAATTCTATAAAAACAGGGAGGTCAAGAAGTGTGGGCAAGTGCCCCACATCTGCAAGCTTTGAGAATGAAAATACAGGATTGGCATCAGAGTTCTGATATGGACAGCAGAGTAAAATGCAGAACACCCATCTTGGATGCAGACATCCCACACACCTCATGAGGAGACAGGACAGGGATCCTGCCCACTACCCAGTACTGAGAGAGAGGGACTGGCAGCTGTTCCTGCTGCAGAACAGCCCACAATCACCCTCTGTTCCCAGTATCTTAACCTCCATGGGAAGCACAGAGCTGGACAACCTTCAGTCACTGGGGGTGAGCTGCTGAAGTGCGGGGATGGCTTTGCTGGTGCCCAGAAAGGACACAGGAGCAGCTGGGGATCCCCATGGGGGCAGCGGGGCAGGGTCTGGCAGCCAGGGCTGTCCCAGTACCTAAGCCAGGAGCAGGGCCAGGAGGAGGTGGGCCTGGCTGGCAGGACCCATGGCTGGGCAGGGCTGGGGTAAGAACATGGAGAGCAGCCCTACTGCAATTGCTGTGCCAGGGGCTGCCAGCCCCATGAGGTGGAACGGGGCCCTGGGCTGTGGGCAGGGGTGGGAGGGAGAGGCTCAGAGGAGGCCAATTAAGGCTTATCAGGACCCTGAGGGCCCTGACCCCCTGGCTACCCATTGGGAGTAATGTGACCTAATTTAACCAAAGCTACAGGAAGCCCTTATCACTTCTTTGAATAAATCTGGAGTTGTAATTGCAAAGCCCAGAGCTCTGTAAACAGGAACCAGGTTTCACTCAGCCCTCAGATAGCCATGGGTCATGGGCAGCAGCCCAGATGGTGATGGTCTGCTGCCTCACAGCCACTGGTACTCTAACATCAGGTACCTCATGTCAACTCATTGTATGTTTGTTTTCACAGGTCAACGGATGAGGAAAGGTGACTTGATCTAAAGCTTTTTTATCTTGGTTACTGGTGCCAATCTGGCAGATTTTAAAGGAGGATGCCAGGGTGCCCTTGCAGAGTTAATGCCAGACTTGAACTATTCTTTTGCTACAGGTATGATGGCCACAGAAGTCACAGCCTCCACTCATATTACATGCCCAGCTAAGGAAACAAGACCTTATTGAGTGGATTTCCAAAGTGGTAAAGTAGCTATGAGAAATATTGTTGTTTGTCTCATATTTGCTGTGCCAGAAGATATTCAGCATCAAATATGGCATAATTCAAGTCATCTGACGTGTAAGCCATGTCTGGCTCAGGCCCAGAAAAGTGCACAATTTTAAACAATTTTAATCCTGATGAAGCAGTACCTCATTGACTTCAAGCATGATTCTGAATGCATGCAAAGGATTAATCTGTTGCAAAAATATGGAAAGGTATCTCTTTAATTAATTGCTACTTATCTGCCAAGAACACTACCAAAGTATGTATTTGATTTTTCATTCAGTCCTTCATGATGACAGACCACTGGTAAGGCTGGCCTGAGATGACTGTAGTGTGAGTTTAATTCTTTGGATAGTGATAATAAGCAATTCCCTTAAAAGACACAAAAAAGTCATTAAGGGCATGCAGTAGGTTCTACGCTATATTTGCAAGCATCGGGCAACATGTGACATAGTGAGAGTCTCAGAGACCTTGGACTGAATCTGCCTTCCAGTGTTAAATCCTCTTAGTGATTTCAACCATTGACTATCCTCCAACTATATCCATGCAGTACTGAAGCCCAGGGACAGTGAGGATTCTGGAGACTTTTCCTGTCAGAATGAGATGTGAAGCCTCAAACAGCACTCCAACCACATGCCCAGCTATGAAAACCCTGAAATCACTTTGAAAAGTCCTGTTGACACTGCCTGACTCTGAAATGTGTGAATGTTTTTTATGGACCTGTATCTAGCTGCAAATGCCTATGCCAATGGCTATGCAAAAATGTGTCTTTTTCCTCCCTGGCTGCTAAAACAGAATGCAATTTTTTCCTTCTGTCTCTTCTGGAAGCTGGAATTTGACCTGGGCTTTCATCCTACCTCCATACTACTGACATTCCCTCTGATTATTTCTGAAATCCTTCAGTTGTCTCTTCTCTTTTTTCCAGACAGTGTCTTTAATACTCTTTCCCTCGACTCCTGTGTTTCAGTTTTACTGTATGCCCCCCTATACTACATTGAAGATACTTTATATATGATCATTGATTGAAACACATGAAACTTTATAGGTCTTGAAGATCACTGTCCTGAGGTTCATGATTAACCACCCTGGAAGGACTGTGACTCTATATTAGTGCTTGGCTTCTGCTACAGGTCTCAGCCTGAGATAAGTACTAAGACAAGTAAAGGAAGATGTTATTCCTGAGATGATTGAGAAAGTAAAGGCTCTTTATGTTGTTGGAATTGCCTTAGCTATATTTAATGTCTTCCATCTTCAGTACTAAAGCTTCATTTTTTCTGCAGTTTTCTGCCTTCAGATCCTTTGACTAAATTGTTCGAATTTGCTTAGTCCTACTTATAAGTCAGAGAGAATACCATAAAGAAGTAATTTAAATACTTCAGAGACAATTATTGAAATAATAGATAACTATTATTAATGTCCCACACACTGTCTATCACAACTGGATGCAAAATAATTAATCTACTAATATTTATTTTTATAATTTTAATACTAAAGAAAGAATGCAGTAGAAGTAGTTATATATTAGATGTAGAATTATGGTATTACGAACTGTGAACTCCTTAGTGTTGGAACGATGCCCAGATGTTTTATACAATTTTGTATTTTTATAGAATTCCACTTGTGTCTATTCCACAAACATTAATGGAATAAAGCAATTATATTAATGACTAGTGACATAATCCTCGAGTAAGACAAAGTTACACAGATGTTTACAAGGACAAATTACAATGACAATCTGTCATGTTTGTAGCATTAACAAAGTATGGTCGCAGGGACGATAATTTTGTAAGGGGAAAGGAAGAACAGTGCTTTTAATATATGCTTGCTTAAGAATATTTAATTAAATAATCTTTTCAGTTTATCTGGGCACATGTGCTGGATGAACAGTTCAGACAAAGCAAGGCAGTTTGTCTTCCCTTTCTTTTTCATGAAATTACTTGTTCATGACAGTAACTCCTGTCTGCACTGTGAAGAAATAGGGGTTTGAAATCTCAGTGTATGCAACACTTCATGTGGACTTGAAATGTAAAATATGTGTAACACTAATGTGTTTTATTATAGAGGAGAACAAAGGAGTCACTCCCCATGTGATACAGCTGGAATTTTAGCCCATATAAACCAGAAAAGTGGACTACAGCTGCATGGTAAAACTGCTTGATATTATTATAGCCTGCATAAGCCTTACTAGTTATCACAGCCCAGCCTTTGAAAACCAAAACCCCTTCTAGTTCCTCTTCTGCCAAGTCTGCCCTTAGCAAATCTCTTTACAATGCACAGAAAAAGGGAAGCCTAAATTTAAGCTAATCAGACAGCAGAAGCCACTATACATGCTGGTTAGTCAGCCTTTGCAAAAAAATAAACCTGCATTATACTTGCCCTTTCAAAGTCTTCCCAACCACTTGCTTGGCTGCTATCACCACCTCTGTTGTGATACAGGGCTATATTTTAATGTCTTTGAGCTTCTAATGAAATCAAAACATACCAACTGCATCACTGTTTTCATTTTTTTGTATACCTAGTAGGAGGAGAAAGTTACAGGCAGAATACATGAATATGCTTATAGTCCTAATCCAATGATGAGTAAATTCTGTTTTCAGTTCAGTATTATTGAGAAATCCTGAATTTAGATACGCTCAGTAAAAAAGATGCTTGCAGAAGAAAAGCATAATGAAAGTTTACCAACAGCTAAATTACCCATTAACCACTGTCAATGTCTGCAGATCCCTATGCTTTATCAATGTCTACAGCTGTGTGTAAGTACTGCCAAAAGCTGTATTTAAAGATTATCCTGATCAGTATGCACAGGATGAATTATTACACAAAGTGAAAATCAACAGTCCTAAAAAGGAAGCTGTTTTCTGTTTGGTTTTTTTCTTACAGTGTTGAGATATCTAAGCACATTTTATCATTTGAACTGGTAAAAGTATTCCCCTGGCTTTCTCATTTTAGTTTCATTTTAAGGTCAACACTTCTTGAAAAAAACATCAGCAGTAATAAAATATCAAATTCTGTTTGAGTGAAGCAATGCAAAGAACACTTACAATAGAAACCAATAAAAATGTAAATATGAATGCAAGCATTTTTCTGAAGTCTGATGGAAAATTCTTAATATTTGTCATAAAAGAGAACAATTATTTAAAGAAAAGGAGCAGAAAATTATTAAAGGTAATGAAGAAAAATTTATTTACATTTCACTTATGTGGATTTAATTTTAAGAATTGGAAAATCCCTTTTAATTAATTCTCCTGTCAAGTACCATTAATTTGGATTAATATAATTTGACAATCTGAATACAGTAGTTTAATCATTAAAAATCAGCCACATAATTGTGAACCTGCATGTAATTATTGAAATATTTGTTATATTTCAAAGACCTTAAGAAGGTGAAAAAATTGACCTGAAATACCAAATAAAAAATTCTGTAGCCTCAGTAAAAAAGAAAATCACATTTAGAAAGAAAAGGTTTCCACTCTAACTTCCTAAAGACTTAGCAGATGGATGGATGGATGACTTTAGATTCCTGCCTAGAAAACATATTAACTGGGGAGTGCATTTTTTATGATGATGGCTGCCAGATCCAGTAACAAAAATGTCAAATCATACTTGGTTGACAGCCAGGGCAGCAAGAGGAGTAGGTGACATTGCCCTTTGCTTTCTCTACCTCTGGAATCTTGTTATCCCAGCCAAGATTTCACAGGGCTGCAGGAGGGGGTGGGCTGAATGCCCTTCACTGCTGCCCTAGAAAATAGTGAAAAATTTTTTGTGCCTTGCTATCACCTCATGGCAGCTCATGGCAGGACACAAGCCTGGTTTTCCAACACAGTTGTCAGAACTCTGTAGCTTACAGTTGTGGTCTATGTAGATCAGAAAAGAAAGAGATGGATATATGCAACAGGCATATGGATCCCAAAGAAAGTGAGAGGAAAATTAATCTAAACAACAGTAACGATAATCAGAAAAGATACACAGGTAAAATGTGTGCATGGAAAGAAATTCTAGGTTAAAATACATCAGTAAGACTTTAATCCTGAAGTAGCTTCAGAGTTTGAATCTCAGCAAGACTTTGTGATAAAAGAGAGAAAAAAGCAATTATACTATGAACAAAATTATAGCTTTTCTAAAAGGTATCTTAAGTATTTGTCACTCATTATATAATAATTAAAACTACCTTAGCTTGTAAGGACTTAAAAATTTCAAAGTAGAAACATCTCAGTGTTAGAGCATTTTGCAAGTTTGATTTTCTTTGAAGTATGTTTGAGTTTAATTAGAACAGAATCTTCAAAGAGCTCACCCTTTGACTACCTATGGTGCAAAAAGGCCAAAGGGTGGCTCTTTACCACCAGTTTGTAGCTTTTGTCTCACAAATCCTTAGGTCTTCCTGGTTAAAATTCTATCTGTAGAGTGGAAATGTGGGAACAAAGCTGCTAAAAATCCAAAAGCTACCCCACAAGAGGAGCAGACTGAAATTATTGGCCATTATTCCAGAATATTTTTTGCCATTTTACCTTGTCACTTCTTTCATTACAACCTAATTACTTCAAGATAATTTTGACTGTACGCTTACACATTTATCACAGTCACCCTCAACCAGCAGCACACCATGACTGGTAATTCCTGTTAGTATTAATAAAATGTGAGTATATAATTGAATTAATGTTGGCATTGCAGAATTAGATTACTGTAAGAAATACATTCTGAAAAGGTTCACAAGAAGGAGGGGGAAGTATTGTTACCTTCTATGTTAAATTTATCAAACGAAATTTCACTGAACAAATGCTTGAATAAGATCAGCATTCAAATATTCATAGTTTCACAGTGACAAAACTAATGCATCAACACACATCAAAATCATCTTAACACAAGGTGAAGTGGGAATAAAACAGAGTCACTGTTTCATATCTACATCTGCAGTATTACATGAAAATGCAGAGGTAAGAGTAAGATCTCTAAGAGTAACAGAGGTGTCTCAAATTAATTATGTTCTCAGTCCTAGTCTTTATTGCTTCCCTGATCTTGTAAATTAATTTTACAACACATTTTGTCTTAAAATTTCAAAAACATTCACTGCACGTCACATGAAGACTGGATGGCAATAAATAGTGGCTGGTATATTTTTCTGAAGGTCCTCCACCATGACTGTCATGACTCACGAAAGAAGAAGAAACTGGATCTCTGTCAAAATATTCTATATTAGCTTTTTCTTGGTGTTAATTCCAAATCATGTAAGATATTTCTTGCATCTACCCACAGTTTCAGAGGAAAGTCTGGAAAAACTTCCCAAGCATAAAATGTTCCTGAATCTAAATCAAGACATATAGATAAATATGTACCATTGCAGTCAAGACAATCTTAATATTACTGTTCAGAATATCCAGATTATCCAGACTTAGATGGAGAAGAGAACTTAGTATTCTGTACTGTGCTTTATAATGGAAAACTCTTTACTGAAAGAGTAGTCAGGCACTGGAACAGGTTGCCCAGGAAGGTGTTGGAGTTGCCACCCCTGGAAATATTTAAAAACCATGTAGATGTGGCACTTCAGGACATGCTCTAGTGGGTGTGGTGTTTTTTTCTGGGTTAACTGTTGGACTAGGTAATTTTGGAATCCTCTTCCAACCATGTCAACTGTGAAAAATGTTGTAGGATTTTATAAAATTCTCTTGCAGCTCAGAGACAAGGGCTCCCGGTTATGTTTTGGTTTTTTTTTCTTTGCCAGAACTAAAATACAGGTTAGAGACCAATTCTTCCCCAACCAAAATAACAAGAATGTATATAAAATGTAGTCTCAAGTTAAAATAGCAGGCTCCCACAGGCTCAGTTACATAGACAATTTGCAACACACATACTTGTATATTTGCCTAAAATATGAATAATGACTGCTCACTTGCTGACAGTGCAAGACCTTGTAATGTAGCTCCTTTTTCAAAGGCTGCATGCGTTTTCATATCTGGAAAACAGGTGCTGTAGCACTTTGTGAGGCTGTGAAATCAACTACTGTCAGAACTAAAATAAGAACCAGCACCCTATTAATTTTCAGGGTTTAGCTGAATCTGGTAATGTTCAGAAATACTGTTTTTACCATATTTCAGCATTTTCTGATCTATTATGAGTCACATGATGGCTCTCCCAGCTGTGAAATCTATGAAGGCTGACACCCCTTCTGCCTCTTAGTCACATTAGCATGTGCCCATATCGCAAACAGAAATAAAATATTTGTTCCTTTTCCTGTCACCCTTTGGCATATCTTGCATACCTCTGCCCTCTCCCACAACCCTCTAATTGCCAGAGCAGCGTATCTTACAGTTTGGGAAACACTATCAAACTCCAACGCAGATTACAAGCAAAATACTCTGCATTGCCCAGCAAGCAAGCCTGATTTAAAAATAAATTCAAAGCAAAGTGCTTCAGAGTTTCTTTTTACTCACAAGAGGTTCTGCCATGATGATGCGAATCTTGCGTTCAGCCTGAGTTGTGAAGTTAACAAACAAGCTCTTCAGGACATATTCTCCTGGTTTGCTGTCTGGGTCAACACTGATAGGCAACATGGCTGGAGGTCCTTTTTCTCTCTGTGTCCCAGAAACAGGTTGGACAGGAGGCTTGATATACCCGTTACCAACCGGAGAAGCTGAAATGCAGAAAAGATGCATTTACTCCCGGGTAATTCAGTGTGTCATAACTGTTCCAAAGCATTCCATTGGCACACTCTACTGCCCAAGCTGAACTGGAGACTAGTTGGTAACTAAAAGATACATAATACATAAAGGCAATTCCCATGGTATAATTGTAGATAAAATTTATATAATCTAGACTAGAAGAAGAAAGAAAAGACAAAATCTTATCTACCAAAACAGCTTTGTGTTTACTATGTAGTGCATATTCAGACTTCTTTTTTGTTCGTTTTTTCATGGTAAGACTCACTAACGTAACTCTTTGAAAAACATCCTTATTCCTTATCCTTTATTTTGTGGGCCAGATCTGTAACCCCGTTGCCAAACGACAAACTTATTACTTAGTGCTATTCAAGCTGACCTGACCTAACCTGTAAAAGTCAGGAGTCTTATCTTTTGACTAAGGCAAGTTGTAAAGGGCTGATTTTCCTCTCATTTATACTGAGATCAATCAAGAATGACTCAATTAAAGCCAGTGACATTTTCACCAGCATAAAGCTTACATGAAATACCAGACACAAAATGTTTTCCAAGGCAAAAAAATTTTTATTATGGATCAGCATGGGAACCCTACAGTCCCATTTGGTACTTGTGAGATCTCAGCTGGAGTGCTGTGTCCAATGTTGGGCTTCTCCCTACAAGAATGGCACTGCTGTTCTAGAGGAAGGCCAAGGGAGGATCACTTAGGTGCTTGTTACATGAGTACAGGCTGAGAATGCTGGAATGGTTCAGCATTAAGAAGAGAAAGCTAAGGGGAGATCTTATTGCATCTTATTCAGCTACCTAACTGGAGTATGGCAAAGATGGAGCCAGGTGCTGCTCTAAGCAAGGTGGCAGGAAGGGAAGCAAAAGACAGTAGGTGGAATTTTAAAAATTCCAATTAGATATCTAGAAAAAATTTCCACTCTGATGGAGCGATCAACCTCTGTTACAGATTGTCCACAGAAAATGTAGAAAATCTGCTCTTGGAAATACTCAAGATTTGATAGGACAAGGCTCTGAGAAACTTTCTATAATTGGTGAGCAGAGGTTGGACTCATCATTCTACAGACATCCCATACAATCTAAATAATTCCATGATTCTGTGAATTCCCCAAACCAGCATCAAGATATCATCTACTTGCTCTATTTACCCTTTTTTCTGAGAAAATTAAAACCAAATAAATTTAAGTATTATAAATCAAAACCTCATAAATTCAAGTATTACCAATCTATGAATAAAATTTCCAGAACAATTCTCAACCTTAGAACTTATTGGCAGTAGAAGTCATGTCTGGCCTTCAGACAGGTGGTGGTAGCACCCAATGTTGGCTTTCCCAGAGACTGCAGAAGTTGCAAATTAGGTAACACCAGGAAGATCAGGGATCAGCAACTCCAAATTAAATGCAAGTGTTGTAACCCACGAGCACTGTTGGTGATTGGGACAGAGGTGCTGTAATGCAACACAAACTGGGACAAATAACAGCATTTTCCCATGGCACTGCATTCCAAACTGTTACATTGGATATTGCATCCAAGTTGCAAAAAAAAAAGGAAGGGGAGGGAGGAGGAAGGGGAGGGAGGAGGAAGGGAGGAAGGGAGGAAGGAAGGAAGGAAGGGAGGGAGGAAGGAAGGAAGGAAGGAAGGAAGGAAGGAAGGAAGGAAGGAAGGAAGGAAGGAAGGAAGGAAGGAAGGAAGGAAGGAAGGAAGGAAGGAAGGAAGGAAGGAAGGAAATCTACAGTGCTTGATGCAGTACAACTAATGTCTTTAGCCTTTCCTTTCGTGGAACAGAATTACAATTACTACTGAAAATAATTGTCAGCTATTACTGACATGAGATACATGAGATTTCAGATCAACACTGTAACTCTTTATTGCTGTAAAAAAATGGAAAACTAAATCTGAAAGACCACATTATAGTTTCTGAGTACTCAAGATGTGGAAGAATGGGACTCAAAATTAATACATTGAAAAATAAAAAAAGATGCATCAGAGAAAAGAGAATGTATTTTCCCTTAGAAAAATCAGTTTAGAAATTCACTGTATGACTATATCACAACAAAGAAATGCTTTTGTTCCTGTTCTGCAGGTGTAGCACATCCATCCTTTATTCTGAACAAAGCATGCCATCATTCTTCAGGGCTGAAGCACCATTTTTCCACTCTGATACATGTTTCCTACTAAATTTGCTTCCTGCAAAGTTTCACTTGATTTTCAAGGGCAAAAACATAACCACAGAATTTTGCTGATATTATGACTCTGCATAAAACAGACTGTACATAACAGTTCAGTTCTACTTTTGTGTTATATAAAAGTGTTTCTAAAAATACACTGCTGTTCTGAATAATAACAATAATATACTTTGAATTAATTTAAAAAAAAAAAAAAAAAGCCTCCAGAGAAGAGTGTGCTACTCCTCTCCTGTCATCACGTAGGTTCTCCTAAAGTTTAAGCATGAAGACAGTGGGATGCAAAGGATCAGATGCAAATTTATATGGACTATCAAATGGAAATTTCTCCACGAATAGCTCTAGGAAGGAGTCACACAATATTTTTAGTCCTTAATATACTTGCCAGATGCATGGTTTTGACCCACTCAAAACTGTCCATGACATCAGTTTGATCGCCAAATGCTCAGGTGGGAAAAGTGTTTTTTTGAGGGTGGTGAAACCAATTTTCTTAAAGACTTGTGTCCTTCATGCACTAAAAGCCCTGCCCTCCCTCCTATCATCATCATCATCATCATCATCATCCCAAGTGCTCCCCACTCCTTCCCAAGGTCCCTGCCAAGCTCTGTGCCTGGGGATGCGCATGCAGGCTGCCTGCCAGACAGACTTTGCCAAGCAAAACCCACCCAGGATGGACTCCTCTTCTCTCTCTGGCCAGAACAACCACCCCAGGCTCCCTCTGGAAGGAATCCATAGGAATCCTTCTGTTCATCAGGCAGTTCTGGCTTGAACTGGCTACTAAGTTCCAGATTTACTATGAACAGACAGGCAGGAGGGATGGAAGGAAGGAAGGAAGGGAAGGCAGCGTGCAAGATCATGCATGCCTCACATCATTACAAAATTAGGTTTAAGAAACCCTACTCATACTACCTGAGAGCTGCCAGCCTTATTTTCAATCATCATGGCATTTAGACAGGATTTTGAGGCTGGGATACAAATTAATAGGGAGCCTTTAACAATGATGCTGTTGGGTTTGTGACACAGGCTGATCTTTTTTTTTATTTTCAGGATATCTAACTGAAAAAATCAATTATTTGCACACTGTAGTAGAGAAGTGCAATTATTTGTGAGATCTATTGCTACACTGATTTTTTTTATTCTACCTTTTCTCTGAAATATAGGATTGCACAGTTTTTCCCCCACAGGAAAGAAAAATTGTATCCTGGGGGTTAACATCTATCATTGCTACAGCAATTACAGCAGTTATAGAAATGACTGACACGTGACATTGATTTAGTTCACATTTTTGAAAGATCGTTTTGTAGGTGCTAACTTCATAGAAGCATTTTTAGACTGGAAGTTAATATTGCCAACAGTGTGAATGTTCTGAGTTCAGCATGAGTAGGCCATCATATACAGGTTTAGCTTTCAAATGTATCTTCTTAGTTCCATTATCTCAAGCACTTGCATACACCTGGCATTTGCACTGCACAAATCTCATCCAGAAATCACTGACCACCTATACTGATGATGTACGAGCTTTAACAGAATATACCTCTTCTTCCTAGACTGGGAGCCTAAAAAATGCTGTCTGTGAGTCATAAAGCTGTAAATTAAGGACTCAAAATTTAAGAAACAGCTGCATTAAGTCATCTGTGATTGGTCCCTTTAAGTTGACACATTATAATGTGGGCCTTATAAAAGAGCAGTAAAAAGGCTGGATACATTTTGCCACCTATGCCAGAGAAACAATGCCACATGAAAGAAAAGGCATATTTTTAATATGAGAAATCACCACATGGAGTTTGTATGGATTGATGCAGAAGATACCTGGTGGGCATGGGGGGGGGGAGGAAGGAGCTATACTCAATTGTAAATATTTATTGCACTGATCAATTAAATTGTCATTATGTGCTTTCAAAATAATGCAAAGAAATGTACAAGAATAGACCACTGAAACATTTAGTGGACTCAAAACATATTGTAGGGTACTGGATACCACACAGGTATTGCATTAAACTAAACCCTACACCCATGGAAAAGTAGCTTTTTCCCCAAGAAGAATGAATGATGCTGCACATGCAGGAGACCACTGTCACCCTGATGCCTGAAGGCTCTGCAATAGCAGGCCATCTGTAGCTTGTTTTTATTAAAAAGTTGGATACATATTTAAAGCTCCTCTCCTCAGAAAATCTGTAAAAAAGATTAACTATGCTTCATCAGCTATAAGATGTCTGTACTGTTCTGGGGTAAAATTCTGTCCAAGGGCTACTTCTCTCCAAAAAAATTATTTTCTTGTTTACAAGATATGTTCCCTGTTTTTACTGTACCTGCAATGAGCTGTACTTCAAATTATGCTCTCTTCATACAGTATATTTTAATTTAGTTCAGGCTATAACCAAAACATTTGCTCAATGTTCTGTATTTAAAAAAAATAAAAACAAGGAGTAAACATGGAAGTTTAGCAATGCAATATCAAATATGGTTGTTACCATAACTATATAATAATGCCACAGAAAGGACTGCTGAACTAAAATAACTTCTATTTTTTTTCCTGTATTGATCATTTCCCTGATAAGAGAAATAGATGTTAAAAAGCACAGTAGTTTTAACACACACATGGTCACTAAGCTGATAATGGGGATGAGTACAGAATTAAATCATCCTGAGAGTCTCTGCTATGATTTACACTATAGTTACTTTTCTTGAAGCTCTAAGATGAAACAAAACAACAGAATTATTATAATGCACAAGCCAAAAGTCTGTTTTATACTGCATACAACTTCAGCCAAACACAGATTCTGACTTTTCAGTATCTTTCTGTAGATGAGAGGCTGTGGTTTTTTCTGTTAACCGTGTCAAATTTACACATTAGCAACAACAAACCAGTAACCAAAACAAACCAAAACATGCATTTGCAATATTTTCATACCTACCGAGCCCCTTTATAAAGCCAATCACACTGGATTTTCTCCAACATGCTACTGTAATATCCATGAGCTTGTGAATACCTGAAAATGTTCCAGTTCTTCAGTTAGAAAAGTTAGAATCCTTTTCTAACTACAATCAAAAAGGAAGCCAGCAGTTTCATAATCCTGTTTCATACTTCACTAGGTATTTTTCAGCATTGAGGCAGACCCTTCTTTGAGTTTTTTGGCTTTGTTTTTTAATAGACAAGTGCTGAAGACCTAAAATGTGTGAGCTAGAGCAGGCCTCCGGATCAGATCAGCCTTTCCATAACCAAAGGGGTAATTTTTAGCTTCAGCATATGATGATGACCACTCACAGAGTGGCTGCACGTCTATATTTATCCCCAAGTACATACTATGCTGACAGATTAACAAAACTACTTCAGGCACTCCAAGAACATGAGACAGGATAATGGAGTTGGACAAAAACAAACCATGCATATCAAACACATGTATTAGCAGGCAATCCGAGCTGAAAGCAATTAGCATAAAAATTCAAAGTACAGAGACAACACAGGATGGGTTTTGTTTTGTAACTATGGTCTTTTGGCCAAAAGTACATACAGTTTAAATTCCTCGTGATAAAACCAACCCATTATCTCCTCCTTTCCCATGCCAAGGGTCAGCAAGAAACCATATATCCCTAAGGATAATTATACATCTACTGAAATAACTCTCAAGAAAACTTGTTTTGTTTTAAACCTGCAAGTGTAATATTGTAAAGAAAGCACATCATTAAATAAAAGGTAAAGAATTTAATTCACAAGAATTTGGTACATGTGTCAAGGTTACCAAAAAGTGGCTTTTCTAGCCTTTGAAGGATAGCTCCCAACTCGTTTGAGCTTGACAGACAAAAAGAATAAAATTCAAGGGAAACTTTTGCTGAAAGAAACCACCTTAGAAGACTAAGAGACCCACTTTATATTGGTGAAAGAAACTGTTAAGATTCTCAAGGAAAATGCTGTTCCAGCATACCAGTAAGATGTGCTAATAGGACTATTTTAATGGAAGTATTATTTCCCTAATTCATTTGCATGTTTCAACAAAAAATAACCACCCAGGCATAAAGTTAACCAATTAAATATAGTATTAATGACTTGCAGTAGACATGATAGGAAATTAATTATTTAAAGTACAGAATTTCATGATGACAAATTGATGCTACTAATTTCTGATCTTTCTGTGCTTCTGATCCTCTCTTAAGAGGATGGACACTTGACAATGGAAGATGAGGAAGAATTCAGTGCACATCTGAGTCCCACACTGACCACCTGGAAAGCAGCAATGTAAGTTATGGTGGTACCTATGTTGGCCTTACTCATCACATGAACTAAATTTAATGCAATATGAATATTAGCCTACATGTTTTGTTTACTGCTTATTTTCAATTTTTTATTAAAAGTGTAGATTAACTAGGGAGTAAATATACCCTTTTTGAGATACTCATCCCTTTTTCTCAGCTGCATGCTTGTCTAAATAATACTTAAAACTAATTATTAAAACAAATGTAAGAAAACCTGATTGTAAAGCCTAGAGCAATTTCTGAGGTCCCTATAAAAGCTTCTGTATGAATCTGCCATAAGCAATAGCATTGCAGACATAGCTTTCCTTCTCTAATGCTGGAAACCATTTACAATTTTAACTATAGTGGGGCTGGCATGCATTCTGTTAGGGATAGAGAGAGCTGTAATTACTCTTTGCATATGTCTGCATCAGGCAGATAGTAGCAACTGTGGAGCTTTGATACTGCACTTAACTGGATGTACTGCTGCAAAGCTTCCTCTGATTCAAGAAAAAATGTACAGAAAGCAGTAAACAAGACATGTAGGCAAATACCTGTATTTCAAGAAGTTGATTGGATGTGATGGCTCATTTGCAGGTGAGGGAATTCTTTGCAGTGAAAAATTCACTCACTGACAGCAGTATGCAGCCCCAGTAGATACAGACACATACAAGAAGAATGTATCAGAGAGTCTTTATCATAAAAAGATCAAACATATTTTCCCTCTCAGGTAGAACAAAGCTGTCTCCAAAACTACAGACCATAGAAATCTGAGTGAACTGTATTTTGAAACTTCAGATTCTTGAGAATTTCTTAAAACAGCTGCTTGAGCTGCTACTCTTGGTTGTTCTGCACACTGTCTTGACAAAAGAATATGACATGAAACTACCCCAACTCATCCTGTCTTTCAAAAGTATATTTAATCCAAGTACAGGATTCCTCAAGAGTTCCTTTGGTTGACCAGTTAGATAGATGGTTAGCAAGGTAACAAAGATAAAACCAAGCAATTCTATACAAAATAAAAGTCTGGGTACAGCTTGTAAGTGCCTGTGTCAGAGGAAATGCTATCTAACCTAGAAGATAATACAGAAGAGAACATGAGGTCAACAGGTAAAACAATAAAAGAAGTTTAAGATTCTAAAGCAAACCAGCTAATTCTGGAAATAAGTCTGAAGGGAATTACAGATTTGGGAGGATTTCCAAAAAGGGGGTGAGAGATGACCTAAGCTCTTCCAAATGGAAATTCTCAAACTACTTGGTTATGCTGAAACTGTAAGAGAGAAAAGGCTAATTTGTAAATTTCAGATTCCTCCACCTCTTTAAAAGAGTCATACCTCAGGGGAGTCATTTGTACTAAATGGCATAGGGGAGGAGAAAGGAAGGAAGTTATCTTCAGTGATAAAAGCATTCCAGGAATTTGTTACAGATTTAACTGAGATTAGACCAAAATTTTAACTTCATTCTGTCTGGAGACCCAGTGAAAAAATGCTGTTGCTGGTTTTGGATTCCATATTCCACTCTTTTTCAGAATACTTGTTGAATGGCAAATGGCAGCTCCATCCCCTTTAGCCATAGTTGGGCCATTCTCCAAACTTTATATTCCTTTTACCTTGACAAGAAAGTGTAATTTTTATGTGAAGACAAGAAACAGAAAAGCCAGAAAATGGGAGATGAATTAGTGCATCTGCTAAGAAGTGGCAGAGTTGATAATAAACTGTCAGCTTTGGCCAGCTCAACTACTCCAGACTAGGAGGCTTGAACTTCAAGTGTGTGTGTGCCTGTGCAGCCACATGCAATTCTTCCATTTATTTTCAGTATCTTTAGGATGTTACAAAAATTGCAGGCCAAAACCAGGCCATATGATATCCTCAGTGAAACAAAGCTAGTGCTCTGTAGTAAACTCATTATGCACTCCCCTGAATCTAGGGATGGACCATGATCTGCAGAACAGAGCCTCAGAAAAAGTCCCATGTGTGGTAATTTCTTACCAAACAGATCCAATCCCCTGCAGGATTAAAAAAAAGAAAAAAAAAAAAGAAAAAAAGCGCATCATCCATGAAAATAAGTCTATGGCCATTCAGTAAGACTGATGGATGTTAAAATATCACTTGTGGGAGATGGTGGGATGGTCTCCTCAAATGCCTACAAAAAGCTCAAATGTTCATTCCACTTAGAGATGCTTAAGAAGCAGCAATCTTCTAAGATGAACCCCATTAGGAAATAACCAGTTTAATACAGATATATTTGCCCAAGCTCAGGTAAACATTGTAAGAGTCCTCACACACAATGACAGTTCTTACTAGAGAGGGATGTATGTGGTGAAGTATCTGTTAGCTTTCAAGCTGAGCATCTTGTTCAGCTTGGTACCTTGGGAAAGCTAAAATTGTTGGTTTGGCTTTATCAGCTACTAGCAACCTTCTGGCCCTCACAACCGAGCTGCTGGCAGGTGGGTGTTAATCCCTGTAAGTCTCTGATGTGCACTGCTATTCAGTGTAAAAAGGGGGTGATTGATGTCAGACCCTGCAGAGGAAAAGCTGGGAGTGTAAAACCTTTTCTTCTCTTGGAAGAGACTTTGTCTCCATAGTCAGGGGAGTCAAGAATGACAACTGTCAAAACAAACCAACAAACAGGAAACAGTGTCATGCACGGTCACCCACTGTCTAAAATCCTTTTCACTGACTTGGCAAAGCTCCTGGTAACTATAATCCTGAAAGATGCAGAATTTCCTTCTCTATTTCTCCAAAGTTGCAGGTCAGAGGTTGCACAGCTTAACAGCGTTCCCTCCGTACTTACACTCAGGTTCCTCCAAGATGTATGTAAGTCAGGAGAGCAATTCTCCTTCCTGCCCATTCCCTTTGCTCACCATTTATTTTTCTGCTCCCTCTAGATGATTATTTTCTTGTTTTCCCACCATTTCCCACCATGCTGAATACATGTGGGAATCTAGGCATATAACATAAAGATTTTTAGCTGTGCCAATTTTAGAATTTGCATGGTTTATTATAAGATTAGACTGAAAAATCTAAATGTCATGGGAAATCTTGGGGACAATTCCAAAACAGTTTTCCATTGCCATCTGAGTGGTCATTTGGGCATGACTTCTCACTAAAGGATGCATCTGTGTTGCTTCTGATGGGACCCAAATCAAACATAAAAACTTCTCAATTTCTGTGTTCTATATGGCAATGAGATGCTGCTTCTTTAGATGACAAGCTTAACAATATACTTTCAAGATCTTGGCATTTTCTTCTAGATAACTTCAAACTTTTTTTATCTCTGCCAGTTACTCCAAAAGTAAAACTTACAGGTAAAAGTGGAATTATATATCCTGATCATATTTTTCAGATTATTACATTATTAGATTTTTTTTAATTTAAAAAATATATTTCTAAAAAATGTTGAATTTCTCTGCCTTCAAATAGAGCTTAAAACCAGTCTGATTTTAAATAAAGATGTTAAAACTTTTCTTTCATACTGCTTTATCCACTAGGGAAAAAAGATAGCATCTGCTTTGGTTTTGTTGGATCAGAAAATAGTTTCCTATGAGTTTTTTAGACACATGTTTTGTTGGGTTTGCTTTCTTTTTCAGAAACAGGGAGATGAAGATATTCCTGTCGTTTTGTGGTTGATGGGTGTTAGTGGAAGAATTATTTTTAGGAACCTTGGACAAGTGCCAAGGAAGCACAAGGCTAAAAGAGTCCAACAGAGAGGGAATAGTTACTTCCAAAAGAGGGACCAGCAAACAGGAAGGATGTGACTTGCACCTTCCTTCCCTACAAGTTTTCTCCTGGAGAAAGTACACTTTTCCTTTTCTACTTAAATGTTTTATAATAAAACTGTCAGAGTCAGGATAAGATGAAATTGTAATGAGATAATTAAACTGCCTATTTTTAAGCAGTTTTTAAGGAAGACATTTTATGCTTGTATCTGAATTCTATTATTTCAGTAGCTACCTCACATGTTAGAACTGGAACATTCCCTGAATATTTGTTGTCTGTGTCCATACTTACTCCTCCAAACCAGTAACAAATGGTGTTCCATGCTGCTAAAACTCAAGTGTTTCACTGGAATGAAAACAGAGTATCAGGTATGGATGCTGTGGGTTTTGTGCAACGTACACGTCTGAATGAAAACCTGAGTGTGTTGTAACGCTCTTTTGCAAACATAAGCAGCATTTTACTACTGAGACACAAAAAGAAAGAGGCTGTAGCCCATTCCCCTCTGAAACTGCATGGTCTGAACCATCCTACTGACCTGTGTTCAATGGCTAGGAGTTAAATTCCTGAAGAGCTCAAGAGAATGAGCTGGGCAGTCACACTCAAAGAACTGTGGTCAACTAATGTCCAAATGGAGATCAATAATGAGTGTTGATCAGTGACATTTCTCAAGGGTCAGTACTGGGATTGGCACCTTTTTAACATCTTTTAATTATGTGGACAATGAAATTGAGGGCACCCTTGGCATGTTTGCCTAGGACACCAAACTATATGGTGTGGTCAACTTACTGCAGGGAAGAGATGCCATCCACAGGGACCTTGACAGGCTTGAGAGGTGTGCCTGAGAACTGCATGAAATCCAATAAGGCCAAATGGAAGATCCTGCACAGGGGTGGGGTCAATCCCAAGTACAAATACAGGTCAGGCAGAGGATGCACTGAGAACAGCCCCAAAAGGACTTGGGGGTGTTGGTTGATGAGAAGGTCAACATGAGCCAGCAATATGCACCTCTAGCCCACAGGGCCAGTCACATCCTGGGCTGTATCAAAAGAAGCATGGCCAGCAGGTCAAGGGAGGTGATTCTCTCCCTCTCCTCTGCTCTGCTCTGGTGATATCCCAACTGGAGTACTGTGTCCCATTCTGGGGTCCCCAACATAAAAAGGACATGGAGCTTGTGGAGCAAGTCCAGAGGAGGGACATGAAGATGATCAGAGGGCTGGAGTACCTCTCCTGTGAAGACAGGATGAGAGTTGTTCAGCCTGGAGAAGAGGAGGCTGCAGAGAGCCTTATAGCAGCCTTCCAATATCTAAAGTAACCAAGAGGAAAGCTAGGGAGGGACTTTTCACAAGGGGATGTGGCAACAGGACAAGGGGGAATGGCTTCAAATTGGAAGAGGCTAGATTTAGATTAGATATCATTAAGAAATTCTTTGCTGTGAGGGCAGTATGACACTGGCACAGGTTGCCCAGGGAAGCTGGGGATGCCCCATCCCTGGAAGTCCTCAAGGACAGGCTGGATGGGGCACTGAGCAACCTGGTCTAGTGAAAGGTGTCCCTGCCCATGCAGGTGGGTTGGAACTGGATGGTCTTTAAAGTTCCTTCCAACCCAAGACATTCTATGATTCTAAGTGATTCATCCTAGTTCCAGAAAGAATAAATCCCTTTCTAGAGATGCCTATCACTTGTCAGTGACTACTGAAGAACTGACAACAAAGAGTTGCATCCAAGGTTATGAGATGAATCTTACTCTTAAGAGTGTCTTGTACAGATGGAGATGCATCATGGTGCGTTCTGCTGATGCTGGCCAGGATTCACACCCTTGCTTGAGTGGGTGGAAAATGGCACTATACCAGGAGTAAACCAAGCCACAGGCTGGCATAGTGAACTGCCAAACTAAACCTTCACAGATCAAGAAGACATTTACAAAATTTCATGGTGAAGCCAAAGGAAAGATTTCTGTGAATAAAGACTAACATGAGGATAAGTTAGATACCCATTCATGTTCCCCTTTACCGTGGAGCATACAAAGTAAAATCTATACAAAGAAAAATGAGAGAAAAAATTTTGCAGCCAAAAATTGGAATTAAAAATTTGTCATCGTCATTCAATCATGTCTGATTGAATCATTATTGTCATTACTTGATACTTGCTGCAGCAGCACACTCACACCACTCTCTAACTTCTATATTAAATGAAACACTCTTTGGCCTCTTTGCTTACAGACAACCCAACACAGCACGTGTTATCTTCCACTAGGCACACACTAGGCTACAATATCAAATAATCCTTCATTAACATTATATTAACAACTCTTTGAAAGTGGAGCTCACTTGTTTCTTGGTCATAAACCTAAAGGAAAATGTAAATGTTTGTTCCCTTGCTAGACCCAGACTCCAGGACATAAATATTTCTTGTAGTGATTCTGAAATATAAAGCCAGCAAAGACAAGACAATTCCTTTTACCATCCACGTGAGCTCAATGAAGGTTTTTCAAAGTTTGGTTTCAGTACAGCCTATTGAAAATCTTTCACTTGAACAGATGAATTAAGCACACGGAATTTAGCTGCTGTCCGAGGAACCTTCTGCATGACCAGACAACTGCAAATACCAAAGACAACACAGACAGGACACTGCTCTGATGCTGGGCAGTGGACCATGACACCAATCTCCTTCCATTTATCAGAGCATCTAAATGTTTTGGAATAAGTCACTGCCAGAAATAAATTATTAAATTTGGAGAGGAGCAGGCACCTATAGCGAGCTCTGCATCCATTAGTTATGAAAATAAAGAAAGATTCTTTACAACTGAAAATATTAAAAGGATTCTTTTAATGGAATATTCGAAGGGAAATGCAGTATTCCTAAGCACTGCAACAAAACTGATGTTGTATCAGGTTTTCTCAAAGTTTCAGGAATGACAGTCTAGGCAACCACAAGACAGCTGGCCTGATACTCATCCATGAATGGCTGCATTTAAGTAATAAAGAACCAAATATAATAATCCAATGCCATAAGCATAGGCTTATGGAAAGCAGATGTTATTCATGTAACTGTATCTTTTTACCAGATTATAAATTTGATTAACAAAGTTAAAAGTGTGGTCTTATATTTCTGTTTGGCAAGTGCATTGGTATCATATCAAACTGTAAAATGAAAACCAAAAAAATCAACATTCAGAACAAAAACAGATTAAAAGCTAAGTAACACACAGTTCTCAAAATGGGTTAAGGGAGGTCTTCTGGAGGTACAGTTCTTGGTCCTGTACTATTTAGCTTTACTGTTAATGACAAAAAAAACCTGAAAATTGAGAGTGGTAGACAGAAAAAATAGTAGAAATGTCCTTCTACTTTGAACACCATTTTGAAAACTAAATGCAAGCAAAGAATATCATAGAATCATAGAATCATAGAATTGGCTGGGTTGGAAGGGACCTCAGAGATCATCGAGTCCAACCCTTGAACCACCGTTGCGGTTGCTAGACCATGGCACTGAGTGCCACATCCAGGCTCTTTTTAAGTATCTCCAGGGACGGAGAATCCACTACTTCCCTGGGCAGCCCATTCCAATGCCTGATCACCCTCTCGGTA
This sequence comes from Calypte anna, assembly GCF_003957555.1. Classification (NCBI taxonomy): domain Eukaryota; kingdom Metazoa; phylum Chordata; class Aves; order Apodiformes; family Trochilidae; genus Calypte; species Calypte anna. The sequence goes on from NC_044244.1 coordinate 176,195,948, forward strand.
AAGAAATTCTTTCTAATATCTAACCTAAACTTCTCCTGGCACAACTTAAGACCATGCCCTCTTGTCTTGTTGAAAGTCGTTTGGCAAAAGAGACCAACCCCCACCTGGCTCCAACCTCCTTTCAGGGAGTTGTAGAGAGTGATGAGGTCTCCCCTGAGCCTCCTCTTCTCCAGGCTGAACAGCCCCAGCTCCCTCAGCCTCTCCTCATAGGATATTTGCTTAAGTCCCTTCACCAGCCTGGTTGCCCTCCTTTGGACCTGCTCCAGGACCTCGATATCCTTCCTAAACTGAGGGGCCCAGAACTGGACACAGTACTCGAGGTGTGGCCTCACCAGAGCTGAGTACAGGGGCAGAATCACTTCCTTGGACCTGCTGGCCACGCTGTTCCGGATACAGGCCAGGATGCCATTGGCTTTCTTGGCCACCTGGGCACACTGCTGGCTCATGTTCAGCTTCCTGTCAATCCAGACTCCCAGGTCCCTTTCTGCCTGGCTGCTCTCAAGCCACTCTGTGCCCAGCCTGGAGCTCCCCATGGGGTTGTTGTGGCCAAAGTGCAGGACCCGGCACTTGGCCGTGTTAAACCTATGGAGAACTGCATTGTCAGAGACAAAGAACACAGGCCACATGGACAGAATAAGGCTTTCTATTCCTGGGAAGCACTGATTATGAGAAAAGGCCTGAAACCAGGATGACTAATGTGTCAAATACAGGCTGCTATTCTTGTGACCTGAAGAGCTATGGAGAGCCTTTTCAAGCAGGATAAACAAAAGCAAAAGCAGGAAAGCTTCACTGCCAGGGTCTCTGCAAACACTGCTGGATGATGCTCTGTCCTGTTCTGGTGTCTGCAACTTGAGAAAGATATTGAGGAATTACAGGATATTCAGGAAAGATAACTGGAAAACAGGCCTTTAAGCTTAGTTTAATTTGACCCTCTTATGGCAGAAATTTCCACCTACAATGGCACCTATTCACAAAACATTTACACAGAGCCCCTCAAAATGAGCTGTGATTTACACCCAAAATACCTTTTAAGACACACACAGGCACTTAGGTCCTTCCAAGGTGTGATTCATTATCTCCCAATAAACACACTCAAAGCAGGTCAACTTAACTGTATCCTGAAAGTGTATTTTTCTCCACTGGCAATCAGCAAAGTCAGTCTTGGCTATGTCAGATGTAATACTAACATTGAGGATGCCTGAAAGTTAAATAAGAAAACTTCCATACTTGCTAAGCATGAATATGGGGAATAGAAATCTGGTAACAGACAGCTCTTCGTTCAGGAACATCCAGTGTTGAAATTTTAAACTAGACAAATGCATTAAAGAAGTTAAACACAAAGGGAAGGAAATTAGCTGCCAGAATGCTATTAAGGCTGGTGCTGATTCTTCCATTAGTAGAATTTTAAATTAGGATTTTTTTTTTTTATATGTGCTTTAGCCCAAACAGAAATTAATTCAGAGCAGCCATAATGCCTGCTCTATGAGAAGAACAGATTGGATGACACAATGGTTTTTCTGGTTGTATAATTTGTGACTCGTCGAATACATTAG